>NC_036838.1:42521230-42525839 GCF_002910315.2 Salvelinus sp. IW2-2015
CGACACCCGCTCAGCAAGAGAGCCACTTGCTCCAACCGCATTAAAAAAGCCAGACTAGGTTTGCAACTGCATATGGGACAGGCATACTTTTATAGGAGAAATGTCTCTGTCGATGAAACAAAGGAAATAGAACTGTTTCCCTTTAATGGCCATCATTGTTGGAGGAAAAAGGGAGACTTGCAGAGCCGAAGAACACATCCCAACCGTAAAGCACTGGGGTGACAAGCATCATGTTGTGGCGGGTGCCTTTGCTGCAGGCGGACTGCGTGCACTCACAAATAGATGGATCATGAGGGAGAAAATTTGCGTGGAGATATTGAGGCAACAGTTCAGACATCAGTCCAAGGAGTTAAAGCTGGGTCGCAAATGGGATCTGCCAAATGACAATGACCCGCATACTTCCATAGGTTGTGCGTAAAAATGGCACTAAGGACACAAAGTCAAGGTTATTGGAGTGAGCGCATCACCAAAGCCCTGACCTCAATCTGTCGAAAATTGTGTGGGCCAACTGAATAATGCAGTGTGTGCAGCAGGAGGCCTACAACCTGACTCAGTTAACACCAGCGCTGTAGGGAATGGGCCAAAATTCACCGCAACTATTGTGGAAGCTTGTGAAGGCTACCTGAAAGGTTTGACCCAAGTTAAACATTTAACGTTCATCTCTAGGAGACAGAACGCGTCTCCTTCCTGAGCTGTATGACGACTGCGTGGTCCCATGGTGTTTATACTTGCATGCTATTGTTTGTACAGATGAAYGTGGTACCTTCAGGCATTTGGAAATTGCTCCCAAGGATGAACCAGACATGTGGAGGTCTGCAACTTTTTTTCAGAGGTCTTKGCTGATTTCCTTTGATTTTCCCAAGATGTCAAACTAAGAGGCACTGAGTTTGTTGGTAGGCCTTGAAATACATCCACAGGCACACCTCCAATTGACTCAAATGATGTCAATTAGCCTATCAGAAGCTTCTAAAGCCATAACATMATTTTCTGGAATTTTCMAAGTTGTTTAAAGGCACAGTCAACTTCGTGTATAATCTTCTRACCCACTGGAATTGTGAATTAAGTGAAATMATCTGTCTGTAAACAATTGTTGGAAAAATTACTTGTCATGCACAAAGTAGATGTCCTAACTGACTTGCCAAAACTATAGTTTGTTAACAAGAAATTTGTGGAGTGGTTGAAAAACTAGTTTTAATGACTCCAACCTAAGTGTATGTAAACTTCCAACTTCAACTGTAGTTAAACACGTCCACACACACACACACGAACACACAAACACACACACACACACACTATAACTAATGATGAACATAAAGATATACAGGTTGCAGCAGGCTTTCTTTAGTGTGCTGAGGAGTAGAGAGCAGAGCTGTTTTGTGTGCCGTTGTGAGGCTGACGGCACTGCCGTAATTGAAATGCGCCGCATGTCACTGACTGCAGAGACAATCTGTTAGCCATGTGTTTCTCTCACAGCCATGTAATTCGATTGGGCCATGGATGAAGGGACCTTATTTATATCCTTGTATAAAAAAGGAACATGCCAGCAGAAAAACTGAAAACTCCTGACAGCAGAGGGTTGAGAGAAGAGGATTCATTGGGTCCTGTTGTCGGGGTGAAAGGTTCATCCCTAAGATTTAGCAATACTTTTCTGTGACTATTCATTTAGACCCCATACAGTGCTTTAAAACATGTCATTGCAAACATAAGTGTTATTGTAGGTCAGTTTGTATAATGACTTATTCATTGCGTTCTACATTATCTTATTGACCTGACAGGCTAACTGATTTATCGAGAACACACTGTTGCCATGGTGATGGAGGTAATGGTGGGTAGTGGATGTGGTGGAGTTTATTATTGCTGTTATATTGGTGCTTTTGGTTTTTCATTAGGAAGAAAGATGGCCCTCCATATTAACCTACCACTACTATGATAGTCTGCTTCAATCACATTGTCTAGAGAGACCAACAGAAAACAGCACTTTTTCTTCAATTGAAAAACTTGTACAGCACAGTAATCTATCTCTTTCTCTCCCTCCTTTTCTCCCTCCCTCCCTCCTTTTCTCCCTTCTTTTCTCTCTCTCTCTCTCTCTCTCTCTCTCTCTCTCTCTCTCTCTCTCTCTCTCTCTCTCTCTCTCTTCCGCCAAACATAAATATGAATGGTCTGGTATATGGGGGGCACCAAAAAAACAGTTTCAGATTTTTGTGTTTCATTTCAACCAGGGACAATATTAGATTTTCTCCAAAAAAAAAAAAAAAAAAAAAAAAAAGTATATTCTTTGTTCTTCTCGCCCCAAGTTATTTATGTCAGTTTAAACCATAGGTTTTTTCTGAGTCTTTTTTGATTTATGCAGGTTTTGTATATTGGAGCAGTTGGGCTTTCATACTTCCTGCTGAGCGCGCTTTATGTCCTTAATTTCTTTTCATGTTTCGACGCATAGCATGTTTCGATGTATAGTAGGACTCGTTTTAGTGTTTGTTATGTATTGTGCTTTGTGGTGCTGATGTTTGGTTAGAGATACTTTATGCACCTGTTTCCATCCAGCATTGCTTCCACAAGCAACTAGTTGTTTCTGAGTGCTCGGTGGGAGATTGTTATTTGGCTCTTTTGCCCCTCCGACCGCCAACCAAAGTTCAATGCAGTTTCAATCTCTAGGAACCACCCCCCAGGGAACGCGAGCTCCTTCCTGAGCTGAAGTTAGATTGACGAAACGGGCGTGGCTCCATAGCCGGGTGTTTTTTTTAACTCATCTATTGTTTGTAACCAGTATAATGTGGTTAACACTTCAGGCATTTGGAAATTGACTCCCAAGGATGGACCGACTGTCGAGAGGTCTGCAACTTTTTTTCAGAGTATCTTTACTGATTTCCTTTTGAATTTTCCCAAGAATGTCCAAACCTAAAGAGGCACTGATTTACGTTTGGATTGCCTTTGAAATACCATCCACATGGCACAACCTCCAATTGACTCAAATGGGATGTCAATTGGCTATCAGAAGCTTCTTAAAGCCATAACATAATCTTTTCATGGAATTCTTTCCCAAAGTTGTTTAAAGCACAAAGTCAACTTCGATTAAATCTTCTAACCCCACTGAATTCGTGAATTAAGAAAATAATCGTCTGTAAACAGATTTGGAAAAATTATTGTCGTGCACAAATAGTCCTAATGACTTGCCAAAACTATGGTTAACCAAGAAAATTTGTGATTGGTTAAAACTAGTTTTTACATGACTCCAACCTTAAGTGTATGGAACTCAATGCAACTGTATGTTAAACACGTCCACACACACACACACGAACACAAGCAAACCACACACACACACACTTATAACTAATGATGAACATAAAGATTACAGGTTCAGCAGGCTCTTTAATTTGCTCAGAGTAAGAGCAGAGCCTGTTCTTGTGTGCGTTGTTGAGGTCTGACGCACGTGCTGTTAATTGAAATGCCGGCCGCAATGTCATACGCAGAGACAATTCGTTAGCCTTGTGTTTTTCTCTCACAGCCCATGTTTAATTCGATTGGGCATGATGAAGGGCATATTATTTATATCCTTGCTTATAAAAAAGAACATGCCAGCAGAAAAAACTGAAACTCCTGACAGCAGAGGGTTGAGGAGAAGAGGATTATTGTTTCTGTGTCGCGCAGCAGGGCGGTGAAAGGTCCATCCCTAGATTTAGCAATACTTTTTCTGGACTATCATTTAGACCCAATACTGAAGCTTTGTTTAAAAATTTTCATTGCAACATAAAAGTTATTGGAGTCAGGTTTGGTAGAATGCTATTCATTGGTTCAATATGCTTATTGACCTTGACAGGCTAACACTATTTTATCCCGAGAAACACCCCACTGTTGCCGATGGTGATGGAGGTAATGGTGGGGTAGTGGATGTGGTGCTGGAAGTTTATATTGCTGTCTTATATTGGTGCTTCTGGTTTTTCATTAGGAAAGAAAGATGGCCCTCCATATTAACCTTACAACTACTATGAATAGTCTGCCTTCAAATCACATTGTACTAGGAGAACCAATCAGGAAAACAGCCACTTTCTCTTCCAATTGGAAGAAACTTGTATACAGGCACAGTACTTATCTCCTAATCTCTCCCTCCTTTTCTCCCTCCCTCCCCCTTTCTCCTTCTTTCTCTCTTCTCTCTTCTGCTCCTCTCTCTCTCTCTCTCTCCTCTCTCTCTCTCTTCTCTCCTCTTCTCTCTTCTCGCTATCTTAAATCTATCTCTTCATCTCTCTCTCATCTTCTCGGGTCTAGATATATATTATATCTATATATCTTCTCTCTTCTATATCTCTCGCTCTTTACCCTATAATATCTTCCTCCTCATTCTCACTATTATTCTCCTATATATTCTCTATGCTCTCTATATCTCTCTCTCTAATATATCTCTCTCTCTATATTCTCTCTTAGTATATAATCCTCTCTCTATATCGTCTCTCTCTCTCTCTCTCTCTCATCTCTCTCTCGCCTCTCTCTCTCTCTCCTCTCTCTTCTCTATTAATATAGTATATATTCGTCTATTATATTCTCTCTATATATATCTCTCTCTCTATTATTATATATATGTCTCTATATCTCTGTGTTTGTGTCTGTGTTCTGACAG
>NC_036838.1:42525864-42536813 GCF_002910315.2 Salvelinus sp. IW2-2015
GGATTGTGTGTAAAATGGCCTCTACGTCTCAGGGAAGTGCACCTGGTCCAGTCCAGCTGTGTGTTGGTGAATGTAGACCAGAACTACGAACTCAGTCCTCCCAGCTCTACTCCTTTGAGGTATGATCTGCATCTTAAACCATACATAGAACACATTTCTCTACTACAGTATTATTGCTTTGGAACAGTTTGTTCTCATACACTATCATATGAGTCATCAACAAAAAGTCCACAAAGTAGCATGCCATGTGGAATATTGAGAAAATTATTTTTTCATAGACTCCTACCATGGTGGGACTGACCCCTGGCCGAGGGCCTGAGTCTGGGGGCACTAAGGTCACCATCGTGGGGGAGAACCTGGGTGCTGGGAGCAGTGTGAACGTTACCTTTGGAAACCAGACTTGTGAGCTGTACAGGTGAGTGCACAGGAACAAGCCAACCGAGAACCCTCTACTGAAGCTCCTACAAAGACCCTTATATAAAAGTGGGGACTTGATGAAAGTGCCTGTGGAAAGGCTGAACGCCAGGACAGTGCATTGTTTTCTACTCTTATTTTTAGAGATCTATTTAAAGATCAAAAAGGGCCCTCATTGTGAGTCTCAGGAGGGTGAAGAAAAGGCACCATTAGCTAGAAATCCTCTAATTACTATGTTTCATCTCTAAAGAGGGAGGGGCAGACCATAATGCTCACTTGCCCTGCATTGTAATGTGCATAACTCACTGTAGTAGAGTTAAGATTCCCACCACGGTAAAGAGCAGGTACAGACAGAATCAAGGGAATTGAACCCTATTGGTATTTCTTGTTGGTTTTCCCAGGCGGACCATGTCGGAGATCGTGTGTTTCTCGGCACCCTCTGTGAYGGGCGCCACCCTGGTGCAGGTCAGCCTCAGTGTAGATCTGGCCATGGTGCAAGGAAGCCTGGGCTTTGAGTACATCGAGGATCCCACAGTCCAGCGCATCGAGCCAGAGTGGAGCATCACTAGGTACAACAAACCTCCCCGCTAATAAGTTGTGTGTACAACCTGATATTTTGATAACATGGCCTCCTATTTATGCACCCCCACCCACCCCCTCCATTTGGTTCAGCTGTATATTACTGAGGAATAAGGTGAGTGAAGGTGCAAGGCACMGCAGCAGCCTGCTCTGCTGGCCTTCCAGTCACATATTATGCATGATGGTTGGTGCAGGGCTGTATGTGACTTGACATAGAGACAGCCAGCCAGGGAGAAGTGGTGCAGCGGCATGGCTACTGGCTTTCTACTCTGTCAACTGACAGGGGATTTCACAGACTTATAATCAAAGTCCCATCGTCTCATCATCTGTGTGCAGTCACACCATGTGGCCACCTAGGCTTAGGTATCCTTTGAAGTGTGGGAATGATTGGATTCGTCTCAAGCTGACTAGACAGATGTGCCCCTTTTTCATTTAGTTTCTCTCTTCTCTTCAGGTGGGTCTCTATTCCCACACTCTCAAACTATTTCGGAGCTCTACATGATATCGCGGCTAGTTTGTTTGTGTTAATTGCATCTACATATATGTAGCACAATCATGTAGCTTTCATGAAATGTCAGCCATGGATACCTGATAGATGAATAAATAGGAAGCCAGCTGGCAGAACCRTTCAATCTGGCCCTATCTGGCCAGAACAATTAGATGTTTTCTTAGTACCAAAGCACAGTTCAATGCAAATCAGGTGCTTTTGATAACGACAGGAAGCAGAGGAAACTGTTTATCTTGGCTCACCTATTCAGAGGTGTTTGATAACGAAAGGAAGCAGAGGAAACTGTTTATTTGGCTCACCTATTCAGAGGTGTTTGATAACGACAGGAAGCAGGGAAAACTGTTATCTTGGCTCACCTATTCAGAGTGTTTGATAACGACAGGAAGCAGAGGAAACTGTTTATCTTGGCTCACCTATTCAGAGGTGTTTGATAACGACAGGAAGCAGAGGAAACTGTTTATCTTGGCTACCTATTCAGAGGTGTTTGATAACGACAGGAAGCAGAGGAAACTGTTACTTGGCCCATTCAGAGGGTTTGATAACGAAAGGAAGCAGAGGAAACTGACAGTTTATCTTTTCACCTATTCAGAGGCCAATATGGATGTGTATATTGGTGAATGCGTTGTGTTTCATAGTGGACACACTACCCTGATGGTGACCGGGACCAACCTGGATGTGGTGCAGGAGCCGAGGGTCAGGGTCAAGTACGCCGGCCACGAGTCTGTCAACGTGAGTCTGTCCACTGATAACGTAGTAGGATATCTCTTTCTCCAGTCCAGTATCTTGTATAGTACTGATAAATGGTGGCCAATTGTAATTTCAAAACTCTTGACAAATATTTATCTTTGCTTGTCTGTCACTGTCCGTGGATCTCTCCCCAGGTGTGTAAGGTGCTCAACACCACCACGATAATCTGCTTCGCTCCCTCCCTGAAGGCAGAGTACACACTGGAGCAGGAGTCAGTGAAACACGTRGAAGARTTTGGTTTTGTTTTCAACAATGTGCAGGCCCTGCTCACCTACAACAGTACAAGCTTCATCTACTACCCCAACCCTTACCTGGAGCCCCTCAGCTTGTCTGGGGTGCTGGAGCAGAAACCTGGTTCCCCCATCATACTCAAGGTGGGACAGCCCAGCCCAGCCGTAACTGTAGCACAATTGTCATTAGATGATGAGTTCTATCTACTGACCTGATGGATGTGGGGTTTCCCTCTCTGTGTTGCAGGGGCGCAACCTGGTGCCCTCAGCATCTGGAGGGGCCAGGCTGAACTACACCGTGCTGATYGGGGACACACCCTGCTCCCTCACCGTCTCTGACACACAGCTCCTCTGTGAGCCCCCAAACCTCACAGGCCAGCACAAAGTCATGGTCAGTYATTCTGTCTGTCTAAGTCCAGATCTAGATAAACTATTAAGTAAAATGCAGCTTGACCAAGGTCAAACAAATGTATAAAAGGAAGCTATTGTTCAGTATGGTTTCCCTGTCTGTTGAAGTCTATTTGATTTATGGCCTTTGTACACATGTGTTTATGGTTTATTGCCAATGTACAGGTCCAGGTGGGTGGTCTCCACATCTCTCCTGGTGCAGTCCACTTCCGCTCAGACAGCCTGCTCACCCTCCCCGCCATCTTCAGCATCACGGCTGGAGGAGGCCTGCTGCTCATCATCGTCTTCATTGTTCTATTGGCCTACAGACGAAAGTCGCACGAGAATGACCTCACTCTCAAACGCCTGCAGATGCAGATGGACACCCTGGAGTCTCGGGTGGCTCTGGAGTGCAAGGAAGGTGAGTCTGACCAGCACGTTATCAGACAACTGAGATAAATATAATGCTGATAATTCACAAATTGCTAGAATATGGACTAAAGTCCTCCAATCATTCTCATTCTCTGTAATTGTGCCCAGCGTTCGCTGAGCTGCAGACTGACATCAACGAGCTGACCAGTGACCTAGACAGGGCTGGGATCCCCCACCTGGACTACCGCACCTATACCATGAGGGTCCTCTTCCCTGGCATTGATGACCATCCTGTACTCAGGGAGCTGGAGGTAACCAACCATTACCACCATTACAAACCTGGCCACACCTGACCCCTTGTCATCTACTTGTAGAAACAGAATATCTAACAAACACAACCAATGTGGCATACATAGATAAATCATTTTACAATTGGGAGACAAAACGGATCATAATCCCGACGCAAGATCCCTCTACTCTCTAACTGAGGAAGTGTGTGTCTCTGTGTGTGTAGGTGTCTGGAAGCGGGCAGCAGGGTATGGAGAAGGCCCTGAAGCAGTTTGCCCAGCTGGTGAATAACAAGGTGTTCCTGCTGACCTTTATCCGTACTCTGGAGCTCCAGCGCTCCTTCTCCATGCGTGACCGYGGCTACGTGGCCTCGCTCATCATGA
This sequence comes from Salvelinus sp. IW2-2015, assembly GCF_002910315.2. Taxonomy (NCBI): domain Eukaryota; kingdom Metazoa; phylum Chordata; class Actinopteri; order Salmoniformes; family Salmonidae; genus Salvelinus; species Salvelinus sp. IW2-2015. The sequence continues at coordinate 42,529,773 of NC_036838.1, forward strand.
CCGCGCTGCAGGGCCGTCTGGAGTACGCCACCGACGTGCTCAAACACCTCCTCTCTGACCTCATCGAGCGCAACCTGGAGAGCAAGAACCACCCCAAACTACTGCTGCGCAGGTACAGATAGATAACGCTAAAGCAGACAGGTGAAAGACAGGAGCAGTGACAGTAGGGAGAGGGAGAGGGAGAGGGAGAGGGAGAGGGGAAGGAATGCGGAGTGTAGACAGCCATTGTCAGTCTGACTTATCCTCTGTGTGCCACTCATGAAACATTCAGCTGTAGCGCACGTTTCCTCCCCTCCACCTTGCTTTCTTCTGCACATTGTTTTCCCAGGACTGGGAGAAGCCTGCTAAATATTTCATAGGATTTTTGGGGGAGCACTCAGTCTGAGACACACTCATTAAATATAGGAATGAGTTAACATGGGAGGCAGCAAGGCTGACCTTGTTAGCCCAAACATTCTACACTCATGAAAAGACAATGAAATGCAGGCAATGAGAAAGAAGTGACAGCCAGGTATAKAAGTATGATGGACAGAGCATGAGCAAGAGAAAGAGATGAGCAAGTTAGGAGGCTGCAATGCAGATAAATGGTCAACTCTAAAGGGAGGCAAAGGGCTAATATTTAACAGTTATCTTTGACGTTGKATTGCTTTATCAGATATAAGATACACGTATGTTTTTAGTGTGGTATTTGTCTATTGATACATAACAAATCAGTTAATCTTGCACACACAGCATTTGATGATGGGATGAGTGCTGCTGACACAGAGAAAGGACACACAGTAGCTTTTGCACAATTATGTCATGACCCAAATAGGTTCTGTTCTATAGCAGCAGCACTCAGGTKTTGGTGTGTTAGTCCACTGAGACCATGCAGAGCAGCATGATACTTTTACATAAACATTGTTTTTTTTACCTCTTAATAAGCATTTTGTATATCTACATGATCAGACCAATCTACCTTTAGACATCTACCTGTTAARAATGTATCCGTCTGTCTCTTTCTTGCAGAACTGAGTCAGTTGCAGAGAAGATGCTGACAAATTGGTTTGCCTTTCTACTTCACAAATTCCTTAAGGTAATATCAATGACTTGGAACCTCATCACTGCAGAAGTCAGCTTGATGTATTACTGCAATCCTCTAATGATTGTTATTGATTATACACCTGATGGATTTCTATGTGCATTTGGATTACACTTGTGTCCCATGATGTGTGATATGAATATGTTTTATGAACAATGTAGAGCGATAATGTTCACCTCAGAGGTCAAGCAGGTCTTATTGGTCTCTACAAATCAATGCTAAGCAACCTGGAGTTTATTAGAGTTGATGACTCATGCTCTGTTCTCTGAATCCCAGTCATATGGGGGTGAATAGCTCACAGGCATGTCTCTCCTCTCCTGCCTCTCTCAATCCTCTCTTCTATCATCCTCTGTTCCTCCCTGGACAAAGGAATGTGCAGGTGAGCCTCTCTTCATGCTGTACTGTGCCATCAAGCAGCAGATGGAGAAGGGACCTATAGACTGCATCACCGGGGAGGCGCGCTACTCCCTCAGTGAAGACAAACTCATCCGCCAACAGATTGAATACAAGACCCTGGTGAGTCAACATACCACACAACAATTTGTCTTAGATGTCAGATTCCATTAAAACCACTTGGAATATTTTCTCAGTTACCACCATGATAGTGGAACGCTTGCCTGCATGTCGTTCTGCCTCTGAGCAAGGCAGTCAACCCATTGTTCCCCGGGTGCCGAAGACGTGGATGTTGATTATGGTAACCCCCCGCACCTCTCTGATTCAGAGGGGTTGGGTTAAATGCGGAAGACACATTTCAGTTGAATGCATTCAGTTGTACAACAGACTAGGTATCCCCCTTTCTGCTTACAACACAGCTGGTAGGCAAAATGCTGTGCTCTGTAAATATCAACTCATGGTGCCCTTATGTTAAACTGCTGAATAAGGGATAATTATTTTGCGTGATAATAAAACAGTAAAGAGCCAAAAGAGCCAAATAATATTTTACATGCTTTTCAGTGACACAATCAGCTAAGAATTAAATTCCATTATCTAACCAGGGCCAGACAGTTCCAGTCTTTGCTTGGCTACTGGGTAAAATGGTCTGCAGCTAAAGCAGAAGTTGGATGCAGCAGCAGTGTGCCTCCTCCCCCAGGCTGAGAGCAGCCCAGTGACGAGATGACACCTCTCTGATCGCCCTGTCGGAGAGGTTGTGTTTCATTACCCGTTTAGTGCCCCGCTGGAGATGGCAACCCAGCATCCAGCTGAAAGTGTGAAATTACATTTCTGGCCAAAGCTGTGAAAGAGATGGCACACAATGAGAGGAGAGACTCCTCCATGCAGCCAGTAGACCAGTGTATAGAGAGGGACAGTGGGTAGTGCTGACAGCTCTCTCTCTCTCTCTCTCTCTCTCTCTCTCTCTCTCTCTCTCTCTCTCTCTCCCTCTCTCTGGTCCCTACTCAGACTCTGAGCTGTGTAAACCCAGACAATGAGAACAGCCCTGAGATCCCTGTCAAGGCGCTCAATTGTGACACCATCACCCAGGTGAAGGAGAAGATTCTGGATGCTGTCTGTAGGAACATGCACTTCTCCCAGAGGCCCCGCGCTGCAGACATGGACCTAGGTGAGTCAGACTGGCTCCAGTCGGAATTAATGGATGACCTACAATAACTGATATTGAGATAAACAAGTGATTATTCTCTGTCTGCTTGTTTGACTTATTGAGGGACTCATAGATGTACCCATGTGTTTATATCCCMAACAGAATGGCGCCAGGGGAGGACGGCACGTGTGGTCCTGCAGGATGAAGACATCACCACTAAGATTGAAGGCGATTGGAAAAGACTCAACACCCTCATGCACTACCAGGTCAAGCCACTCACTCCCCAATCCCCATCACACAGTTCACTGACATGAATGTACAGTATGTTGTCCTCACTGCTGCCTCTGGCCATAGTAAACTAAACTGATCCACCTCTTTCATCTCCTGTATGAGTCAGTTGCTTCCTCCTACAGGTAAATCACGGGGGGTGTTCATAACAGCTCCAAATAGAGCACAARTATAAACACATTACAGTTAATCTCACTCTATACCCACAAATGCTCTGACTCTCCAGCTGGGGTGTAAAACACATTTGCATGAAGCCAAGAGACAAATACATTCAGCCTTGGCTGCCACACCAGGAGAGAGGTTTGAAAGAGGTGTAATGTGTTGATAAAATCTATCAAGGATGTGAACAATTTTCCTCAATTACTTTTAGTCTCTCTGGTGCGTACCTGGTTCTGTGTGACAGCTGAATCTGCAAAGCAGCAGCAGAAGTGACTTCTGCTCATGTTGGGAGCCTGCTTTACTGCAAAAGGCATGCACATAGCATAAGTGAGCAGACCCTACAGGACATTTCTCAGCATGAAATGGATATCACACAAAGCATCATCCATGGCATTTATAGCATAGCAACCGAAATCTAAAAAATAGTCCTTGCTAGATCACTGCAAATGCATGTTTTATTTCACAGACTGTATTATCAAGTTCATTATATATCTCAAATAGTAAATTAAATAACTCCTATAGGTCTCATTAGGCTGGATTCATCATATCAATGTCATTTTCTGTGGAAATCATTCTGACCCAATAATGTTGAATTGGGAGTGGGTCAAACTGACATGAATCCTTGTGTTTCTCCTATGAACCCTGCAGGTATCAGACCGCTGTGTGGTGGCCCTGGTGCCCAAGCAGATGTCCTCTTACAACCTGCCCTCCTCAGCCAGCTTCCCACGCAGCATTAGCCGATACGGTCAGTCAGTCAGGCCTGCCCTGGAGCCACCATCCCCACCAAACCACTCACTTACCTATTCATTATTCTACCTGACCTACTGATGTTCCTGCTCATGTTTTGAGACCGTCCGTCTGTCTGCAGATGTACCATTCCGCTCCAACCCCACCAGCCCTGACAGCCCTCACTCCCGCATGCCCATGCTCACCCCGGACATGGAGAGCGGGGTGAAGGTGTGGCACCTGGTCAAGAACCACGACCACGGGGACCAGAAGGAGGGCGAACGCGGCTCCAAGATGGTGTCAGAGATCTACCTGACCAGGCTACTGGCTACTAAGGTATTACCTCACCCTCTCCCAGAGCATCTTAGCAATTACAGATTCAGTAAGTATGTTCCAACGATATGGTGTGCTTTTAACATTGCTGTGGTGTTTTGTTAGGGTACGCTGCAGAAGTTTGTCGATGACCTGTTTGAGACTTTGTTCAGCACCGTCTGCTGGGGCAGTGCTCTGCCACTCGCCATCAAGTACATGTTTGACTTTCTGGACGAGCAGGCTGACAAGCATGGCATCCATGACATGGATGTTCGCCACACATGGAAAAGCAACTGGTGAGGGAGTGCAGATTTAATATGCTACTTGAAAGCAACAGCACAAAATAATGAATTTATACTGATTGTCTTAATATATAGACTGTTTGGAAAATTTGATTTCTCGTCCTCTCTCTGCCCCAGCCTGCCTCTGCGCTTCTGGGTGAATGTGATCAAGAACCCTCAGTTTGTGTTTGACATCCACAAGAGCAGCATCACAGATGCCTGTCTGTCTGTTGTGGCGCAGACCTTCATGGACTCCTGCTCTACCTCAGAGCATCGCCTGGGCAAGGACTCMCCCTCCACCAAGCTACTCTATGCCAAGGACATCCCCCACTACAAGAGCTGGGTAGAGAGGTGAGATGTGTGTGTTAGTTACATCACTCAACTGTGATATTATTAATTTGATTCTTAGTTATTATTTCCCACTGAAATRACTGAGGTAGATAGACTTTATTAGCCAGACTACCTTTATATCTTACAGTCACACGTGGGCTGACAGAATAGCTCTAACCCCCAGGCTTGATGGCTGCTGACAGTACAGTGTGTGTCTCTGTCTCCCTCTAGGTACTACGCAGACATAAACCGCTTGCCTGCCATCAGCGACCAGGACATGAATGCCTACCTGGCCGAGCAGGCCCGCCTTCACTCCAATGAGTTCAATGTGCTCAGTGCCCTTCACGAGATCTACGCCTACGTCAGCAAGTACAGCCAAGAGGTGAGGCCCTATACCTCAATAACTTTACACATTATAGTAGTGGGGGGCAGGGTGGCATTCAAAACATATGCATCTAGATTCAAACTATTATCAAAGTATCCCTTAGCCTGTCTATGTGTAGTAACAAGAGGGAATTTGCAGCACAAAGTACAGTAACCTTGTGTTTCCCTGCCTGCTATGCTGATTTCATGTTTGTCTTGTCTTGTGTGTGTGTGTGTGTGTGTGTGTGTGTGTGTGTGTGGTGTGTGTGTGTGTGTGTGGTGTGTGTGTGTGTGTGTGTGTGTGTGTGTGTGTGTGTGTGTGTGTGTGTGTGTGTGTGTGTTGTGTGTGTGTGTGTGTGTCAGATCATTGAGGCCTGGAGCAGGATGAGCAGGCCCAGAAGCAAAGGCTGGCCTACAAGGTGGCAGATCATCATCGCAGCCATGTCTGTGGAGAGCTGAGACAGACATACAGATGTGTGTACTCAGAGACACACTGACATGACAAGGCCCAGGACACAGGCCACAACTGTCAGCAGAGCAAGCACACCCAAAAGCCACAGGTGAAGTGAACTACAGATTAATTCAGCCTGAGTGTCCAACAAGGGAAGAACATGGATAGACAAGCAAATTCACCAAGCACTGCTGTTCTCTTTCTGTTGGCTGCAATGAGACCACATGTGGAGCAAAGACAAAATAACTTTCTGTTTTTACTACAAAAACAAAATACATTTTATCTAAGTATGAACTAATGACATACATATGATAGCCTTGGCCTTGGACTGACATTTCCACTTCAGTGGACAAGTCTAATAAGCCTTTATGAAACGTATGAAGGCTCTATGAAATTAGAATTTACTCTGAGATTGGGATGGCAAGTAAATGTTATCCTGAACCTCCATGTCATCCAAGTAGCATCATTCTTTGGGGGGGGGGCTACCTCTCTGCCTGACACTCAGCTTTCCAGAACACACAACACTATTATTACAGGTTGAGGGTTCAATTCCATTTTTGCATACTTTGGGCTGGATCCAATCAAATCTGCCTTAGCAATGGTTACACACGTTACACTGCCTACTGCCTGTGTAAACATGTGCCTAAATCTGGACACTGGGTGCATGCGGAGGGGCATCTGGTGCCCAAAATCTTCTGTGAATCTATTTATGCTATTGTGTAAATACTGCAGTGCAATTTGATGAATTAAGCCATCAGAATTCCATATATTATAAATAGAACACATCTATATAGAAAGCCATTACAAATATATAATTTATTTAAAATGATCACTTCAGTTTGTTGACCTCTTAGTGCCAAAAGCTTATCATACTAGGCATAAATGCCATGTAGACAAAGTAGGAATTATATATAAAATCGTTGAATAAGGTGGTCTTACGTTAAGTTTATTAAGCACTCTGGGATGACAGACATGAGGGAAGTGAGGGAAGAACTAGATTAGCAGTGACCCAAAGTAGCCAAATGGAGCTTTGGGAATCATTCCATAGAGCTGGAAGATTCATGACAAGCTAACTACTTCCTGTGGCCAAGATCATTTTCATCCTGATTAATGAGACTTCTCAGCCATCATCATTTTTTACACTGAACATGATACTTGAATTACAGTAGTTCTTTGTGTTATATTTTCGGAGAATCCTCAGGCTTCCACGTAGCATGCTTTTAAAGGTGGACACTCAAGATTCCTGTTGCATCAAGTAGTCGTATCATTCTTTTAAATGTCCCATTCATGTTTTTACAAATGCAATCAACTGACAGAATACCATTTCAAATGTTTGATTTTCACATATTCAAAATTACTGCCATTCATTGAGTGCAATCTTAAAGATGGTCAATTATAAAAACTGGACACTCCAGAGGATTGCTTTAATCCAGGGTTTGTGTTTATCTTTATCTGCATTGAAGACATTTATTACACTCCTGATGAAATTTTTTTTTTTCCCTTTCCACCATTT
>NC_036838.1:42538925-42566518 GCF_002910315.2 Salvelinus sp. IW2-2015
ACCAGCCCTGACAGCCCTCACTCCCGCATGCCCATGCTCACCCCGGACATGGAGAGCGGGGTGAAGGTGTGGCACCTGGTCAAGAACCACGACCATGGGGACCAGAAGGAGGGTGAGCGCGGCTCCAAGATGGTGTCCGAGATATACCTGACCAGGCTACTGGCTACTAAGGTATTCCCTTACTCTCCCCCCAGAGCATCTTAGCAATTACAGATTCAGTAATTTTGTTCCAACACTATGGTGTGTTTTTAACATTGCTGTGTTTTTTTCTTTAGGGTACACTGCAGAAGTTTGTGGATGACCTGTTTGAGACGTTGTTCAGCACTGTGTGCCGGGGCAGTGCTCTTCCGCTCGCCATCAAGTACATGTTTGACTTCTTGGACGAGCAGGCTGACAAGCACGGCATCCATGACATGGATGTTCGCCACACATGGAAAAGCAACTGGTGAGGGAGTGCAGATTTAATGTGCTACTTGAAAGCAATAATGATTTTATGCTGATCGTCTCAATATATAGACGGTCTATAAACTGTTCTTTCTCATCCTCCCTCTGTCCCAGCCTGCCTCTGCGCTTCTGGGTGAACGTGATCAAGAACCCGCAGTTTGTGTTTGACATCCATAAAAGCAGCATCACAGACGCCTGTCTGTCTGTGGTGGCCCAGACCTTCATGGACTCCTGCTCTACCTCAGAGCATCGCCTGGGCAAGGACTCCCCCTCCACCAAGCTACTCTACGCCAAGGACATCCCCAACTACAAGAGCTGGGTGGAGAGGTGAGATGAGTGTGTGTTTTACTTACATCACTCAACTGTAATATTATTAATGGGTTCGTAGTTATTCTTTTACACTGAAATCACAGAGGAAGACTGACTTCAGTGTCCAGACTACCTTTATAGCTTACAATCACAGGTGGTGGACCACCTCAGTGCCATCGGCAGAAAATCGGAGACATCTGCTTTTCAGGGGAAAGGAAGAGACCTGTGACACGACTTCCGCTTTTGGGCATGCGCTTTTTGTTAACAGTCCCCAGTGAAACATATACCCACTGGGCACACACTAGTTGAATCAACGTTGTTTCCACATCATTTCAATTAAATGATGTTGAACCAACGTGGAATAGATGTTGAATTGACGTCTGCGCCCAGTGGGTAGCAGCTAGCTACGACATGTTTGCCAGTTTGCACTCTGAAGTTGTTTCTACCCGGCAACACTCCATCTTAACTTGTCCTCCACATTTACTGGATTGGTTGAACAGTGCAGAAGAGAACTTCTCAACAGTTTTTTTATTTCGTCATGTCCAGAATGTGGGGTGTGTAGTTTCAGGCGTTTCTTTTATGCCTGCTATGTTTAGGTTACATGTTGGCTGACAGAACAGCGTGTGTGTGTTTGTCTCCCTCTAGGTACTACGCGGACATAAACCGCCTACCTGCCATCAGTGACCAGGACATGAATGCCTACCTGGCCGAGCAGGCCCGTCTTCACTCCAATGAGTTCAATGTGCTGTGTGCCCTGCACGAGATGTATGCCTACGTCAGCAAGTACAGCCAAGAGGTGAGGCCCTATACCTCAATGTCTTTACAAAATACAGTAGGGGGCTAGGGTGGCATCCAAAACAGGGGCATCTAGATTCAACGTAAGTTAAAGTACCCCTTAGCCTGCCTATTTGTAGTAACAGGAGGGTATTTGCAGCACAAAGTACAGTAACCTTGTGTTTCCTTGCCTGTGTTGCTGATTTCGTGTCTGTCTTGTATGTGTGTGTGTCAGATCATTGAGGCCCTGGAGCAGGATGAGCAGGCCCAGAAGCAAAGGCTGGCCTACAAGGTGGAGCAGATCATCGCAGCCATGTCTGTGGAGAGCTGAGACAGACATACAGATGTGTGTACTCAGAGACACACTGACATGACAAGGCCCAGGACACAGGCCACAAGCTGTCAGCAGAGCAAGCACACCCAAAAGCCACAGGTGAAGTGAACTACAGATTAATTCAGCCTGAGTGCTCAACAAGGGAAGAACATGGATAGACAAGCAAATTCACCAAGCACTGCTGTTCTCTTTCTGTTGGCTGCAATGAGACCACATGTGGAGGCAAAGACAAAATAACTTTCTGTTTTTACTACAAAAACAAAATACATTTATCTAAGTATGAACTAATGACATACATATGATAGCCTTGGCCTTGGACTGACATTTCCACTTCAGTGGACAAGTCTAATAAGCCTTTATGAAACCGTATGAAGGCTCTATGAAAGTTAGAATTTACTCTGAGATTGGATGGCAGTAAAATGTTATCCTGAACCTCCATGTCATCCAAGGTAGCATCATTCTTTGGGGGGGGGGGCTACCTCTCTGCCTGACACTCAGCTTTCCAGACACACAACACTATTATTACAGGTTGAGGGTTCAATTCCATTTTTGCATACTTTGGGCTGGATCCAATCAAATCTGCCTTAGCAATGGTTACACAGTTACACTGCCTACTGCCTGTGTAAACATGTGCCTAAATCTGGACACTGGGTGCATGGCGAGGGGAGGTCATCTGGTGCCCAAAATCTTTCTGTGAATCTATTTATGCTATTGTGTAAATACTGCAGTGCAAATTTGATTGAATTAAGCCATCAGMATTCCATATATTATAAATAGAACACATCTATATAGAAAGCCATTACAAATATATMATTTATTTAAAATGATCACTTCAGTTTGTTGACCTCTTAGTGCCAAAAGCTTATCATACTAGGCATAAATGCCATGTAGACAAAGTAGGAATTATATATAAAATCGTTGAATAAGGTGGTCTTACGTTAAGTTATTAAGGCACTCTGGGGATGACAGACATGAGGGAAGTGAGGGAAGAACTAGATTAGCAGTGACCCAAAGTAGCCAAATGGAGCTTTGGGAATCATTCCATAGAGCTGGAAGATTCATGACAGCTAACTACTTCCTGTGGGCCAGATCATTTTCATCCTGRTTAATGAGACTTCTCAGCCATCAGTCATTGTTTACACTGAACATGATACTTGAATTACAGTAGTTCTTTGTGTTATATTTTCGGAGAATCCTCAGGCTTCCACGTAGCATGCTTTTAAAGGTGGACACTCAAGATTCCTGTTGCATCAAGTAGTCTGTATCATTCTTTTAAATGTCCCATTCATGTTTTTACAGAATGCAATCAACATGACAGAATAGCCATTTCAATGGTTTGATTTTCACATATTCAAATTACTGCATTCATTGAGTGCAATCTTAAAGATGGTCATTATAAAACTGGACACTCCAGAGGATTGCTTTAATCCAGGGTTTGTGTTTATCTTTATCTGCATTGAAGACATTTATTACACTCCTGATGATTTCTCCATTATTCTACAGTCATTGTAAAAGAGTAAAAAAAACTAAGAGGTTAAAGAAAAGAAGAAAAAAAACTGTCATGTCCTGTTTGTGTAAAAAAAGAAAATATTACAAATATTCCCTCCCACTATTATAGCTACACTGTTTCATGTGTGACGTTTTGATGATGATCATTTAGAAATGTGTTGTGCAATAAACTGTAAGACATTTTAACATTGAACCTTTTTAAAAACAATATTTTATTGTATAAATATTGTACATACAAAACACTCCTATTTTGCAAGCAAACGATTCACTTTGTACTGTTGCTATACATTAAAAAGTCAACTTGAGGAAATACATTTGTCTAGATTCTTTTCCAGCAATAATGCGTTTTGAATTAGCATGAATGAGTCATAGCTAGAATGTGAGAGCCTTGAGGATATGTCACACTAGTAGCTTACAGATATGCATAATATTTTGGACAATATTTTAGACCAACAGAATAGATGGCATTGACACCGACTTGGCCCGTCTCCCAATCCTCACGATGAAGCTAACATGCAGTGGATTATCTACTCAAGCATTTTATGTTTCATAATTCATGGCCACTCCACTCTGTGTTCCCATTCTCACACTGGAGCCAATGTCTGATGCTGTTATTGGGGAGGTGATTTGTCTGTCGTGCCGGCGTAAGCAGCCCTAGACAACCCAGCCCTGTAGCCTMCTCTACTCACCATGCTTAGGCCGCATTAGCATGCAAATTGAATAGTGTTGTAAATTGGTATCGGACAGGGCCCTGTCTCTGGACAGGGCTTCCACAGTCTGAGGTCCGAGGTCGACAATGATCTCCGGGATATTGTCCTACTCTTGTTCATTAATCTGGGTAATTGCTAACATTGATTTGGCTCCATCTCCATTATTACTGATGCCTTTAGACCTCTGAAATAAGTCTTCAACAGAGTGAGTTTGGAAAAGTAAATTCCAACTTCAGGTCTGTCTTTTTTCTAGGAAAATGATCCTGGGTATGTTATTGARCTAAGATAAATCATTAGAGCAAATGAAGAGGTATTGAATTCTCAGAGTCTCTGAAAATACATTTTGGGAAAATAGCTTGAATCAAATTGGAGCCACAAACTTTTAAACTGGAGATAGTCCYTGACCACTTGTCCTACAGCCAGCAYACAATTCTACAGTATGTAGGTACAATAGAGGGGGCCTCAAGGGTACTTACCATAAGAGTAATTCATTATTCATACTAACCCTACAGGGCTCTATGTAAAGGAGTGGGGGAGAGGTATCTTACCTTTAAGACTCTATAATGTACCTGTTCTTCAGAACTGACAGCCTCACTCCTTTGCCTGTCAGAGAGCCTTCACCCAGCAACTAGCAGCCAGCTCACCTCCCAGAGAAACACTGGGGAGCATCATTAGAGCTCACACCTTCTCCACCCAGAMGAGCAGCCGACAGGGAGTCCTCTTATTTGGCATATGTATGGCTGGCCAGAAACAGACTAGATAGATTTACAATACAGTAGAGCTACAAGATACACTGTGGCACTTTAATCACAACCCAACAACCCTACAATCTGAGAGCGCTTTCCCCCTGCTTGATAGGAACATAAGAAAAGCCTATTTGATTCAATCCACAGCCACAATCTGCCTGCTTTAATAGTCCTTCAGCTCGGTCTTCTCCCTCCATAGCCCTGGCTACAGTATGTTAGAGCCATTGAAAGCAAGACCTTGCTCTCGCTGCAGATCTTGGAGAATAATTCCATTCTTCGCTGTAACTGCARTGAATACTAAATGGAGTCTCTTTGGATCCTGAGCAACAGAACAGTCAATGAAAGCGTAGCCAATTATCTATGCACACATKTYTTAATATATACAGTGGGGCAAAAAAGTCAGCCACCAATTGTGCAAGTTCTCCCACTTAAAAAGATGAGAGAGGCCTKTAATTTTCATCATAGGTACACTTCAACTATGACAGACAAAATGAGAAAAAAAATCCAGAAAATCACATTGTAGGATTTTTAATGAATTTATTTGCAAATTATGGTGGAAAATAAGTATTTGGTCACCTACAAACAAGCAAGATTCCTGGCTCTCACAGACTGTTAACTTCTTCTTTAAGCAGGCTCCTCTGTCCTCCACCATCGTTACCCTGTATTAAATGGCACCTGTTTGAACTTGTTATCAGTATAAAAGACACCTGTCCACAACCTCAAACAGGCAACACTCCAAAACTCCACTATGGCCAAGACCAAAGAGCTGTCAAAGGACACCAGAAACAAATTGTAGCACCTGCACCAGGCTGGGAAGACTGACTCTGGAATAGGTAAGCAGCTTGGTTTGAAGAAATCAACTGTGGGGCAATTATTAGGAAATGCGACGACATCACAAGACCAACTGATAATCTCCCTCGAGTCTGGGGCTACCACGCAAGATCTCACCCCGTGGGGTCAAAATGATCACAAGAAGTGAGCAAAAATCCCAGAACCACACGGGTGGGTACCAGCAATAGCAAAACTACCAGCATAAGGGTGAACGCTTGAGACTTACAGAAAACGTACTCTGTCAATGCACAAAGGTATATAACAAAGTATTAGAAACTTTGTTAAACAATACTATTTTCCGCATAATTGCAAAAATATTCATTAAAAATCCTACAATGTGATTTCTGGACTAGTGAATGACCTGCAGAGAGCTACCAAAGTAACAAGCCTACCATCAGTAACACACTACGCCGCCAGGGACTTCAAATCCTGCATGTGCCAGACGTGTCCCCCTGCTTAAAAGCCAGTACATGTCCAGGCCCGTCTGAAGTTTGCTAGAGAGCATTTGGAATGATAACAGAAGAAGATTGGGAGAATGTCCATATGGTCAGATGAAAACAAAATAGAACTTTTTGGTAAAAACTCAATCGTCGTGTTTGGAGACAAAGAATGCTGAGTTTGCATCCAAGAACACCATACCTACTGTGAAGCATGGGGGTGGAACCATCATGCTTTTGGGGCTGTTTTTCTGCAAAGGGACAGGAGACTGATCCGTGTAAAGGAAAGAATGAATGGGGCCATGTATCATGAGATTTTGAGTGAAATTCCTCCTTCATCAGCAAGGGTGCATTGAAGATGAAACGTGGCTGGGTCTTTCAGATGACAATGATCCAACACACTCGCGCGGGCAACGAAGGAGTGGCTTCAATAAGAAGCATTTCAAGGTCCTGGAGTGGCCTAGCCAGTCTCCAGATCTCAACCCCATAGAAAATCTTTGGGGGAGTTGAAAGTCCCGTGTTGCCCAGCAACAGCCCAAAACATCACAGCTCTAGAGGAATCTGCATGGAGGAGATGGGCCAAAATACCAGCAACAGTGTGTGAAAACCTTGTGAAGACTTACAGAAACGTTTGACCTCTGTCCATTGCCAACAAGGGTATATAACAAAGTATTGAGAATAAACTTTTTGTTATTGACCAATACTTATTTTCCACCCATAATTTGCAAATATATTCATTAAAATTCCTTTACAATGTGAATTTTCTGGAATTTTTTTCCCTAATTTTGTCTGTCATAGTTGAAGTGTACCTATGATGAAAATTACAGGCCTCTCTCATCTTTTTAAGTGGGAGAACTTGCACAATTGGTGGCTGACTAAATACTTTTTTGCCCCACTGTATTTCTCACTCAATATCTCACCTCACTTTTTCTTCCTCGCATTATAAATTATGCAGGTGCACATTTACAAACACACAGATTCTGCTATAATGTAGTTGAAAGTAATTGTTTATGAAATGAAGGACTTAGAATAGCCATCACAGTCAGTGTTGTTGGATAGATGGACAGTCTTTTCTCTACAGTAGACTGTCAGACCTACATTGCTTGTTATTCTCCTGTCTGGTGCCCAGGCTACCTTTTCAATATTCATAAACCAGTCATATCTCAGGTGAGAACAAGGTRGTTAGTCAACCTAACCTTTTCTCACACACTAATCAATTTTACATAAAAGTCATATTTGCAAAAAAATGATGTACCCTAGTCAATAAATCATTTTCATGCCACTAGAACGTAGCATTGAGATTGCTACAAACTTTTAGTTCTTAGGCTGGGAGGTGTACACTGCATTACAGGCATCTTTCATCAATGCCTAAAAAGTGTGTTTCAATTAAATGTCCATGTATCAGAGAGCACTTCACAAAAATGTATTGATCCATTGTCAGTGAGAAATAAACAAGGCTGGCAGAAACAACTCTCTCTTGAGTGGGGATAATACTGTAGAGACCTGGATAGAGAGGAATTGTGTCATGGCTGGACCCATTATTATCTAAAGTCTCAATTAAGTGGYAGACTAATGATTGGACTTACTGCAAAACCACGTGTCAGTGTATTTGTATTCCATTTTTTCATTCTAGCTACATCAGATAATGTTATTATGGGAAACGATATAAGATMAATAATAATTCTCTATATCACCCTATGGCATCTCTAATTGAGTAATGATTACATATTCCCTAAAATACATATCGTTTTGTTGCCATTTTGTTGTATTAAGTATAGTACTGACAAAACATAATTCACACACACTGTATCATCATTGATTATAWGAGCAAGTATGATGGCGCCATCTCCTGGTCAAATCCATCATCATATACACAGGATGGAAAAAAACAACTAAGAAAGGTATATAACAGGGGTATTCAAACCTTAAAGGCTCTGCATGGTCAATCCGACATCTGCATTGGCCGTGCAGCATTTACGGTGATACGGCCTCWGCCGTAAGTCAGGACATTCATACTTCTTGCACTTCAGGAAGTTGTCAAGGAAGTGAGTTTGTGTTTATACAGGACCTCTCGCCCTCACCTACCGTCAACCAATCATGTCAATGTGGAGCTATATGGAGCCCTCCGCTTTGTTACAAAATTTGGGTGACGCACGGCGATGCGGTAAGGAGCTCAATTTGGCCTCTGCATGCCTTCGGAAGCTCCGCAGTTGCGTCACACCATCCATACGGTCCCTCTGACCACATTTTCGGATCAAGCATAAATTGCCTCTTACCCTAAAAGATGTCTGGAGCCTGCTGGTTTCATGTTCTACCTGATAACCACCTGGTGTCCCAGGTCTAAATAATGACCTGGCTTTGAGGTCCAGAGTTGAATTTGAGGGGTATAGAAATACCCCCAAACTGTGGCATGCTCACCTAACCTTTATTGTAACATTTTGAACAGAAGGTTCTCTTCACACTAGCAATAAAGCAAAAGGAAGAATGCAACATCGTACTGGTAGTTGACATGAGTTGCACTGGATACATGTCTGTATATGCGTGAGTGTGTGTGTGTGTAAATGCATATGCCAGTGTCTGTGTGACAAAAAAGTGTCTGTCTCATCACTGAGGGTTGCCTGATGGTAGAATACAGCTGCTGAGCTGCACATGGTCACATCGCTATAAGGTTAAAGGTCTTAAGCCCATGGTAGCACAGACCCCAGTCAGCCAGTCTGACAAAACACAGTCCTCTCTGGGACTTCCTCAATTCATTCCTCAATGAGAGAGAGAGAGAGAGAGAGAGAGGTGTGTGTGGTGTGTGTGTGTGTGTGTGTGTTGGTGTGTGTGTGGTGGTGTGTGTGTGTGTGTGTGTGTGTGTGTTGTGTGTGTTGTGTGTGTGTGTGTGTGTGTGTGTGTGTGTGTGTGTGTGTGTGTGTGTGTGTGTGTGTTGTGTGTGTGTGTGTGTGGTGTGTGTGTGTGTGTGTGTGTTGTGGTGTGTGGTGTGTGTGTGTGTGTGTGTGTGTGTGTGGTGTGTGAGTGAGTCAGAGGGAGGGAGACAGGGAAAGAGATGGGGATCTTCATCTATTTTGCATTGTCAACATTTGAATGATTTAATTGAAGCTTTGCTTGTCGCAGTGCATTCGGAAAGTATATTCAGAACCCTTGACTTTTTCCACATTTTGTTACGTTACAGCCCTATTTAAAATAGTTTAAATAATTTTTTCTCCTCATGTCCACAGCATGATGCTGCCACCACCATGCTGCACTGTCGGGATGGTGCAAGGTTTTCTCCAGACGGGACGCTTGGCATTCAGGCCAAAGAGTTCAATCTTGGTTTCATCAGACCAGAGAATCTTGTTTATCATGGTCTCAGTCCTTTAGGTGCCTTTTGGCAAACTCCAAGCRGACTGTCATGTGCCTTTTACTGAKGAGTGGCTTCTGTCTGTCCACTTTACCATAAAGGCCTGATTGCTGGAGTGTTGCAGAGACTGTTGTCCTTCTGGAAGGTTCTCCCATTTCCACAGAGGAACTCTGGAGCTCTGTCAGAGTGACCATCGGGTTCTTGGTCACCTTRCTGACCAAGGCCCTTCTCCCCTGMTTGCTCATTTTGGCCGGGCGGCCAGCTCTAGGAAGAGTCTTGGTGGTTCCAAACTTCTTTCATTTAAGGATGATGGAGGCCATTGTGTTCTTGGGGACCTTCAATGCTGCAGACATTTTTTGGTACTCTTCCCCAGATCTGTGCCTCGACATAATCCTGTCTCGGAGCTCTACGGACAATTCCTTCAACCTCATGGCTTGGGTTTTGCTCTAACATGCACTGTCAACTGTGGGACCTTATATAGACAGGTGTGTGCCTTTCCAAATCATGTCCAATCAATTGAATTTATCACAGGTGGACTCCAATCAAGTTGTAGAAMCATCTCAAAGATGGATCAATGGAAACAGGATGCACCTGAGTTCAATTTCGCGTCTCACAGCAAAGGGTCTGAATACTTATTTAAATAAACTATTTCTGTTTTTTTAGGTTTTATAGATTTGCAAACATTTCTAAAAACCTGTTTTCACTTTGCCGTTATGGGGTATTGTGTGTAGATTGATGAGGGAAAAAATGCATTTAATCCATTTAAAAAAAGGCTGTAATGTAACAAAATGTGGAAAAAGTCAAGGGGTCTGAATACTTTCCGAATGCACTGTATAGTCTAGTCAATGTACCGTTACTGAAGAAATATTGACACGGCTAGAGGAACAGAGGCTGAGTTTTCAAACTCTCTAAGCTAAAACAGATGTAGCCAACAGTCAACATACTGTAAACAAATGAAAGCTGTATGAAGCAATGTCTATGCAATGCCTCAATCATAGTGTAAATGTAAGGAGGAGAAATGCCTTCCAGATTGGCTTCTCACAATCTGGAGAGAAATGCACACTGTCTATGTTGGTTACCTGGGCTGAGACAATAACAGACTGGGCTGCAGCACATCATCTAAGTCTGAGAGAGAGAGAGAGGGAGAGAGAGGGAGGGAGAGAGAGAGAGAGAGGTGTTTATTTATTTTCCTTTTCATGCTTCAACTATTTGCACATTGTTACAACACTGTACATAACCAATAATATTTGGTATTTGGCATTTTATTAGGATCCCCATTAGCTGTTGCAAAAGCAGCAGCTACTCTTCCTGGGGTCCACACAAAACATGAAACATGACATAATACAGAACATTAATAGACAAGAACAGCTCAAGGACAGAAATGCATAAAAAAATAAAATAAAGGCACACGTAGCCTACATATCAATACATACACACAAACTATCTAGGTCAAATAGCGGAGAGGCGTTTCTTTATCTGTTTTTTGAAAACAGGTTTGCTGTTTATTTGAGCAAAATGAGAAGGAACGGAGTTCCATGCAATAATGGCTCTATATAATACTGTACGCTTTCTTGAATTTGTTCTGGATTTGGGGACTGTGAAAAGACCCCTGGTGGCATGTCTGGTGGGGTAAGTGTGTTTGTCAGAGCTGTGTGTAAGTTGACTATGCAAACAATTTGGGATTTTCAACACAATGTTTCTTATAAAAAGTGAWGCAGTCAGTCTCCTCAACTCTTAGCCAAGAGAGACTGGYATGCATAGTATTTATATCATCCCTCTGATTACAATGACGAGCAAGACGTGCCACTCTGTTCTGGGCCAGCTGCAGCTTAACTAGSTCTTTCCTTGCAGCACTGGACCACACGACTGGACAATAATCAAGATTAGATAAAACTAGAGCCTGCAGAACTTGCTTTTTGGAATGTGGTGACAAAAAAGCAGAGCATCTCTTTATTACGGACAAACCTCTCTCCATCTTTACAACCATTGAATCTATATGTTTTGACAATGACAGTTTACAATCCAAGGTAACGCCAAGTAATTTAGTCTGCTCAACTTGTTCAACAGCGACACTATGCATTACCAGATTCAGCTAGAACTTAGGAAATGATCTGTACCAAATACAATGCACTACGTTTTAGAGATGTTCAGGACCAGTTTATTACTGGCCACCCATTCCAAAACAGACTGCAACTCTTTGTTAAGGGTTTCAGTGACTTYATTAGCTGTGGTTGGTGATGCGTATGGTTGAATCATCAGCATACATGGACACACATGCTTTGTTTAATGCCAGTGGCAGGTCATTATAACATTTTAATTGTTTATATTCTTTTAAAACTTTTGTTAGTGTAATGTTTGTTTATTGTTTATTTCCCTTGTTTATTTCCCTTTTGCTTATTGTCTATTCCATTTTCTTTGGCAATGTAAACATACGTTTCCCATGCCAATAAAGCCCTTTGAATTGAATTGAGAGGGAGGGATAGAGAACAGAGAGAGCGAGAGACAGCGAGAGAGAGAGACAGCAAGAGCGAGAGACAGCTAGAGAGAGAGCGCAAGCGAGAGAGAGAGAGAGAGAGAGAAAGAGAGAGAGAGAGAGAAACAGAAACAGATAGAGGAATTTGCCCTGGCACTTCCCATTGCCCTTTCACAGAGGAAAAAGGGTATTCTGTGCATTTACGGTCATCTGAGAGGAAGTCATGAGACTGGTATGCAGTCTATCTAACAGTAGTGAATGTTTTACTTCTGTGACATGGACACTGTCCCCCAGCTGTGTCCCAATATACCCAGTTACCCATGCTGCCCTATCAAATGCAGCCCCCCGGAACRAGGGCAAAGCTCAGGCTGAGAATCAGCGAGAGGCCAACTACCCACCTCAGTGCCCCATTGTTTTTCATTGAATGTTACTAATGTGGGTTTGGGTAGGGGGGATGGCTGAGAGGGAGGAAATGGGGTGATGGTAGAGAGGGGGATGGAGGTCAAAGCAGGGACAGGGGACCTTCGGTATCATGTTACAGGCCTGTTTTTTCAAAAACAAAAAGAAAAATGTATAGGAAGGTCTTAAAAACTCCAGTTGGCTTTGACTGCCTTTGGGGGATGGGTGGGGTGGGGTGGGGGGATTGGAGCTTTTTACAAGTCATTTAGCATACCTCTACCAGTGGTTCCAGATGTTGGATGTGCATTGTATATAAGAAYAGAGGAGAAGAACTAACAGTAAACCAAAGATCCACAAGGGGAGGGAGAGGAGTGTTGTGTACCCTGTATGGGTGTGAAAGCTTGAGGCATCTCCAGCAGTGCTAGGTCCTGTTGTGCTGCTGACAGTATTGGATTGGTTGGTGTTGATTGATGGCCTGGATGGGGACATCGGCAGCTAAAACTTGCTGGGATGGATTTAAGTGCTTTAGCATAAGAAGAGGATCACACCACTGTTTCAGCTAGCACCGTAAAGCTTACCTTACCTTATGGCATCTGCATAAGCCCATTATAGACAAATGGCCCACAGTCTATTGTCCTCTAATACCTTCCATTGTGTGCAGAATGACTGCTTCCCTCCAAAGCCTTTCAGGAGTCCACAACAGAATTAGTCTCTAACTGTGAACATCTCCACTATGAACAATAGATGTTACGTTATAGCCACTGATGATGCTAGATGTTTCATTTTATGACAGGCATTGTAACTTTGAAGTTATTAATTAACCAACATAATCTATATAATACAGGTCAACAAAATAAAACTACTCAGAAATATTGGAAGATTTCTGCAGAACTATTTTCAAACTCCATTCAACTATACATCAAACACAAGTTTAGAATCCCAACACAAGTCCATTATTTTCTTCTTTCTCTTTTTCCCTCCTTCTGCCATGCTCCATCTCTCCCCCCACCCACCCACCCAGTAGGGTGGGGCCACAGAGGAAGGATTAAAGTAACCAGTGAGAGAAGGGGTGTGGGGTTGGGCCTCAGCGAGGGAGGGCAGCCATATAAAAGTGCCAGAGCACAAGTGGCACTTTATCCGGCCCGTCCCACTCACGGTAAGAGGAAATCCTAAACTGGTCTGGTCCACTGGTGCTCCCCTTCTCTCTCGCTCACACACCCTGGACGCTCACACACCCTGGACGCTCACACAAACAGGAGGAGAATGGCAGTAGCAGCATCCACACAGAGAATGAATGAGACCCACAAAATGCTGGCATTCACTTTGCTCCTCATCACCACCCTCTTTCACGGTAAGTAAAAACTCATACATCCAGACTCCTCAAGCTGAACTTGAAAGAAAGCATGTGAGGGGACAGGGGTGGGGTTCAGGGGTTGTCTCAGGCTGAACACAGAGATTTTCATGTTATCAACTCTATACAATGGTGTCAACATGATTTTCACTTTCATGAAAATAAACCCATGGTTTAGCAGTGTGTAATAATTTATAAATGCAGGATAGCTTCATGGAATCCCCCCCCCATGATGATTCTGAAAGGGAAAAGTTACTTTGGAGCATAACGTAGCAATCAAAGGGGCCAATTTGAATATGAAACCTACAGTCATTGTGCAGCTGAATCATGCATGCATAACCTGCACCTATTTATTGCCTATGGGAACTCTCTCTCCAAATTATACTACTTCTCAACAATGTGACCCTTTGAGAGGGTTAAGTACAAGATTGGGAGGTTTTTCCTGCCATCTCCATCTGATCTAACACATTTCCAGAAGAGACTACAGTGTGGATTCAAACCAGGTTGTCTGTAGTGACACTTCTTAGCACTGAGATGCAGTGTCTTACACCACTGCGCCACTTGGGAGCCCAAAAAGTTAACCCAAAACATTTGTATTTGTTCTGCCAGCAACACCAAACTGCACATCAATTAACATTACAACAAAAGCAGCTATTTATGTTCTCCCTAATTGCATTAGTTTTTTGCTGTGGTGTGGGAAGAAATATTGACATAGTAAATTGCTTAATCTGAAAGTAATGCAATGTTAATTAGATGTATTACAAATTATGTAATTGGTATTGGAAGCACAAATCTATTCCTATAAGTAGAAGGCAGTTGGTTCTGCTATGATCTGTGGAACACATGTATGTAGATTAATGTTAAAGAGTAAAAATGTTATGTTTCCTCATATCTTAAGGGAATCTTGAATCTGAAGATTGTGTGGACACATGTTTAATATAATTTACCATTCAATGAAAAGCTGGACATCACAAYGCCATGCCAAGCTAGCTGACAAAAATGAATGGTAGCAGAATGCCTCACAGTTATCCTAAACAGTAGGAGGGAGAATGCATGGGCGCAAGAAGTGGTAAAGCAACAGGAGAAGCAAGAGGGAGAAAAGGAGGGAAAACAACAAAACAGTCTATAGTTTGCTTAAAGTCTATTTCCTGAGAAGAGACAAGTACTTCTTTCAAACAAAGTCCAACTTACTGTATACCATTTGTTTTATCGCCGGATGCTCCGGTCAACTTTAGAAATCTGGGAGAGGGCTGTATTATGTAATCACTGTGCAGAATTACTGTAGTACTGTGGATTAAGTCAGAGCTAAAAGACAGATGTTGGCATAGCTGCAGTACAGTAGTTAATGTGGAGGGGCTTGTCAGAAATGGGTTTGGAGAATGGATTCAAGAGCTATAGCCAAACAGCAGAATGAGGGGAACTACTAACATACTGTGGCACTCAAAAGTTAATGCAATTGTAACTTTTTAAAGTCACCTCTGAAAGTTAAACTTAACAAAACAGAGTATAAATGGATCTCATTTCAGCATCACATGATGAGAGTAAATKTACATGTTTACATTTKAGTAATTTAGCTGACACTCTTATCCAGAGAAACTAGGGTTAAGTGCCTTGCTCAATGGCACATTGACAGATTTTTCACCTCGTCAGCTCAGGGATTCAAACCAGCAASCTTTCAGTTACTAGCCCAACCACTAGTCTACCTGCCGCATGCATGAATCACAATTGGAGTAGAACCACCTAGTGTTCTCAAGTGAAGTTTCTAAAATTTCGAGAGGTTGTGTTTATAAACAGACTACAAAGGATTTAAGCCATATGCTTTTCCCTGGTTTTAGGAGGCTTACTAGTTTCAGAGGGAACTCGACCTGACCTCAGGACCTGTAATTATGTGAATCATAGATATTATTTTAGCAACATCTACTGAACACTCACACAGGAACATGTCCAACAAAGAAGCCACTCCTCTCATAAAGTAAATACCATTACGTCCAGGGCATGGCTGAAAACCCAGTCCAAGTCCAGCACCTGTGGAACAGGAACATTTATTTTGTATCTTATAAGGCCTGAAGAAGGACAGGTCATCCTCTTTGGGCTCCTGAGTGGCACAGCGGTCTAAGGCACTACATCTCAGTGCAAGATGCATCACTACAGTACCTGGTTGGAATCCAGGCTGCATCACATCTGGCTGTGATTGGGAGTCCCATAGGGAGGTGCACAATTGGCCCAGCGTTGTCTGGGTTTGGCTGGGGTAGGCCGTCATTGTAAATAATATTTTTTTTCTTAACTGACTTGCCTAGTTAAATAAAGGAAAATTAATATTAGTTTCTGTAAGATTGCTAAATCACACTGTTTCAAGTTGATCGTTATGTTTTTGTAGTCTGTTTTATAATTGTTTCTAACTTGCTGTGAAACAATCTTTGTGTGGGAGAGTGGACATGTCCATGTCTTTCCTTTACTATCTGTGGTGATRAGCAGAATAAACATGGATACTTAACATTAGATAATAAATGTATCATTCTAAATAGAAAACCATTCTGTTTTTTGTTGAGGGCCAGTCTACGTTTCCAGTTTAGTGTCTTGATATTGTCTAGTTTAGTCTGGACATGGCTGTTATTCAATACCACCTCCAGAGGCATGGTAGTAATTTGTCTGCAGTAGAATTGAAATCTCCTTGTGATTCTCTCTGAACTGAATCAATGTCCAAACTTTTACTGATTTACTCCTCCCAGACAGGAACAGTTAAGGTAATGTATACAGCAGTGAAACTGTAACAGACAATCTGTAAAGTGAAATACATACACAAGTAGAAACAGATGAGTCCTGATTGAAGTTCCTACCACTTGGCTGCAATAGCCCCAGGGTGGGATGAGAGCTTCTGACTGAAGTCCCCAGAACTTGGCTGTCGTAGCCCCAGGGTGGGATGAGAGCTTCTGGGCAGCCATGGGTGCAGCACTGGAGCTTGATTAAAAACATGAGATCCTCCATCCTCTTTCTGGGTTTAATGCCAGGAAAAAGAGGGCTGGGCTGGTTCTGTGACAGAGACAGAGTTTAAGATAGCAGGTCAGGAGTCTAGAGTTGCAATACTGTGTTCACCTCCCGAGGGACTGAGGTCCAATGTCCCATTCCTCAGCCACTAAAAGCGGCACTTTCAGACGCAAATTCCTCAGTTGTACTAGGAGAGTTGTACTATAGAATCATACACAAGAGAAATCTAAAGAGTGGCTAGAATTGCCAGTAGAGTGAGGTTTCATTCAGCATTGTAACTTTTAGTGAGAACAGGACTTCAAAACTGAACACAAAAGGGAGGGAGAGCCTAACCTTATAATCACCGGGGAAGAAAATAAATTGTTTCTTGAGAATGTTACCCTGGCCTTGTGCTTTGGTGGCACTGTGTACAGACAACTATACATGGATGGTGTCAGAGGGGTGTTATGACAGACATGGGTGGGTTATAATGAGGGTCTGACACGCAGGATCACCCGGTGCCCCTTCTCCCACACACCCCTCTCATTCCTCACTGAGCCACCCTTCACACATATCCTGTTGGAGGATGTGTGAGGAACATTCCAAACATATATCGCTGATGCAACAAAAAATAGATACTATGTCAGTCCAGTTTATAGRACCTGTCTTGTATAGAGGAGAATCCCTTATTTTAAAGACGTGAATTTAGCTTTATAGACAGTGGAAAAAAGGTTTTGGCTAAAGCAGCATTTTATTTGTGGAATTTGAAGATTAATGAGAGTTTGTTTTCGAGTTTGCGTGTTTGGCTCTCCTTGTGCAAACACTATCTCATGTGGTTACCATTGCACACTATGTGAGAATGGTGGTCCACTCGTGCCTGCAGACCATTATCACCTCACTAAGCCCTGTGTCACAGTCCAAAACCTACTCTGCCCCTGCCCCTCCAGCAGCAGAGAGGAGTAGCTTACTGTATGGGCCAGTCTGGTTGTCTGTTGCTGGCCATGGGAAGACAGGGCCACTACCCAGCTCTGACTGTGGGCATGACGTGTTGCGTTGCGTGGGAGGGATGTGCCTGGTGAAAGCATATACTTCTCACCTCTGTAGATCCTGGGGATAAGAAGTCCACAACTGGAGGAGGGTGGGTGGAACAGATGGGGGGTTGCCTATACATTTAGCTGGCTTGTTCTCCTCCAAGGCTGCTGCTGCTGCTGCCGGCATTCCCCCATCCAGAACTCCCTTGAGACGAGTGAAAGCCGGAGGATATCCAGACCTGTCAATCTGACCATCTGCTGGGAAAATCTCAGAGTGCAGGGCAGTCGAGGCTGTTGGAATAACATCTGGAGCGGAGTGGCTATAAAGGGCGGGGGGGGGGATGGGGGGAAGCTGAGGGGGTTAAGTGACATGGTTCAGGGCTTCACATTAGTGCTCCATGCAACACATAAAGAATAGGTAAGAAGAATAAAGAGAGGGGTAGAGAGACAAAGGGGGCCTCAATATAGAGGGGGTTAAGTGACATGGTTCAGGGCTTCACATTAGTGCTCCATGCAACACATAAAGAATAGGTAAGAAGAATAAAGAGAGGGGTAGAGAGACAAAGGGGGCCTCAATATAAGGAATGGATGCAGTAAATCATAGACAGGTTAGCTATAGCTGTGGTTCCTGGGTAGAGGGCAAAGGAGAGGTCATCCTGTGAGAATCAGAGGAAGTGTTCTGTCTGATTGCTAACCTCCTGCTCTTAGCGGCATGGCAGCTCACCCCACAAGACCCCACTGTATTCATTACAACACAAACCAAAGGGGATGACTACATACTGGCCCTACTGTGTGCTCCACAGCTATGCTAAAGGTTATTTACACTTCCCCATTCCCATATAGTGAGGATCATCGGTGATGACTAACAACTATATCAAATCATTCATACTGCACCACCAGTTGCCTGAAATTAACATTAACAGCCATATAATGTCATGAAACATGGAGCCYTTAAAAAGCGAATCAAAATGAAGCAAAATGGTGTTCAAAGGTTCCTTGAGCTCTGGGGCCTCATGTGTCCGTCATCTCACACCTATGTCTATTTTTTATAAATACTTTTGACAGTTACCCTGCTTTTTAGTTTCCACATGTAGCAAGCAAAGTGTTTGTGTTGTCTACATCTACATGGGTAGAAGATGAGTTAGTCAGACTAGTTTTCATGGATCTAATTAGCCTATTTCTCAGCGGCGCCAGCAGCAGCCCGCCTCGGCCCCCTCATCTAATTGGCTATCAAGTAAAAAAAACAGTTACGTGAATCAGGTCAGACTCGGATGATGGAGAGTGAGTTTGTTTTTCAAGATGGATAAATAAAAGGCAAGAACAAAGTGGTGCACAAAAAAACAGCAAAAAAGCTTTATCTGATCAAGCTCGTGCCAACTTACTGAAGATAACCACATCAGTAAAGCTACCACCACCTCATCCTTGACTGACGAAACACCATGGCAGGTGGAAGCTAGTAGGCCTACTTATGCAGCAGCTGGTACTAGCAGCCTAACAGTCCTGACAGAGACCTCAATGCCCAGGCACGCCAATAACAGTGGCATTGCTCCTCCTCTTCTTCCTCCCCTCAGTTCCTCAAGTGAGAGGAACTCACTTYTTCTCCTCCTCCTCTCCCTGAAAATCAAGCTGATGACTGCCAGAGACACACCCGCGCTCATGAGAGCAACACCCCTTCTATGAACACTGGTAGACCTACGAGTGAAGAGACAGATAGCCTCGTCAGCGTGGAGTCCGAGTTCCAATGTGTAATATACACTAATATTGAGTTACACCCCTTTTGCCCCAAGAAGAGCCTCAATTTGTCAGAGCATGGACTCTACAAGGTGTCGAAGCATTCCACAGGGATGTTGGCCCATGTTGACTCCAATGCTTCCCACARTTGTGTCAAGTTGGCTGGATGGACGTCCTTTGGTTGGTGGACCATTCTTGATACACATGGGAAACTGTTGACCATGAAAAACCCAGCAGTGTTGCAGACACACTCAAACCGGTGCACCTGGCACCTACTACCATACCCCGTTCAAAGGCACTTAAGTATTTTGTCTTGCMCATTCACCCYTTGAATGGCACACATACACAATCCATCTCAATTGTCTCAAGGCTTAAAAATATGTATTTAACCTGTCTCCTTCGCTTCATCTACACTGATTGAAGTGGTTTTAACAAGATACATCTATAAAGGATCATAGGTTTCACCTGGAGCATGTTTCCATTTCCATTTCCACTCTACCAGCTAAATACTGTGTATAGCTATAGATAGGCTAGTAGGCTAGACGGCATTGTCTGCATAATGAAACAATCCATAGTAAGCTATTGTTTTGACAGTGGACTGATTGTATTATTTGGAATTAAAGGGACATTTAAAAAACGTTTGACTTCATATTCATCATCTCCAGCACCACCCCATCATCAACATATGAGGAAATTAGGTTTGTAGTAAAAATGTCACGCCCTGACCATAGAGGGCCAGTTGTATGTAAAAATCTATTGGTTACTGATTAGTGTGCTGTTGCATTGAAAATTCATTTTACAATCTGCAATGTTTGAGTTTCCCACTTTAATTACTCAACAAGTAAATACACTACAGTTCAAAAGTTTGGGGTCACTTAGAAATGTCCTTGTTTTTGAAAGAGAAGCAATTTTTTTGTACATTAAAATAACATCAAATTGATCAGAAATACAGTGTAGACATTGTTAATGTTGTAAATGACTATTGTAGCTGGAAACAGCAGATTTTTTAATGGAATATCTACATAGGCGTACAGAGGCCCATTATCAGCAACCATCACTGCTGTGTTCCAATGGCACGTTGTGTTAGCTAATCYGAGTTKATCATTTTAAAAGGTGAATTGATCAATTGAAAACCCTTTTGCAATTCTGTTAGCACAGCTGAAAACTGTTGTTCTGATTAAAGAAGCAATAACACTGGCCTTCTTTATACTAGTTGAGTATCTGGAGCATCAGCATTTCTGGGTTTGATTACAGGCTCAAATTGGCCAGAAACAATTAACTTTCTTCTAAAACTCATCAGTCTATTCTTGTTCTGAGAAATGCAGGCTATTCCATGCGAGAAATTGCCAAAAAAACTGAAGATCTCGTACAACGCTGTGTACTACTCCCTTCACAGAACAGAGCGAACTGGCTCTAACCAGAATAGAAAGAGGAGTGGGAGGCCCCAGTCAACAACTGAGCAAGTACATTAGAGTGTCTGGTTTGAAAAACAGACGCCTCACAAGTCCTCAACTGGCAGCTTCATTAAATAGTACCCGCAAAACAGCAGTCTCAACGTCAACAGTGAAGAGGCGACTCTGGGATGCTGGCCTTCTAGGCAGAGTTGCAAAGAAAAAGCCATATCTCAGACTGGCCAATAAAAAKAAAATAATAAAATGTGCAAAAGAACATAGACACTGGAYAGAGGAAGATTGGAAAAAAGTGTAATGGACAGACGAATCTAAGTTTGAGGTGTTCGGATCACAAAGAAGAACATTCGTGAGGCGCAGAAAAAATGAAAAGATGCTGGAGGTGTGCTTGACGCCATCTGTCAAGCATGGTGGAGGCAATGTGATGGCCTGGTGGTGGTAAAAGCCATGCCAAAGCCATGCCATAYCCTGTGGAAGGCGCTTAATTTGAGCCAATTTCCTCCAACAGGACAATGACACAAAGCGCAGCTCCAAACTATGCAAGAACTATTTAGGGAAGAAGCAGTCAGCTGGTATTCTGTCTATAATGGAGTGACCAGCACAGTCACCGGATCTCAACCCTATTGTGCTGTTGTGGGAGCAGCTTGACCACATGGTACGTAAGAAGTGCCCATCAAGCCAATCCAATTTGTGGGAGGTGCTTCAGGAAGCATGKGGTGAAATCTCTTCAGATTACTTCAACAAATTGACAACTAGAATGCCAAAGGTCTGCAAGGCTGTAATTGCTGCAAATGGAGGATTCTTTGACGAAAGCAAAGTTTGAAGGACACAATTATTATTTCAATTAAAAATCATTATTTATAACCTTGTCAACATCTTGACTATATTTCCTATTCATTTTGTAACTAATTTCATGTATGTTTTCATGGAAAACAAGGACATTTCTAAGTGACCCCAAACYTTTCAACGGTAGTRTACATTCTTGCCGCCAGCTAGCATTCTATAGCTTCGTGAAACATAAGCATTAGGCTTAAYATAAGCAGTAGGCCTGACAACCAAATATAAATAAGCATGTATCCATTAAAGCAAAGCTATAGGCTACTACAAGCACTAGCACCAAWTAATCTGACAGCCTATCGACAGGCAGATACATAGACATCGCAATTTCAGAACCATGGACAGCTATCAGAGCGCCCAAACTCTGACTTTGCRTGGGGGGTTCAGAGAAACTGCGCTACACCAATGCTGCCATGTTGAGGTTAGATTCTGGTTAAGTGGGTTTGTGTGTAGAACACGTAGCTGATGACTGATGGCTGGTCAGACAGTGATTAAGGCTGCTCAGGCTTTACTGGCCATGCTGGCAGGGTTGCTAAACAACATCCTCTGTATGGCTCTGTTTTAAACTAAGCAACCAGGTGTTATCAAATCAAATCAAATTGTATTTGTCACATGCGCTGAATACAACAACCTTACAGTGAAATGCTTACTTAAAAGCCCTTAAACAACAATGCTTTAAGAAGTTAAGAAAAAAAAGTGTTAAGTAAAAAAATAGATAAGTAACAAATAATTAAACAGCAGCAATAAAATAACAATAGCGAGGCTATATACAGGGGGTACCGGTACAGAGTCAATGTGYGGGGGCACCGGTTAGTCGAGGTAATTGGGAGTGAACAGGGAGTACAGGAGGGAACTGAGCATGCACCCCTGAGGGTCCCCCGTGTTGAGRGTCAGCGTGGCGGATGTGTTATTACCTACCCTTACTACCTGGGGGCGGCCTGTCAGGAAGTCCAGGGTCCAGTTGCAGAGGGAGGTGTTYAGTCCCAGGGTCCTTAGCTTAGTGATGAGCTTTGTGGGCACTATGGTGTTGAACACTGAGCTGTAGTCAATGAATAGCTTTCTCACRTAGGTGTTCCTTTTGTCCAGGTGGGAAAGGGCAGTGTTGAGTGCAATAGAGATTGCATCATCTGTGGATCTGTTGGGGCAGTATGCAAATTGGAGTGGGTCTAGGGTTTCTGAGATAATGGTGTTGATGTGAGCCATGGCCAGCCTTTCAAAGCACTTCATGGCTACAGACGTGAGTGCTACGGGTCGGTAGTCATTTASGCAGGTTACCTTGGTGTTGTTGGGCACAGGSACTATGGTGGTCTGCTTAAAATATGTTGTTATTACAGACTCAGTCAGGGACAGGTTGAAAATGTCAGTGAAGACACTTGCCAGTTGGTCAGCGCWWGCTCGGAGTACACGTCCTGGTAATCCGTCTGGCCCTGCGTCCTTGTGAATGTTGACCTGTTTAAAGGTCTTACTCACATAGGCTACGGAGAGCGTGATCACACAGTCGTCKGGAACAGCTGATGCTCTCATGCATGCTTCAGTGTTACTTGCATATAAGTTATTTATCTCGTGTGGTAGGCTTGTGTCACTGAGCAGCTCGGGGCTGTGCTTCCCTTTGTAGTCTGTAATAGTTTGCATCCGACGAGAGTCGGAGGCGGTGTAGTACGATTCGATCTTAGTCCTGTATAGACGCTTTTTCTTGTTTGATGGTTTGTTGGAGGGCATAGTGGAATTTCTTAAAAGCTTCCGGGTAAGACTCCCACTCCTTGAAAGCAGAAGCTCTACCCTTTAGCTCCGTGTGGATGTTGCCTGTAATCCATGGCTTCTGGTTGGGGTATCTATGTACGTCACTGTGTGGATGACGTTACTTATTGATGAAGCCAGTGACTGATGTGGTGTACTCCACAATGCCWTCGGAGTAATCCCGGAACATATTCCAGTCTGTGCTAGCAAAACAATCCTTTAGCTTAACATCTGCTTCATCTGACCACCGCCTCTGGAGCATTTTCCTGTTTGCTTATGGCCGTATACAGCTCATTGAGTGCGGTTTTAGTGCCAGCATCAGTTTGTGGTGGTATATAGACAGCTACAAAAAATACAGATGAAAACCCTCTTGGTAAATAGACTGGTTGGCTGGCTCTGTGGGCTGTTATATACCTAAAACAGAGCTGGTAGCAATATGCACATAMATTATTTACAATGACAGAGAGGTAGCTCGTAAACACAATTAAATTGTCACAAAACACATGTGACAGCTATAACCAACAGTTGCTAGTCTAAGTATACCAGTGTGAGACCTTCTTCAGTAGTGTTGACCCACCTGTTTACATGGCACGCTGACTGTTTCGCACTTGTGGCACTTGCTCGTCATACTGATTTAGCAAGTCCAATCAATGCACCACACTGCATTTAGCATACTGCAACAACTGACTATAAAAGTTCAATTCCACAAGCAAACAGGGTGGAAAGACAGTCGGAAATGTCCAACCTGGTGATATAGTAGCTTATCCAAACCCRGCCCAATTATGCAACATTCAGTTCTGTCTTGGACAAAGCTTCTGTGGGTTTAACCAGAAAACAACATTGTTTAACTGCATGGGGAAAAGGCAGGGAGGGAGGAGAGAGTCTTAATGAGATGTACAGAATTTTGGCAAAGCCTCGTGGATGAGGTAATGCCATTGATTTAGAGGAGAAGGCTACAGGGGGCAAACGATTGCAGAGCTTTCTTCGTTGCCATAACTATCTCAGTAAACATGTTCAATCTCAGGAAAAAGGGAGTCAGGCGCACAGCTTATTAAGATATTTCATAGCAGCAAGATCTTTGCCCAGTTTAGTTTATGAAACATCCACTGCCCTGTATGGTATGCACTGCATTAGCACTACCCACATGAAATATAGTTGCTGACAAGACTAGAAAACAATATGACAAACTACATTATAAGTTTTGTACTTGATTCAACCCACCACCACAGTAACTTACTTGAAAATATAAAATGACTCATCACGTTGTGTAAAACAAGCTTTTACCTCAGAGGGCCTGATAGGTAGAACTATGGCTATTTAAAAAAATAGAATTATGGTTTCGACATCACTGTGCACCAACAGTTTTAGTAAAGCAGCAGTATATTTCAGCAGGGCGTTCGGCTGTTTAACAGGCTAGCTAGATGGAAACGTCATTCACCTAGATGACTTGATGTTGTGTATCCCACTGACTAATGAGTCTGAACTGTTGTTGGGAGGCACAGCTCTCCCATTACTTCTTTGCATGTGAGAGCTGGGACTGAGATGGTGTCAGTACCAAAGCCCATCAGTCTAAAAGACATGGCCATCCCCAAGTAAGGGTATCAGTGGTCTATCAAGAAGCCCAGTCAAAGCACCCACTTACAGGCACATACGGGCAYAAGAGACCTACATACACAGTATGACTTCACCCTGTTGGAGGATAAATGAGTGTTATAATCACACACTGGGGAGATATCCTTACCCTCTTAGCATTGAGAGGCATCTCTCTTATTGCATGACACCTGGCAATGAAAGACTTTACAGTCTTCTGATAGTTAAGCATTGAAATATCAAATTCTTAAAGGTTTTAGAAATTACAAGATTGTTTTTGAGAGTGTGAAAGTCTGTGCAGTTATTATATTTATCTTCATAATTAGCTATGAAGGAGGAAGAAATAATCACATTCCTCGGTCCAGCTGCATAGCTAACTAGGTATGAGGAAATGGATGCACATACTAAGACTTTAAAGAGTAAATGACCCAGAGGCCCATGTATTAAAGCCAGTGTGCTTGCTGCATAGCTCCCATAATGTCTGTCATTAGACCAGAGAGAGATTTCCCCTGGGGGGCTTGTACCCACCATCCCAGCGGGAATGTGTCAGGGGTCAGGCCCCCTTGCAGGCGGGGACAAGAACATTTATTTGCACAGGCTGAGCTGAGAAGTTACCCCACAGTTGGGCTATTAATTACAGTCCCTTCCTTAGTGCTGCATGGGGCCTAATTGATTTCAGGTCAGACCCTGGAACCTATTAGAGACGCACTGCATAGCTCCAACACAAACACCTCAGTCAAGATTACATTCACAGCCAATGAGATCTCCCCCCTGGGATCACTAGTAATACCAGACTATATGGGTGTGGTAGGATTGCTATCAGTCCTGTGAGTCTAAGTGCTAAGTAAAGTCAGTTTGCACACATACTGTCTATTAATGTGGTGCGATAGACCTGGACACAGGTGTGGGATCAATTGAATATAGCTCGGAAAGACAATGTCATATAAAGGTCCAGACAAATGACCATGTAGCTTGGTGTAAATGAGAAAAGCAGCTATTAAGCTTAGTGAGGTAGAAGACTCTTTCAGAAAGGGRCATCACTGCTGTGACAAAGTTGTCATGGTTTCTACAGTACGTATTGGCATGCAAGTGTTATAGTGCAAGTTAGCCCTTTGTTGTTCTCTTCCAGGTGGTGTAGTTGCACAAGACGAGAGTGAATCAGATGTTGYCACTGGGCCCACACAGCCAGCAGATGTTGCTGAATTATTTCGTGGAGACGACATTGACACCACACAACTGGCAGATGAAGGTAAGAAATGGATCCATTAGAAGATGATCTACACAGAGATCTGGTGTTGCTGTATTAATATACCGTCCTAGGCGCATCCTATCAGCTTTTTGTCATAAATGTTTTAAATCTAGTGGACACAGGGGCGCAATGCACCTCAAACATCTGTGGGGACACAAAGTACATGTGTCACGCCCTGACCATAGATTGCTTTGTATGTTTCTATGTTTTGTTTGGTATGGGTGTGATGTGGGTGGGCATTCTATGTTGTATGTCTAGGTTGTCTATTTCTGTGTTTGGCCCGGTGTGGTTCCCAATCAGAGGCAGCTGTCTATCGTTGTCTCTGATTGGGAGCTATACTTAGGTAGCCTGTTTTCCATTGTGTGTTGTGGGTGATTGTTTTCTGTTTGTGCGTATTGCTTGCAGAACTGTTTCGTTTTTGTTCTCGCTCTTTATTATTTTTTTGTAAATTCAGTGTCCAGTTTATTTTGTTTATTAAAATGAACACGTCCCACGCTGCACCTTGGTCCTCCTCTTCTTCCACCAACGAGAATCGTTACAGAATCACCCACCAAAAAAGGACCAAGCAGCGTGGTAACCAGGAGCAGAGGGTTCTGGACTTGGGAGGAAATTTTGGACGGCAAAGGACCCTGGGCACAGCCGGGGGAGTATCGCCGTCCGAAAGAGGAGCTGGAGGCAGCTAGAGYGGAGCGGCGCCACTACGAGGAATGGCGCGAGGTAACGGGCACGAGAGGCAGCCCCAGAATTTTTTTGGGGGGGGAACACGGGTAGATTGGCGGACTCAGGTAGGAGACCTGAGCCAACTCCCCGTGCTTACCGTGGCGAGAGAGTGACTGGGCAGGCACCGTGTTATGCGGAGAAGCGCAAGGTGTCCCCAGTKCGCACGCATAGCCCGGTGCRCTACATCACAGCTTCTCGAATCGGCCTGGCTAGAGTGGGSATCGAGCCAGGAGGGATGATGCCGGCTCAGCGCATCTGGTCTCCAGTGCGTCTCCTCGGTCCAGGGTATACTGCACCAGCCCTATGCACGGTGTCTCCAGTTCACCAGCACAGCCCAGTGCGGCCTGTTCCAACTCCCCGCACTTGCCGGGCTACAGGGGGGGATCCAGCCAGGACGAGTGGTGCTAGCTCTGCGCTTGAGACCGCCAGTGCGCCTCCACGGTCCAGTGCATCCGGTGCCTCGGCCAAGGACAAGGCCTCCTGCATGTCTCCCCAGCCTGGTGAGTTCTGTGCCTTCTCCCAGAGCCAGGCCTTCTGTGTCTCTGCCCTCCAGTGATAATCCATGGCATGAAGCCTCCAGTGATGATCCATGGCAAGAAGCCTCCAGTGATAATCCATGGCACAAAGCCTCCAGTGGTGATCCATGGCAAGAAGCCTCCAGTGAT
>NC_036838.1:42566539-42581298 GCF_002910315.2 Salvelinus sp. IW2-2015
CCGGCTACATGTCTCCCCAGCCTGGTGAGTTCTGTGCCTGTGCTAAAGTCTAACCCTCCTGCATGTCTCCCCAGCCTGGTGAGTCCTGTGCCTTCTCCCAGAGCCAGGCTTTCTGTGTGTCTCTCCACTCCAGTGATAATCCATGGCACAAAGCCTCCAGTGATGATCCATGGCAAGAAGCCTCCAGTGATAATCCATGGCACGAAGCCTCCAGTGATGATCCATGGCAAGAAGCCTCCAGTGATGATCCATGGCACGAAGCCTCCAGTGATGATCCATGGCACGAAGCCTCCTGTGAGGATCCATGGCACGAAGCCTCCGGTGAGGATCCATGGCATGAAGCCTCCGGTGAGGATCATTGGCATGAGGCCTCCAACGAAGGAAGCTAGTCCGGAGCCTCCAGCAACGCCCTCTAGTCCGGAGCCTCCAGCGACGCCCTCTAGTCCGGAGCCTCCAGCGACGCCCTCTAGTCCGGAGCCTCCAGAGCCTCCCTCCTGTCCGGAGCAGCCGGAGTCTCCCTCCTGTCCGGAGCAGCCGGAGTCTCCCTCCTGTCCGGAGCTGCCAGAGCCGCCCGTCTGTCCTGAGCTGCCAGAGCCGCCCGTCAGTCAGGAGCTGCCTGAGCCGCCCGTCAATCCGGCGCTGCCGGAGCCGCCCTTCACTCCGGCACAGCCGGAGTCGCCCGTCTATTCGGGGCCCGCTGATAGGGTTCCCAGTCCGGGGTCGGCGGCGAGGGTCGCCGCTCCAAAGGCACCACCTAAGTGGGCTAAGACTATGGTGGAGTGGGATCCACGTCCCGCGCCAGAGCCGTCACCGCGGACAGATGCCCACCCAGACCCTCCCCTATAGGTTCAGGTTGGGGGGGGGGGTGGTACTGTCACGCCCTGACCATAGATTGCTTTGTATGTTTCTATGTTTTGTTTGGTCAGGGTGTGATGTGGGTGGGCAATCTATGCTGTATGTCTAGGTTGTCTATTTCTGTGTTTGGCCTGGTGTGGTTCCCAATCAGAGGCAGCTGTCTATCGTTGTCTCTGATTGGGAGCTATACTTAGGTAGCCTGTTTTCCATTGTGTGTTGTGTGTTGTGGGTGATTGTTTTCTGTTTGTGTGTATTGCTTGCAGAACTGTTTCGTTTTCGTTCTCGCTCTTTATTATTTTTTTGTAAATTCAGTGTTCAGTTTATTTTGTTTATTAAAATGAACACGTACCACGCTGCACCTTGGTCCTCCTCTTCTTCCACCAACGAGAATCGTTACAACATGAGGATGTCTGGGGGGTGGTCCTTGCCCCCCCTCCGGAAGTTAGAGATTTTTTGCATTTTTCAAACACCTGCAATCTAGAGCCATAATCATTATGCTTAATTCTATTTAAAAAKATGTATATTTTTCTGCATATCTAAGCATACAGTTGAAGTCATTTTTCCAACAATTGTTTACAGACAGATTATTTCACTTATAATTCACTGTGTCACAACTCCAGTGGGTCAGTTTACATACACTAAGTTGACTGTGCCTTTAAAAAGCTTGGAAAATTCCAGAAAAGGATGTCATAGGCTTTAGAAGCTTCTGATAGGCTAATTTACATCATTTGAGTCAATTGGAGGTGTGCCTGTGGATGTATTTCAAGGCCTACCTTCAAACTCAGTGCCTCTTTGCTTGACATCATGGGGAAATCTAAAGAAATCAGCCAAGACCAAGAAAATACTAATTTGGTGTATGTAAACTTCTGACCCACTGGGAATGTGATGAAAGTAATAAAAGCTGAAATAAATAATTCTCTCCACTATTATTCTGACATTTCACATTCTTAAAATAAAGTGGTGATCCTAACTGACATAAGACCGGGAATTTTTACAAGGATTAAATGTCAGGAATTGTGACAAACTGAGTTTAAATGTATTTGGCTRAGGTGTATGTAAACTTCCGACTTCAACTGTACATCTTGAGCTGTCTGTATCCTCYTGACTGGTGGTTATTCTTTGCTTGATAGCCTGAAATGGCTTCTTGGTAGCTARTTATGAGGTTGGGAAATTGGGAACCTCTCTGGCCTAGCTAAAGACAACTTCATAAAATTGCTAGGTGGCTAGTAGTATTACAGAGAAACAAAAACAAACAAACAAAAAAGAAAATCTGAGGGGGCACGTGCCTCTGTGCCCTATGGTCATGATGCCTCTGACTGGACATAAAACACTAAGAAAGAGACTTTTCTTTTTTCTTCTTTTCAGAAGCAGATAAACCCCAAGTTCAGATCATTGTATTCCCCAGTATTCCTGGCCTGGATCTGTCAGGCTTCTTACATGACACCACAGCGACTCCAGTCACCAAGGGGGTAGTGGAGACCACAGACATGGGGGAGGCCACAGTGGAGGCTGGTGACGCAGGAATCACAGACCCAGGTGACGACCAGGAGACCCAGGCTCCCCAGCAGTTTCAGACCTCCCAATCCAGTGACACTGTGCTCATCCCAGAGGTGAGCCTCGAGTTCAGTGACAATGCCATCCAAATCGCCAATCCAAGTTCAGAATGAACGATACACACTCTAGTCTAACTGAAGTGGTCTGGTCTCTCTCTACAGGCTGATGTGATGTGTGTTGATAAAGAAGCTGTCCAGGACAGAGATGCAGTGAATCTGAAACTCAAGGCCTCATCCAGCTGTGTAAGTAATGAGCACACCACGTGTACATGTGCGCACACACACACACGCACACACGCACACACGCACACACACACCTCACTAAAGGAAAGGCCAACGCATTCCTGATGTGACATTCAGGAAACCCTCACAGCAGTGCTCACTTCAGTTCAAACTGTATCCAGGGGGTAGTTTCAGTGTTAAAAACGTTTGCGGAAGCTGGGAGTCAGAGTAAGATGTTATAGATGACCGACTCCTGAGGCAAAATCATAGCAACTTGCCCCTTATCAGACCAGTGCACATTAGCTAAGCAGGAAATTCCTATTCATTAAGCTGCAGTGATTAAAACATCTCCAGCGGGCAGTSAACAAGAAGGCTAGTGACACACCAGCCCTTCTCCTCCCTAGTTATGCCTGCCAGGTGAGGAGGGGGAGCAAAAGGAGTTTGTTACAACCCAAGACATGCCTACAGGAGAGAAGGAGAGGGAAGAACTTGTTCAAAGTTTTGGTGTGAAAGGTGGGAAGGCGGTGGTGGGGATGCTGCTATAGCGTGTGTATCAAAGGGATTCCTCAGCGTCTTGGGGCAATGGCTGCTGGGCTAACAGGAATTCCGCTCTGTGCCGGCCAGGGAAGTGAAGGGGCGTCTCGCGTTCCTCAACTGTGTCTGTCTGCCAGGCTGCCTGCCGTYTGGAGCTCCAGCTCCTCTGATCTCAGTTGAGATAAAATTGTATTAAATGGTGCCCTGAAATAAAGGAGTCCTTGGTGATATCACACATCAAGAGGCATGTGTAAGAGTCTTGAATGGGACTTAGCTCCCCCCTCTCCATCTAGGCCGGCATGGGAAAGCCCCCTGCAGCATGGCATGTAATCAGTGACACACTCACTCCTACACCAGGCTAWGCTTTATGACTTGATTGGCTTCATCTGGGTTAGACACCACATCCCATTTGTGAAGATCCATGTATGTTTACAATTATATGAGGATCATATATAATGTAGATGGGTTTTAAAAAATATATTTTTCAATTATGAACAAATGACTAAGGAAGAAATACTGAAAAAATTATATAATGGAAACATCTTGAAAATGTTAGAAGACCCGCCATGCTATGCACTGACTACACTAGACATTAAAGCATCAGGGGCAGGACCCAAGAGACTGCATCAGGGATCAAGAAACAGCTGAGAAAGACGTGAATAAAACTGTTTTCAACTTAAAKATGAGAATTCATGTGCTTTACATGCACTGTATTGAACATGCTCTGAGTGCCGTAGCAGATGAGGCCTTGAGAGCGGTCCTGTTTCCTTAGCTTTGTAACGAAGCCAGCTGTCCTATCTGGGGCTGGGCTCAAAGGTTTGAGCAGAGCTGTCTGTGAGTGCTAGTGGCTGTTTTTGGACCATGTTAAATAGGTTGGAGTATTGCAAGGTTGTGATATCATTTATTGGGTTAAGGGAGAGAGATATGGGAGGGGGTGTGGCCCTTTCGTGGTGTACATTTCCAAAGACCCATAGTTATAACTGTGTATTCATGAGAATGTATATTACCACATTTCTGTGTGAACACATTTCTGTGTGAACACATTTCTGTTAGAACACATTTCTGTTAACTAGGATGACCAGGTTCAGCCCCAAATTCACATGCTGTGTTATTAATCCAACTGATATTTCCACAGGAGGAGACCAGGTCTAAGATTGAGAGTGTGTTGGAGCACCTGTGTGGAGACGACTGTAAACTGGAGGTCTACCAGGAGGACAACTCCAATGAAATCCTGATCTCTGGCCAATGCATAGAAGGTTGCTTCCCTCTTCTCCTTTTTAATGATGTGGGATTATTCTGTTGAGTGTCTGGTGTTGAAAAAACATGAACCAAATCATCTTATCTCTACTTACAGCTGATGCAAAAGGAATGGCTGAGAAGTTCAACAATGACAACATAAAAGACAAGGTAGAGTATCACTTCTCTCCATTCATTAGAGTATTCCAATTCCCCATACACATATGAYGTTCACATAATTCACACCACATACACTTCATGAGAAAGGCATTATGATCAGTGTCCATTGCTGTCACACCCACAATAAAATGCTTTAATTTGTGCACCGTGGTAGGTGAGGCAAAACCACAATTGCTGATTCGACTCCTTAGCTAACCACTGTGAGATAAACACCACTGTGAGACACTCCTCCACCAGACAGGAATATTCACTCATGGCTCCAAGCTGCTGGGAAGATGCTGTATGACAAACAGAAAACAATCCCCACTTTCCTGTCAGCTGGAATTAATTTATGTTCCCGGTGGAGATGGGGTTGAGTGTTACCAGCGGGAATGAGGAATGGGTGTTTCCTTCTCATGATTCAACCTGGTTGTCCCTTTGACATTAGACATACTCTGTGCTCCATCCCTACACCCATCCTTACAACCCCCCTAACTCT
Organism: Salvelinus sp. IW2-2015; assembly: GCF_002910315.2. Classification (NCBI taxonomy): domain Eukaryota; kingdom Metazoa; phylum Chordata; class Actinopteri; order Salmoniformes; family Salmonidae; genus Salvelinus; species Salvelinus sp. IW2-2015. Next base: position 42,571,598 of record NC_036838.1, read on the forward strand.
GCCCTGCCGCATTAAACAGTTAAGTGAGCTGCACCCGTCCACAATCTTCTCATTATGTTGGTCAGTTAGTTCAATGGCACCTTTGTGTTTAGATACTGCCCTGGTCTGAAGGGTGTAGGGCAGGGATCATTAACTAGATTCAGCCGTRGGCTGATTTMTTTTCTTGAGCGGATGGTCAGGGGGCCGGAACATAATTACAAATAATTTGTAGACTGCAAATTGACTGCAAGAAGCCCAAACAGATATAGTATTTGACTAAAACATAATCATTTCAAACCTTGCTTGCATTTGTATACGATCACATACTGTATATCTCTCAATTATGCATGGGAATACTTTGGAACAGATTTCCCAAATGAAAATCACTTGGATTTGCTGGTGTTTTTAAAGTGTTTTATGTCCAACAATTAAAATTTAAATGACAATCTGAAATAGCTTTACATGGGCCACACCCAAATGCTGGTTTAGAGAGAAGCATGTGGAACTGCCTTCCTTTGGTGTCTTGTTTTCACTATCATTCGTCATAGGCATCGTATAAGCTAACCTCAATCTCCTATCTGATTGACACAAACATTCCTAACCTCAGCCAAGATACTTAAGACCTCCTCAGCCAAAAGGGATATATCTCTATTATGTGTTCGAGCTGATTTGCTGGTGTTTTTACAGTCTTTTATGTCCAATAATTCAAATTTAAAAAATTGTGGGCTGCCAGTTGGGGAACAYTGGTGTAGGGAGATGCTGGCCTTTTTCCACTCAGTTGAATCTCTTGAACTTTATGCTAGCCCAGGCCACATAAAGCCTGAAATCCATCCTCTACAGTCTGGGGTAAAATAGCCTGATCCAAGGAGGTATTAGGGGCACTGCTATTCCTAGTGTCAGTAAACCATCTAAAACAAGACAATGCAGATTACATACTACTATAATTCACATAGGGTATAACTTCAAAGTACAGCCTGAATTCCTTATATTATTATGTGTATAACTCTCCTTGTCTCTTTAGATTGATTTTGAGGAGGCTGTTCCTCGCTGGGGGAAGAAATCCAAGCTGGTACTGGTCTCCCTGCTGCTCACTGGACTGCTCCTGGCTATTCTTCTCATCGCAGGTTACTACCTGAAAACCCACCGCCCACCACCCAAGGGAGCGAGACTGGTGAGTCAGAGTGGCCATGACGTGAGAGAGACCCATAGCAAACTAATACTGTGTACAGGACCCAGTTTACTGGGAAGATTGGGTGGGTCTTGTTTTCACAATAATTTATCATAGGCATCGTATAAACTAACCTCARTGTCCTCATCTGATTGACACAAATATTCCTAACCTCAGCCAAGATAGTTAAGACCTCCTCAGACAAAAGTGACACGACTCCCTGTCTCCACCTTTCGTGTTTGAATTCCATCATAGGGAGAAAGTGRTTGCTTTTGAATCCTCTCGTCATCAGGCTTCACCTTCAACTTTACCTTCCCTTCAGTACACATATACACGTTTGCTTTTCTGAACAACATACAAAACATATTATTCCTTCAGTTAAATCTGTACTGTATCACAATARCACGTATTACTCAGCCCAACCTACCATCAAGGTTCCTCTAATCAAATCTCTATGGTTCTGCCCATAGGCTGAAGAGGGTTTCCAGGTGTATGAGGAGAACCAGGCCAACACCCTGGTGTCTGTGGCCCCTCTGCAGTCACAGGAGCCCCTGGTGAAGCCCACCAGCAATGGGGAGTTTCCTGAGAGCCAGCCACCACCCAACAACGGCCAACCTGCCACCCAGACCTCGGTTGCTGACACTGAGATGTGAACGAGCTCTGAATTACATCCCCAACGCCCCATTCTCATTCCTCCTGCTCCCCGTCATCACCACATTCCCAATCCCTCTCCCCTCATAGTGTACCTGGGGATACAAGACTCTAACACTAAACACCCATTCAATATCCAAGCCCACCTCACCCTACCCCATGCAACCCTTGACTCACAGGATGATGACAATGATGACAATGATGAAGATGATGACTATGACGATGATGACGATGCCTGTAATGTGAAGAGAAGAGATTGTGATCACTGGCCTCTATCAGGTTTCAGTGGTGGTAGAGAAGGAGCCTAAACACTGAGTTTGGGGGACTGGACAGCAGGTTCAGAGACTGCATTCCAAAAACAATAATTGCTGCAAGAAATGAACAAGAAATCACCMAAATTGACAGTTTGTGTTGCTGTTTCCAAATTCAAGTATGAAGCACAGTATATTCGAGTTCTTAGTCTTTCAGATCTCAAATGGACTCATTTGAACCAAAAGGGTCATCGTAGTTTAAGGTATCGCTTGGTTAATTTGTTTGTATGATCTGGTGTGATCGTTTGCTTGAACCTCCTGTTTGAGGTAAAAAATTACATTTGGGTAACAGAAGCGGAGAAAGAGTGATACGTGGAGATTATTTCAACCATTGAAGAGATTTGAATAGGCAGCTTTAAAATGGGTATCAATATGATTGGCTAGTGCAGAGATCAGAGTTGAATCCTGTTGCCTTTTATCAAGGCCTATCATAATAGTTGTGTGAGATCGGCTGCCATATGTTTGTTTCATAATTCTGTAGGCCTACACTCTTAGAAGRAAAATGTGCTATCTAGAACCTAAAAGGGTTCTTCAGCTGTCCCCATAGGAAAACCCTTTGAAGGTAGAGAACCMYTTTGGGTTCCATGTAGAACCCTTTCCACAGAGAGTTCTACATGGCACTCAAAAGGGTTCTACCTGGAACCAAAAAGGGTTCTCCTATGGGACAGCCAAAGAACCATTTTGTAACCCTTTTTTTCTAAGAGTGTAGTGTGTCACAATTTCCATCATGACAAACATTATATTGTAGTTGTTTAAATGTTTTTTTCTGTTCTGACTCACCACTGTGTCTTTGAGAATGTTGAACCAGGTAGACTAATCTTATCAATTCCGGAAAACACACATAAACGGTCGGTTTTGTGTGGCGAAGCACTGCCGTTAAATATCTACAAAACCCCTAGTAACATGTTCAACATTCCCAAGGCCCTTTTTTGTCCTTAACAAATCAGTTCATCATGAAACATCAGTTACATGGATGAAAGTGAAGATGTATTTTAGCTATTGTTTTTTGAATGACTGATTGTTTTCATACAATACTGCATGTGTAAATATGCCTACTTTCTCTGTTAGAAATATCTGTGTGCCCTATACATTTTGATTGTGTCAATGTTGCTACTGTTTCTTTGTCTACCTGAACAGGTAACACTAGCCTGATCATGTCACATAGCATGGCACACATACAAACTTGCATCTCTTTATAGACCCCACACAAGGAAAAGTTTAGTTTATTATGATTCCTACAGCTGTTTTGGGCCTTTCATCAAATCTAACATCTGATCTTGGCTTAAATAAACCAAATTATTAATATGTCATCGAAAAAGTTTCAAACTGCATATAGTTTATTGTATTAACAAGCATTGCCTGATGAACTGACCCACATATGTAAAGCAATTGGACTCTGACAGTGTATTCTAKTCATGTAAAGCATATTTCTAGCAATACCATGATCATATAACAGTCACAAATGTTCGCTTATGGTCGTAGAGACATTTTCAATGAAACAACATCAGTAGAGTATTAGAAAGTGCAAAATATAAACTGTTGCTACTACAGAGTCCATGCAGAAATAGAACAAACATATTCTTTGGGGAACTGACCAGCATCTGAAGTACAGCATTGATTTAGGGAAAACTTTGCCACAGATGGAAACTACTGGACTATCTTTGACTTTGCCTATTGTTATCTCCAGTTTTGGCATCTTCCATTAATTGCGTCTGCGAATCAGCTTTAAAAGTAGATAGTAAGAATAAGATGACGCTTCGGTAACATGGATAACTATTGAAAGATAGCTGATTTGCGTATTTCTACATTGTAATGGACACGGTAAAAAATTTGGTAGGTAGGCTGCTGGGAGTCTTCGGCTGCAGTAGAGCAAAGTCAAGTCAGCCGATGCACATGATAGGCTACAATGACTTCGCTCATGATCATGCACGCCACAAATGACACGTGAACTATAAGTTCCTTWAATTTTATTTTGCGGGTGCATTTTAATTATCTGGATAGACACTTGAGGTTTATAGCTAACGTTCTTCCATTCAAAGCAGTGGAGCGTGTAGTGAAGCAAAAGTTTAGGTGTCAAAGCCATTCATCTGAGGATGACAGGGAGTGGGTTTGCAAAATGCTATCATATTAAGCAATCATACCATTTGTAAAATGGTCATATATATTTATTTTTTATATACAGTACCAGTCAAACGTTTGGACACACCTACTCATTCCAGGGTTTTTCTTTAGTTTGACTATTTTCTACATTGTAGAATAATAGTGAAGACATCAAAACTATGAAATAACACATCAAAAAGAAAGGAGGACCAAGGCACTCTTCATATAATTAATTTAAATGCCTTTATTAGTATGGCATGTTCAATAGAAACAAAGTTTTAAAAACCAACGCGTTTCGGCTGCATGGTCTTCGTCAGGGAGTACAAAAAAAGAAAAAAGGAATGCACTGTCCTCTTTTAAACAGCTTTTCCAATTAGCCCTAATTGGAAGAGGGAGTGGTTACAAAATTGATTGGACACACCTAGTAAGCAATACTGCACACATTAAAAGGTGAAATACTGTAGCTATGTTATCATAAAAATACAACTCCAAGCTAGAAGTATCAGAACACTAAAAGGTAGTTCTAACCTTAAAKATGACTGGGAGAAGTGTCAAGAATAAGAAAGMAATATATTCCATAGTACACTAGAACACAGCAAAACATGAACAACAACAGTCTATACATAGCTGAGGGCAATTGAGCAAAATGTCCACTAGATGACAGCAAATGGACCCATCACGACCCTACAGGAAGGGTGAGAAATCCATATCTTCATTTAAACCAGGGTATTTAGTGGCTTGTAGTTTGTAAATCCCAAAACTTTCCCTTTGGTTTAACTGTTTAAGACGGTCCCCTTTTCTAATAGAGGCCGGAATATGATCAATACCCATAGCTTGTAGGGAGGCAGGGTTGCCATGGTGTAAGGTCTTGTAGTGCCTGGCCATGGGGTAGGTGAGAGAACTTGGAAGGTTGAACACCGAGCGGGCTGCGGCGTTCTGGATGAGTTGTAGGGGTTTAATGGCACAGGCAGGGAGCCCAGCCAACAGCGAGTTGCAGTAATCCAGACGGGAGATGACAAGTGCCTGGATTAGGACCTGCGCCGCTTCCTGTGTGAGGCAGGGTCGACTCTGCGGATGTTGTAGAGCATGAACCTACAGGAACGGGCCACCGCCTTGATGTTAGTTGAGAACGACAGGGTGTTGTCCAGGATCACGCCAAGGTTCTTAGCGCTCTGGGAGGAGGACACAATGGAGTTGTCAACCGTGATGGCGAGATCATGGAACGGGCAGTCCTTCCCCGGAGGAAGAGCAGCTCTGTCTTGCCGAGGTTCAGCTTGGAGGTGGTGATCCGTCATCCACACTGATATGTCTGCCAGACATGCAGAGATGCGATTCGCCACCTGGTCATCAGAAGGGGGAAAGGAGAAGATTAATGTTGTGTCGTCTGCATAGCAATGATAGGAGAGACCATGTGAGGTTATGACAGAGCCAAGTGACTTGGTGTATAGCGAGAATAGGAGAGGGCCTAGAAACAGAGCCCTGGGGGACACCAGTGGTGAGAGCACGTGGTGAGGAGACAGATTCTCGCCACGCCACCTGGTAGGAGCGACCTGTCAGGTAGGACGCAATCCAAGCGTGGGCCGCGCCGGAGATGCCCAACTCGGAGAGGGTGGAGAGGAGGATCTGATGGTTCACAGTATCAAAGGCAGCCATAGGTCTAGGAGGATGAGAGCAGAGGAGAGAGAGTTAGCTTTAGCAGTGTGCGGAGCGCCTCCGTGATACAGAGAGAGAGCAGTCTCAGTTGAATGACTAGTCTTGAAACCTGACTGATTTGGATCAAGAAGGTCATTCTGAGAGAGATAGCGGGAGAGCTGGCCAAGGACGGCACGTTCGAGAGTTTTGGAGAGAAAAAGAAAGAAGGGATACTGGTCTGTAGTTGTTGACATTTGAGGATCGAGTGTAGGTTTTTTCAGCAGGGGTGCAAACTCTCGCTCTCTTGAAGACGGAAGGGACGAGCCAGCGGTCAAGGATGAGTTGATGAGCGAGGTGAGGTAAGGGAGAAGGTCTCCGGAAATGGTCTGGAGAAGAGAGGAGGGGATAGGGTCAAGCGGGCAGGTTGTTGGGCGGCCGGCCGTCACAAGACGCGAGATTTCATCTGGAGAGAGAGGGGAGAAAGAGGTCAGAGCACAGGGTAGGGCAGTGTGAGCAGAACCAGCGGTGTCGTTTGACTTAGCAAACGAGGATCGGATGTCGTCGACCTTCTTTTCAAAATGGTTGACGAAGTCATCTGCAGAGAGGAGGAGGGGGGAGGAGGGGGGGAGGAGGATTCAGGAGGGAGGAGAAGGTGGCAAAGAGCTTCCTAGGGTTAGAGGCAGATGCTTGGAATTTAGAGTGGTAGAAAGTGGCTTTAGCAGCAGAGACAGAAGAGGAAAATGTAGAGAGGAGGGAGTGAAAGGATGCCAGGTCCGCAGGGGAGGCGATTTTCCTCCATTTCCGCTCGGCTGCCCGGAGCCCTGTTCTGTGAGCTCGCAATGAGTCGTCGAGCCACGGAGCAGGAGGGGAGGACCGAGCCGGCCTGGAGGATAGGGGACATAGAGAGTCAAAGGATGCAGAAAGGGAGGAGAGGAGGGTTGAGGAGGCAGAATCAGGAGATAGGTTGGAGAAGGTTTGAGCAGAGGGAAGAGATGATAGGATGGAAGAGGAGAGAGTAGCGGGGGAGAGAGAGCGAAGGTTGGGACGGCGCGATACCATCCGAGTAGGGGCAGTGTGGGAAGTGATGGATGAGAGCGAGAGGGAAAAGGATACAAGTAGTGGTCGGAGACTTGGAGGGAGGTGCAATGAGGTTAGTGGAAGAACAGCATCTAGTAAAGATGAGGTCGAGCGTATTGCCTGCCTTGTGAGTAGGGGGGAAGGTGAGAGGGTGAGGTCAAAAGAGGAGAGGAGTGGGAAGAAGGAGGCAGAGAGGAATGAGTCAAAGGTAGACGTGGGGAGGTTAAAGTCACCCAGAACTGTGAGAGGTGAGCCGTCCTCAGGAAAGGAGCTTATCAGGGCATCAAGCTCATTGATGAACTCTCCAAGGGAACCTGGAGGGCGAGAAATGATAAGGATGTTAAGCTTGAAAGGGCTGGTACTGTGACAGCATGGAATTCAAAGGAGGCGATAGACAGAGGGTAAGGGGAGAAAGGGAGAAAGACCACTTGGGAGAGATGAGGATCCCGGTGCCGCCACCCCGCTGACCAGAAGCTCTCGGGGTGTGCGAGAACACGTGGGCAGACGAGGAGAGAGCAGTAGGAGTAGCAGTGTTATCTGTGGTGATCCATGTTTCCGTCAGTGCCAAGAAGTCGGAGGGACTGGAGGGAAGCATAGGCTGAGATGAACTCTGCCTTGTTGGCAGCAGATCGGCAGTTCCAGAGGCTGCCGGAGACCTGGGACTCCAAGTGGTGGTGCGCGCTGGGACCACCAGGTTAGGGTGGCCGCGGCACGCGGTGTGAAGCGTTTGTATGGTCTGTGCAGAGAGGAGAGAACAGGGATAGACAGACACATAGTTGACAGGCTACAGAAGAGGCTACGCTAATGCAAAGGAGATTGGAATGACACGTGAACTACACGTCTCGAATGTTCAGAAAGTTAAGCTTGCGTTGCAGAATCTTATTGACCAAAATTATTAAAATGATACAGTACTGCGGAAGTGGGCTAGCTAGCAGTGGCTGCGTTGTTGACTTTGTTGAGAGTGTCGCTGGCTAGGTAACCTCGGTAGCTAGCTATGTAACCTCGGTAACTGGCTCGTTAATTAGTATAAAACTACACAATTGTCTTAGATACAAGGACAGCAAAGACAACTATGTAGCTAGCTAACACTACACTAATCAATCGTTCCGTTGATCCGTTGAATGTAATAGTTTCTACAGTGTTGCTATTCGGTGGCTAGCTGGCTAGCGAGCAGTGTTGACTACGTTACGTTACGTTAAAAGGACGAAAAATAGCTGGTAGCTAACCGAATTAGTCTAAACTACGCAGTTATCTAGAAACAAAGACAGCAAAGACAACTATGTAGCTAGCTAACACTACACTAATCGAGTCGTTCCGTTGAATGTAATAGTTACTACAGTGTTGCTGTTCGGTGGCTAGCTGGCTAGGTAGCAGTGTTGACTACGTTACGTTAAAAGTTACGTTAAAAGAACGAAGAATAGCTGGCTAGCTACGCAATTATCTTTGATACAAAGAGGCTAAGTAGCTAGCTAAGATTAAACAAATCAAACCGTTGTACTGTAATGAAATGAAATGAGAATGTGAAAATGTGATACTACCTGAGGACGAAGCGGAAGGTAGCGAAGCTGGCTAGGTAGCAGTGTTGACTACGTTACGTTAAAAGTTACGTTAAAAGAACGAAGAATAGCGGCTAGAGACGCAATTATCTTTGATACAAAGACGGCAAGTAGCTAGCTAAGATTATACAAATCAAACCGTTGTACTGTAATGAAATGAAATGAGAAGTGAAAATGTGATACTACCTGAGGAGCGAAGCGGAATGCGACCGGTTTCCACTCTAGCTTCCGGTTATATGTGGGGGCAAGGACAGTCCTTTAGACAATACCCTTATGCAATCATCAGAAAGGGGTTGTCCAGAAATGTATATACCAAATAACACATTTGGTATCATGTAGTAAGAAAAAAAAGTGTTAAACAAATGAAAATATGTTTTATATTTGAGATTCTTCAAAGTAGCCACCCTTTGCCTTGATGACAACTTTTCACACTCTTGGCATCTCTCAACAAGCTTCATGAGGTAGTCACCTGGAATGCATTTCAATTAACAGGTGTTTCTTGTTAAAAGTTCATTTGTGGAATTTCTTTCCTTCTTAATGCATTTGAGCCAATCAGTTGTGTTGTGACAAGGTAGGGGTGGTATACAGAAAATAGCCCTATTTGGTAAAATACCAAGTCCATATTATGGCAAGAACAGCTCAAAAAAGCAAAGAGAAACGACAGTCCATCATTACTTTAAGACATGAAGGTCAGTCAATGCGGAAAATTTCAAGACTTTGAAGGTTTCTTCAAGTGCAGTCTCAAAAACCATCAAGCCATATGATGAAACTGGCTCTCATTAAAGGAAGACCCAGAGTTACGTCTGCTGCAGAGAATAAGTTCATTAGAGTAACTGCACCTCAGATTGCAGCCCAAATAAATGCTTCACAGAGTTCAAGTAACAGACACATCTCAACATCGCTGTTCAGAGGAGACTGCATGAATTAGACCTTCATGGTCAAATTGCTGCAAAGAAACCACTACTAAAGAACACCAACAAGAAGAAAAGACTTGCTTGGGCCAAGAAACACGAGCAACGGGCATTAGACCGGTGGAAATCTGTCCTTTGGTCTGATGAGTCCAAATTTTAGATATTTGGTTCCAACCACCGTGTCTTTGTGAGACGCAGAATAGATGAATGGATGATCTCCACATGTGTGGTTCCCACTGTGAAGCATGTGGTGTGATGGTGCTTTGCTGGTGCACTGTCAGTGATTTATTTAGAATTCAAGGCACACATAACCAGA
>NC_036838.1:42581323-42667289 GCF_002910315.2 Salvelinus sp. IW2-2015
TCTTCATTGCCTACCCGTATGGCGACTTGTGTTCCGCCAAGCGGTCTTGAAGACGCTTCTTTGTCCGTCCAATGTAGAACACCTTGCACTGTGGACATCCACATCTATAGATGACATGAGTGGTTTTACAGTTATGAAATGCTTGACGTCATACTCCATTTTGGAAGCTGTGTCAACAAAATACTTATTCTGTGCAAATATACTGCAATGGTTACGATTGTTACATTTAAAAGAGCCTTGGGTTTGTGGTCAAGCCAAGTTTTTCGAGAGTCACCCGTAAGATAACTGTGGACTAATTGTCATTTAGGGTAGGACATCTCTTTAAAACTTATGACTGGTGGCTCAGTAGCGTATCATAGTAGCGTATCACTTTGGATGATTCCCCAATTATTTTTTATGATTCTTTTAATGTTCTCTGCTTCAGTGCTGTATTTTGTAACAAAATACACTCTCTCTGATGTATCACGAGGCACTCCCTTCGCAACAAGTTCTCTCTGTCAAGTAATCCAGCCCTTATACCTGCATCTTTCAGGACCTGAACGCTGTAGCCCCGATTCAAGAAGCGATTCACCAATTCAGCAGATTTGACACTGTAGTCTGTTTCCTGATCGCAAATTCTGGGACTCTTTGGAATTGGCCATATGGAATATTCTCTTTTACCTTGGGGTGAAAGCTGTCTGCCCTCAGAATGGTATTCCCATCTGTAGGCTTCCTAAAGATTGATGTGTGCAAACAACCTTTGTCATTTTACTAATGTCGAGGTCCAAAAAATGAATTATCCTTGCTGTACTCCATAGTTAGTTTGATGTTAGGGTTAATGCTGTTAAGGTATTGGTGGAAGGAAATAAGTTCATCTCTGAGCCGGACCAGAACAGGCAAACATCATCAATATAGCGTCCACACCATATAATCCGGTCAAAGAAATGGTTATTAGAAGGATCCAAAATGAAGTCATTTTCCCAATCCCAAGTACAAACCAGCATAGGAGGCTGTAGCAAGCTCCATGCACATCCTTTGACCTGTTTAAAATACGGTCCTGAAAGATAAAGATGTTATGATTTAAGAGTCCATTCAGTCAGTGAGACAATTAATTATGTAGGAGGCATCTCAGTTTCAGGTCGGTACTCAAGAAATGGTGCATAGCTGCCAAACCTTGTTCATGCTCAATGGTGGTGTATAGAGACTCCACATCCATAGTGACTAAAAGGAAGCTGTACCTATATTGTTCAATTGCTTAATTTTGTTCAACACATCTGTGTATCTTGAAGATAGGCTGGGAGTGACGTCAGAAAAGGCTTAATAAAGTATCAATGTACTTAGAGATGGGTTCTGTCAGACTTTCATTACAACTAATGACTGGTCTGCCTGGTGGATTTTCAAGATTTTTGTGGACTCATGCCTACCACAGCATTCTGCAGCGATAAGCCATCCCATCTGGTTTGCACTTAGTGGGACTATCATTTGTTGTTCAATATGTCAATGACCCAACACACCTTCAGGCTGTGTAAGGACTATTTGTCAAAGAAGGAGAGTGATGGAGTGCTGCATCAGATGACCTGGCCTCCACAATCACCCAACCTCAACTCAATTGAGATGGTTTGGGATGAGTTTGACCGCAGAGTGAAGGAAAAGCAGCCAACAAGTGCTCAGCATATGTGGGAACTCCTTCAAGACTGTTGGAAAAGCATTCCAGGTGAAGCTGGCTGAGAGAATGCAAAGAGTGGCTATTTGAATAATCTAAATCCTAAAATATATTTTCATTTGTTTAACACTTTTTTGGTTACTTGTTGAAAAAATGTTGAAAAATAGTAAAAATAAAGAAAAACCCTTGAATGTGTAGGTGTGTCCAAACTTTTGACTGGTACTGTATATATAAAGATAAGCTAAAAAATAAGTGAAAATGTACAATTTATCCAATGGATTATGATACATTTCTGGTAACAAAGGTGTACCTGCCATAGCAGGAGTTTGCACCCACAATTTTAATTTGCTCCATGGTTCAGGTGGCCAAGTGGACACAGGGCTGTTTAGCTCATCTCAGTCAGAAATGGGAATGTTGTAATTAATCAGCTATTTCTGATTAATAAACAACGCTGGTGGGTGGTAACAAAACGTAGGCTGAAAATAATTTGCATGTCATATCATAGGAAAAGACACTGCCTTTACATGGATTTGCACGAAGTGGGCAGTTCAGATTTGTCACTTCAAACTCAAATATATCATACTTTGACAAAAACAAYGACTTATYGACTTAAATTGTTGTGAAACATTATGGGTAAGATCTGGCCATTCTTTTTCAACTTGAAAAAGTGGATTTCTACTGGTGTTGGCGTTTAACATTCAAAGATGTCTGCAGAATGAAGAACGGCGCTGGAGGGAATAGCAGCCGTTTAATTGTGCTATTTTGTGTATTTTCTTTGCACTGATCGTAACTTCTTTTGTATATAATGGTTCCACCATCGTTTCCTCTAACTGAAAATAGTTTCTGGACATCAGAACAGCTATCACTAACTTCGATTTGAATGAGGACTTCTACTTCAATGAGTCCGAGGCGAAGGACAMATTGATTATCCTGGATCAGACACTCGCAGAAGGAGGAGGCGGCGCTAAAGAGGTCGGCCTGCAGGATACCTGGCAAGACTACGTCAGAAAGAATTTATTGCAGGAAAACTGAAATCTGTTTTACCTMATTTCTATCAGCATGTCACCTGTGCAACTAGAGGTGAAAAAMCTTTAGATCACCGTTACTCCACAAACAGAGAGCATGCAAAGCTCTCCCTCGCCCTCCATTTGGCAAATCTGACTATAACTCTATCCTTCTGATTCCTGCTTAATACGGAAGTGGTCCAATGAAGCGGATGCTAAGCTACAGGACTGTTTCACTAGCACAGACTGGAATATCTTCTGTGATTCATATCATGGCATTGAGGAATTTACCACATCGGTTACCAGCTTTCCATATACGTGCATTGACGATGTTATCCTCACAGTGACCGTACGTACATATCCCGAACAGAAACCATGGATTACAGGCAACATTCGCACTGAGCTAAAGGTTAGAGCTGCGGCTTTCAAGGAGCGGCACACTAATCCGGACACYTATAAGAAATCTCGCTACGCCCTCCGATGAACCATCAAACAGGCAAAGCATCAATACAGGACCAGGATCGAATCATATTACACCAGCTCTGATGTGGCAGGGCTTGCAAACTATTACGGATTCCAAAGGCAAACCCAGCCGCGAGCTGTCCAGTGACGCGAGCCTACTAGACAAGCTAAATACCTTCTAAGCTCACTTCGAGGAACACAACACCTGCCACCCAGGACCTATATACTAGGCGGTGTCAGAGGAAGGCCCAAAACATTGTCAAAGACTCCAGTCACCCAAGTTATAGACTGTTCTCTCTGCTACCCCACAGCAAGCGGTACCGTAGTGATAAGTCTAGAACCAAAAGGCTCATTCAACAGCTTCTACCACCAAGCCAAGACTGCTGAGACTGCTGCTACTCGCTGTTTATTTTCTATGCATAATCACTTTACCCCGACCTACATGTACAAATTACCTCGACTAACCTGTACCCTCGCACATTGACTCTGTACCGGTACCCCGTGTATAAAGCCTCGTTATTGTTATTTTATTGTGTTGCTTTTTATTTTATACTTTATTTTATTTAGCTATATTATTTACCTATATTTCTTGAACTACATTGTTGGTTAAGAGCTTGTACGTACCCGTCATTGAAAATAAGAATTTGTTCTTAACTGACTTGCCTAGTTAAATAAAGGTAAAATAAAAAATAAATAAAAAATTTCACGGTAAGTTCTGTTGTATTCGGCGCATGTGACAAATACAATTTGATTTGATTTGAACCATTCATGAGAGCACCAGCTGTTCCGGACGACTGTGTGTTCACGCTCTCCGTAGCCAATGTGAGTAAGACATTTAAACAGGTTAACAGGATGCGTACTCAGAGCATGCAGTGACCCAGTCTGTAATACCTATATGTTTCAAGCAGACCTATCGCCCCGCAGCACTCATGAAATGCTTTGAAAGGCTGGTCATGGCTCACATCAACACCATTATCCCAGACACCATGGACCGACTCCAATTTGCATACCGTCCGAACAGATCCACATATGACACAATCTCTATTGCACTCCACACTACCCTTTCCCACCTGGACAAAAGGAACACCTTCGTGAGAATGCTGTTCATTGACTACAGCTCAGCATTTAACACCGTTGTGCCCTCCAAACTCATCACTAAGCTAAGGATCCTGGGATTAAACACCTCCCCCTGCAACGAATCCTGGACTTCCTGACGGGCCAAACCCCCGGGTGGTGAGGGTAGGCAACAACACATCCGCCACGCTGACACTCAACACAGGAGCCCCTCAAGGGTGCGTGCTTAGTCCCCTCCTGTACTCCCTATTCACCCACGACTGTGTGGCTGTGTACGATGCCAACACCATCATTAGGTTTGCCGACAACACGATGGTGGTAGGCCTGATTACCGACGACGATGAGACAGCCTACATGAAGGAGGTCAGAGACCTGGCAGTGTGGTGCTAGGAYAACAACCTCTCCCTCAACGTCAACAAGACAAGACAAAGGAGCTGATCATGCTATGGGGATGTTTTTCAGCGGCAGAGACTGAGAGACTAGTCAGGATCGAGGGAAAGATGAACGGAGCAAAGTACAGTAAGATCCTTGATGAAAACCTGCTCCAGAGCGCTCTGGGCCACAGAATAGGGTGAAGGTTCACCTTCCAACAGGACAACGACCCTAAGCACATAGCCAAAACAATGCAGAAGTGGCTTCGGGACAAGTCTCTGAATGTCCTTAAGTGGCCCAGCCAGAGCCCGGACTTAAACCCGATCGAACATCTCTGCAGAGAGATCAAATCAATAAATCAAATCCAATAAAATGTTATTGGTCACATACACATGGTTAACTGATGTCATTGTGAGTGTAGCAAAATGCTTATGCTTCTAGATCCAACAGTGCAGCMGTATCTAACAGGTAATATCTAACAATTCCACAACAAACCTAATATCTAACAAATTCCACAACAAAACCTAATACACACAATCTAGTAAAGGAATGGGATAAGAATATATAAATGTAAAATATATGGATGAGCGGTGACAGAGCGGCTAAGATGCAATAGATAGTATAGAATAGATAGTGTAGGATACAGTATACAGAATATACATATGAGATAAGTAATGCAAGATATGTAAACATTCTTAAAGTGGCATGAAGTGACAGTGTCCATTATTAAAGGTGGACAATAATTCAAAGTCTGTAGGTAGGAGTCACTTCTCTGTGCTATGTGGATTACAACTGATGCCTTGATAGAAGAGTTTTTCAATCTTCTGTCAGCCTTTGATGCCATCTGACAGACCTCTGCCTTCTGGATGGAAGCGGGGGTGAACAGGTAGTCGGCTCGGGTATTATTGCCTTGGATGCTCTTTTTTGCCTTCTTGAATGAGTGTTGTAGCTTCCTGGAGGGCAGGTAGTTTTGCCCCTGGTGATGCGTTTGCAGACGCACCACCCTCTCGAGAGCAGTTGCCGTACGCTAGCGGATACAGGCAGACAGGAATGCTTCGATTGTGCACCTGTAAAAGTTAGTGAAGGCTTCGGTGACGACAGCCCGTTGTTTCAGCCTCCTGCGGTTGAAGAGGTGCTTTGCGTCTTCTTCACCACATCTGTGTGCATGGAACCATTTCCAGTTTTTCGGTGATATGTACACCGAGGAACTTTATAAACTTTCCACCTTCCACGCGTCCCTTCGTGTGGAGAGGGTGCTCCTTGGCTGTTTCCTGAAGTCCACGATCAATGTCTTTTGTTTGCGACATTGAAGTGGAGTTATCCTGACAGCACACCGAGGGCGCTCACCTCCTCCCTGTAGGCTGTTCCTCATGTTGTTGGTAATCAAGCCTACAAGTTGTGTCGTCTGAAACTTGATTGGAGTTGGGAGGAGCAGGCCACGCAGCCGTGGGTGAACAGAGGGGGGGGCTGAGAACGCACCCTTGTGGGGATCAAGCGAGGGAAGATGTTGTTTAACCTGTACACCGTGGGTAGCCCGTCAGAGAAGTCCAGGACCCAGTTGCACAGGGCGGGGTCAAGACCCAGGGACTCAAGCTTAATGATGAGTTTGGAGGGTACTATGGTGTTGAATGCTGAGCTGTAGTCAATGAACAGAATTCTTACATAGGTATTCCTCTTGTCCAGATGGGATACGGCAGTGTGATGGCGATTGCATCGTCTGTGGACCTATTGGGGTGGTAAGCAAATTGAAGTGGGTCTAGGGTGACAGGTAGGGAAAAAGTGATATGATCCTTGACTAGTCTCTCAAAGCACTTCATGATGACAGAAGTGAGTGCTGCGGGCGACAGTCATTTAGTTCAGTTACCTTGGCTTTCTTGGGAACAGGAACAATGGTGGCCATCTTGAATCATGTGGGGACAGCAGACTGGGATAGGGATTGGTTGAATGTGTCTGTAAACACACCAGCCAGCTGGTCTGCACATGCTCTGAGTACGCGGCTAGGGATGCCGTCTGGGCCGGCAGCCTTGCGAGGGTTAACAAGTTTAAATGTTTTACTCACGTCGGCCACGGAGAAGTAGAGCCCATAGTCTTTGGTAGCGGGCCRCGTCGGTGACACTGTACTGTCCTCAAAGTGCGCAAAAAAGTAGTTTAATTTGTCTGGAAGCAAGACGTCATTGTCCACGATGGGGCTGGTTTTCTTTTTGTAATCCGTGATTGTTTGTAGACCCTGCCACATACGTCTCGTGTTTTGAGCTGTTGAATTGCGACTCCACTTTGTCTCTATACTGACACTTTGCCTGTTTGATTGCCTTACAGAGGGAATAACTACACTGTTTGTATTCGGTCATATTTCCAGTTGTCTTGCCATGATTAAATGGGGTGGTACGTGCTTTCAGTTTTGGCGGATGCTGCCATCAATCCACGGTTTCTGGTTAGGGAAGGTTTTAATAGTCACAGTGGGTACAACATCTCCTATACACTTCCTTATAAACTCGGTCACCGAGTCAGCGTATACGTCAATGTTGTTCTCTGAGAATACCCRGCCATATCCCAGTCCACGTGATTGAAGCAATCTTGACGCGTGGAATCCGATTGGTCAGAATAGCGTTGGATAGACCTAAGCACGGGCGTTTCTTGTTTTAATTTCTGCCTATAGGAGGGGTGCAACAAGATGGAGTCATGGTCAGATTTGCCAAAAGGAGGGCGGGGGAGGGCCTTGTATGCATCGTGGAAGTGAGAGCAATGGTCGAGCGTGTTGCTCGCTCGTGTACTGCAATCAATATGCTGATAGAATTTAGGTAGCCTTGTTCTCAAATGAGCTTTTTTTAAATGCCCAGCTCAATAAATACAGCCTCAGGATATATGGTTTCCAGTTTGCATAAAGTCCAGTGAAGTTCCTTGATGGCCGTTCTGGTATCTGCTTGCGGGGGGATATTTCACGGCTGTGACAAAAACCAAGGAGAGTTATCTTCAAATCAAATCAAATCAAATGTATTTATATAGCCCTTCGTACATAGCTGATATCTCAAAGTGCTGTACAGAAACCCAGCCTAAAACCCCAAACAGCAAGCAATGCAGGTGTAGAAGCASGGTGGCTAGGAAAAACTCCCTAGAAAGGCCAAAATCTAGGAAGAAACCTAGAGGGACCAGGCTATGAGGGGTGGCCAGTCCTATTCTGGCTGTGCCGGGTGGAGATTATAACAGCAGAAACATGCAAAGATGTCAAATGTTCATAGACCAGCATTCAAATAATCAAATCACAGTATTTGTCGAGGGTGCAGCAAGTCACACCTCAGAGTAATGTCAGTTGCTTTTCATAGCATCATTCAGAGTATCTCTACCACTCCTGCTGTCTCTAGATAGTTGAAAACAGCAGGTCTGGACAGGTAGTACGTCGGTGAACAGGTCAGGGTTCCATTGCCGCAGGCAGTAACAGTTAAACTGGCAGCAGCACAGCCAGGTGGACTGGGAAACAGCAAGGAGTCATCACCAGGTAGTGCTGAGCATGGTCCTAGGGCTCAGGTCCTCAGAAGAGAAAGAAAGAGAGAAAGAAAAGAGAATTAGACAGAGCATACTAAATTCACACAGGACACACGGAATAAGACAGAGAAGTACTCCAGATATAACAGACTGACCTCACCCCCACACACATAAACTACTCGGCATAAATACTGAGCTGAGACAGGAGTGGTCAGGAGACACTGTGGCCCCATCCGATGATACCCCGACAGGCCAAACAGGCAGGATAACCCCCCCACTTTGCCAAAGACAGCCCCCACACCACGTAGGGAAATCTTCAACACCAACTACCATTCTGAGACAAGGCTGAGTATAGCCCACAAAGATCTTCGCCACAGCACAACCCAAGCGGCCCAACCACAACAGGAAGATCACGTCAGTGACTCAACCCACTCAAGTGAGCACCCCTTCCTAGGGACGGCATGGAAGAGCACCAGTCCAGCCCCTTATATAGGGTTGAGGCAGAGAATCCCAGTGAGAGAGGGAACCGCCAGCAGAGAGACACAAAGTGGTGTTGCTCCAAAGCCTTTCCGTTCACTTTCACACTTCCTGCGCAGACTACCATCCACATCACATGACCTATGAAAGAATGGGTCTTCATAATGACTTAAAGGTTGAACCGAGTCTGCGGTCTCTCACATGGGTAGGCAACCATTCCATAAAAATGGATTCCTATAGGTGAAGCCCTCCTCCAGCTGTTTGTTAGAAATCTAGGGACAATAGAGCTCTCTTGTGACGTAGCATACGTGTAGTATGTACGGCAGGACCAAATCGAAAGATAGTAGGGCAAGCCAGTGTAATGCTTTGTAGGTTAGCAGTAAAACCTTGAAATCAGCCCTTGCTTAACAGGAAGCCAGTGTAGGGAGGCTAGCACTGAAATATGATCAAATTTATGGTTCTATCAGATTAGCAGCCGTATTTAGCACTAACTGAAGTTATTTAGTGCTTTATCCGGTTGCCGGAAAGTAGAGCATTGCAGTAGTCTAACCTAGAAGTAACAAAAGCATGGATACATTTTTCTGCATCATTTTTGGACAGAAAGTCTGATTTTTGCAATGTTACGTGATGGGAAAAAGCTGTCTTGAAACAGTCTTGATATGTTCGTCAAAAGAGAGATCAGGGTCCAGAGTAACGCGAGGTTCTTCACAGTTTTATTTGATAACTGGTACAACATCAAGATTAATTCAGATCAACAGAAGATCTCTTTGTTTCTTGGGACCTAGAACAAGCATCTCTGTTTTGTCGAGTTTAAAAGTAGAACGTTGCAGCCACCACTCTTATGTCTGAAACACAAGCTTCTAGCGAGGGCAATTTTGGGGCTTCACCATGTTTAATTGAAATGTACAGCTGTGTGTCATCCGCATAGCAGTGAAAGTTAACATTATGTTTCGAATGACATCCCAAGAGGTAAAATATATAGTGAAAACAATAGTGGTCCTAAAACGGAACTTGAGGAACACCGAAATGTACATTGATTTGTCAGAGGACAAACCATTCACAGAGACAAACTGATATCTTTCCAACAGATAAGATCTAAACCAGGCAGAACTTGTCCTGTAGACCAATTTGGGTTTACAATCCCTCCAAAAGAATGTGTGATCGATGGTATCAAAGAAACACTAAGGTCTAGGAGCACGGGACAGATGCAGACCTCGGTCTGACGCCATTAAAAGGTCATTTACCACTTCACAAGTGCAGTCTCAGTGCTATGATGGGGTCTAAAACCAGACTGAAGCATTCTATACATTGTTTGTCTTCAGGAAGCATGAGTTGCTGCGCAACAGCTTTTTCTAATTTTTTTTTGAGGAATGGAAGTTCGATATAGCCGATATTTTTTATATTTTCTGGGTCAAGGTTGGCTTTTTCAAGAGAGGCTTTATTACTGCCACTTTTAGTGAGTTTGGTACACATGCGGTGGATAGAGAGCCGTTTATTATGTTCAACATAGGAGGCCAAGCACAGGAAGCAGCTCTTTCAAGTAGTTTAGTTGAATAGGGTCCAGTATGCAGCTTGAAGTTTAGAGCCATGATTATTTCTCAGTGTGGCAAATTATATACTAAACACTTGAGTGTCTCTCTTGATCCTAGGTCCTGGCAGAGTTGTACAGACTCAGGACAGCTGAGCTTTGGAGGAATACGCAGATTTAAAGAGGAGTCCGTAATTTGCTTTCTAATGATCATGATCTTTTCCTCAAAGAAGTTCATGAATGTATTACTGCTGAAGTGAAAGCCATCCTCACTTGGGGAATGCTGCTTTTTAGTTAGCTTTGCGACAGTATCAAAAATAAATTTAGGATTGTTCTTATTTTCCTCAATTAAGTTGGAAAAATAGGATAATCGAGCAGCAGTGAGGGCTCTTCGATACTGCACGGTACTGTCTTTCCAAGCTATTCGGAAGACTTCCAGTTTGGTGTGGCGCCATTTCCGTTCCAATTTTCTGGAAGCTTGCTTGGGAGATAATACCGTCGGCATTTGATTGTGAGGAATTCTAGGTCACGTGAACAAAAGGACTTGAGTTCCTGTATGTTGTTACAATTACATCATGAGTCATTAATCATGAAACATATACCCCGCCCTTCTTCTTACCGGAGAGATGTTTATTCCTGTCGGCAATGCTCCCTATCCAACCTGACAGAGCTTGAGAGGATCTGCAGAGAAGAATGGGAGACAATCCCCAAATATTGGTGTGCCAAGCTTGTAGTGTCATACCCAAGAAGACTTGAGGTTGTAATTGCTGCCAAAGTTGCTTCAAAAAAGTACTGAGTAAAGGGTCTGAATAATTATGTAAATGTGATATTTTAATTTTWATTTCTTCACAAAAAAAWWAATAAACTGTTTTTCTTTGTCATTATGGGGTATTGTGTGTAGAATGATGAGGGGRAAAAACGATTTAATACATTTTAGAATAAGGCTGTGAAGTAACTGAATTTGTGGAAAAGTCAAGGGGTCTGAATACTTTCCGAATGCACTATATGTTTTACAAGTTTGGACATCACAGTACAGCACAGCAGAGCACAGTAGAGTACAGTTACAGTACAGCACAGTTCAGTACGGTAAAGTATATATGTTCAGTACAGTACAGTTTAGTACAATACATTATACTGTACTCTACTCTATTGTGCTCTACTGTACTGTACTCCCCTTTTCTTTACTGTTCTGTACTGTGCTGTTCTCTACTGTGCTGTACTGTAATGTATTGTACTGTCCAAACCTTCTCATTCCACAAATTTGCAATTTGGAAAACAGTAAACTGAAGGCCATGACATGTCAGTACTCATACCCAACAATATTCAGCAAATGTTTTCAGTGCTGTAAATATGAATGCATAAATTAGTTTAGATGTGTAGTAAAMATGCACATACAAAACACTTCTATCAGGAACATTATAATTGATAAGGAGCGTATAAGGTMTTATTGTTCAAATCAAACTACGCAGCAAAGTAATGACAACTGGTATAGGCCTGTGTTTTCGCTGTATCATATTGCCCTCTGCTGTATTGAAGAAGGCATTACAATAACAGTTTAGGTACACTGAGGGACTTCGATTAGACTGAACTGGGGTGAACCGAACTATGGCCCGTCAGCGGGCAAAAGCGGCGAGGGAGGATTGCCCTCCTCAAATCGAGAATCACCAGGCCATAATTTAAAAAAAACTGCATGATGAATTGTTGAGAAACATGAAACATGTATTTTCCGTAAAATATTTTCTAATTCGTTTTCCTTGGGAAGTCAGGTAATGCGTTTTTATTATGAGCAGTGAGGGAGGATCGCCCTGCTCAAATCGAGAATCACCAGGCCATGTCAACAAAACTACATCATGAATCATTGAGAAACATAGAACATGTATTTTCCATCAAATGTATGTTAACATTTTCAAAGTMATTTTCCTTSGGAAAAMTGAATCCAAACTCATTACTCCACGTGCTTTACGTGCACTTGTTTTCAGCCGACATCGCTGTTGGCTTTCAATATGGTACTTGGCTCACCCMCAGGGGGCAGGCCAGTTTCAAAACTAATGCGATCAGTTTTAAAACGCAGCAAACTCCTCTCACTGGGTGAAGCGGCGAGGTAAATCGAACTCCCTCACTGGCACATGAACTTTCYTTCCGGCTGCCTGCATACCAAAGTAAAACTTTCTCCAATAAGCAATTGTCCCATACAGATTATTTGTATACTAACACAATTAGACATTGTGTAATATCCCCCCACATAAAAAAGTAATTATGTAAGACACTATAACCTATAGCMTCCTACTTACTATAAGCTTCTAAAATCCTATAGGCCTATTTTACTATCACACATTATGGAGGATGGTATATCCATGTGAATATGTTTATTTTGAAGCCTGAAGGGGTTATATAAACCCCCTGCAGGCCTACTTGCATTGGTTCCAATCGATGCGTTAAACGTAGAGTGGTTTGCGGTAAACTGGGTCCCATCGCCATGTGATGTCTTCCAATGTTTGTAAACATGCGTCAACCACATGTGATTCCAACGTAGGCAAAATAATACCAGAATCTGGCCAACGAGCGAACGGAGGCGTGTCATGGGCGGGGTTCGCTTTGGGAAAGTCGATGGGGATACTGTATCAATGTGAGCAGTGCTTCAAGATAGAAAATAATGACAACACGTTCATAGAAACAGGTGACAACCCAGTTATTGAAAACATAATCTAGCTGAATGGGTCCCCAAGGGAGGAGAGAAAACATACTTTGAGGTAAGCTATTTCAGGCTGTCCAAGTAGGCAAAGCCATGTTTTTATTCTAGGAAATACAGAAATGTAYAACCTATTTCAGTAGCCTAATTCAAACTACGTAGCCTAGTAACGACTGTTAAATTACTAAAATGTAAATGTTATCTCAAACCATTTCTTAACAAAGTGTATAGGGTATAGCATATAATAAAGGCATTATGAATATGATGGTCCTCTCAAAATGTTCTTCATCTTCCAATCTGAAAATGGCAATTTAGTAAACGATACATAGTGGAGGTAGACATTAATCAAATAAAAGTACTATTCTCAATTGGTTATGATCGATAGGTAACTAGGTACATTTGACTGCGTCAGAGGAGCAAGTGCTATTGCGACAAACGCAATGGAATCCGGTGGGAATTGAAGTCAAACCACAGATCCTGGAAACCGCTTAGAAACATACCTTGGGGCGATTAAACCTTTACTGAATATAGGATATTTGTTTTGAATAAAGGAATGTCAGGTAGGCTAAAATGTTGGCGACGAGATGGCGTGTGAAGCCGGGATTGGGAATAGGATGCTGCGCAAGAGATGAATGTGTGTAAATAATCGTGTTGTAGGAGCGAGGAGGATGTTACGCACTTCATAATGGCAGGTCAATGATGTCCTCGTGGCCATAAACATTATTATCAAACACAACACATCTTAATAATAAAAATAAGAGATATAGAAAAAGAACATGTTATAATATTTTTATAACAAATAATCTGTTGATCAATTAAGATGGTACCTATTTTTATAATCAGTAAATTCGTGTTTGTAAAGGACTAYCGGTGCTACTAGCGTTGTTAAATATTAATATTATAGCTGTATGTGAATGAAGGCCATAATGACACTTATTTTGTTGGGATTGCATGACAGTGCGCACTTGATCAGCATCTGCTAAATGACCAAAATGTTAAATGCAAATATAGATGTAAAGAAACCAAAACACCTTGTTCCTATAAGGATGGGGACGCTGTTCAGCAATATTCCCATGACGGTGTTGCCTTTTCTCCATTCATGGTATCATATTATCATCTCTAGGTAGTTACTTTTCATATTTTCATATTAAAGAGATTTTAGCACCATATTACAATCATTTACAGACATAATAAACAACTGAGGGGGCCTAAATAAGCTCAGTTTTATAAATGTGAAAAATAATAGAAGCTAAACCCCTAGATTTCTCCCCTTCTGTATTGGAGGCATGACGGGGTATCCAGACAGGTTAAGTCCTTTAGCAGGCTTGGCTCATTTCTATTGGGAGCAGAATAAAACTTACACATGCCAGAAAAAGCCCATATCACAATAGGAACTTGACACACCTGTTGCGATGCCACTATTGTTGACAGTCAAGCCACAAGCTTCCCAGTCCTGGCTAATGACCCAAACGGTCGATGTCTAGCACCATCCCACTGCTTCCCCCTGGGGGGAAGGTCATGAAACTACACAGGTGAAAATGTCTCAGTCACAGTACAGGACCATCACTGACTACACCTGCCAAGTAGATCTTCCCAGTCAACAATAAGAGGCTTTATGCCACCTCAGGCTAGAAATCTTGTATGTGAAAAATAATGGTGTGTTAAAAGAACTTCCCCTGTTATATTCTGAATAGAAATATGCATTCAGCATCTGTGCATTGAAAGCTTGCAAGATGTCGTAGACTCTGGACTCAATGTTTCTTCAGATTTTGATATAAAAACCAACACAAAATAGTTGTTTCATAACAAATGATGCAAATATTTATCATATCCTCCCTCTACTGACCAGTTTATGAACTGACCCACTTTCAGAGACAATACTTGACCACAGTAGCAGTTTTTCTATTATTCTGGGAGGCTGCTGTTCCTGCCAAACAAAAAAGCAGACACACATGCATATCTTTTATCTTATGTTTGTTATTTAGTAAGTATTTCAGCTTTTATTTTCATTGTTTTTTATTAGTTTTTTTCCCTGTAAAGCACGTTGCGTTGCATTCCATGTCTGAAATGTGCTGTATAAATAAAGCTTGATTTTGACATCGAACATCAATGCTTTTGTTGAGGACTATGAAAGAAAGACATGTGCAACTAAATTGAGTTTAGAAATAGTAAATGCTATTTTTGTCTGCCAATACTCAGTATCTCTTAATCTGTAGCAATGGCAAGAAAACATCCAAACTAAATGTTGTTGTTTACTGCAGGAACTGAATCACCTGTAAATTCAGTTTAGAGAAAACAGCGACCCTGGCACGTGTCTTTACAACGGAGCCTTATCCCTTCTACATGGAGATGAGAGTTTGGGAGGTGGAATACTGCTGAGAGATGAAAGTGTTAAAATTAAACCCCACTGCCTGCTGGATGATGATGTATAAATAGACAAGTGGGAAGAAGTGGTGTTCGTTCACAGGCATCATTATCAGCTATGCACTTAAAGTGCTGCTGAGGGGAAAACCTATTGTGCCCATATTATTAAATGTGCATCGCTTTGTTATTTTCCCTGTTAAAAATACCATTCTTTCCAATACGTCAGTAAGATGCACAACTCCATTTCAGTAATTCCCTGCATATACAGCAGTAAGTTCTTTCATGTTAAGCCTAGTGAGTTTATAGACTACAAAGTATCTGTACGAAACAGATAGACCTCATAGGCAAAAAACTGCAGACAATTTGTCTTCCACTCTGTGATGCACACAAACCACTGCTTTGATCATGTGATGTGCAGCTTACATTTCACTACAGACAGAGCAAGAGGTGGAACAGAGTGTACAGAGTGTTAGCCAACTCTTCCGTCAATAGCCTCGCTGCTAWCCCCACCCTCCTGCCAGCAAAACACAATGTCACGCTTATCAGGAGCCTGAGCAGGTTGCCCACTATCTCATCTCTCACAGAATATCTCAATTCGTTGCTTTTCCTTTCAGAGTCCCTGGGGTATCACTGCACCTCAGCAATGTAGACAACAAAGCTTTGCTACACCTTCTCTCCTTCATTGCAGAGTGGCTGATGTCTAGAGAGGGTAGCTATTTCTGTAATTTACCATATAAATCAATGTGCCCCCTCCCTCTTACATTATACAACATATAAAACATGGGAATATATTAATCATATTTTTTCATAGGATTAACTTTTGAATGTACATGTTTGAATGTTATTATAGTCTCTGTCATCTCATTGCATGGCAGATAAATTAGGACCTCTAATCTATAAAAGGATAATCTGTCTATGCTTTTTTGTCACCTGCCCCCCTCCACCCACCCCTCCATGTTACGTCTGGAGCCCATGCAAATGCTCTAGCCTTGAATGACCTGTACCAGTGCCTTTCCCCTTCTCAACAACAGCCACTCCTGCCTCATCATAGACAATGGGATGTCCTAAAATGAGTAAAGTATGCCTTAAAGTATAAATGGCTCTACTAATAATGTACGTACCCTATATCAAATTACATCAAATTGTATTGGTCGTGAACACATTTTCAGATACAATTGCAGGTGCAGTGAAATGCTTATGTTTCTAGCTCCAACAGTGCAATAGTTAAAACTATAGGTTTTGCAATAACAACTGGCACCCTGTTGACCGCCTAAAAAGGGCCACAAAATGGCCTCACAAAACCAAAACAGGCCTTTGTTTTGGTTTAAAAGGGTACGATGCGCCTTTAAAAGCAGTAGACAGTCAGGTGACTTGGTAAGCAGAAGCAAACTCAGCTCTGAAGCAGAAAACAGAGCAACTGCGAACAGTAGAGAGAGGGAGCGCGAGAGACTCAGTTCACGATGACAATGTTAAAGCTGTGAGGAAAGAGAAGAGCAAAAACAGGGAGAGGGAAGMGAGAGGACGAGCTCGAGGTGGCTCTTAAACTAGATGACGACGTAGTGGTGAGTCTGCCAGCCTGAGTAGTTCAAATAGCTGCATTTGTTTTTAGGTATACAGTGGGAATGCTTGGAGAAAGAACAACTGCATCACCCCATTGGAGAGACTGTGCTTCTGTTTGTGAGTGAGGCTAACTGTCAGACTAAACTTGTATTGTTGACGTGAGAAAATAAAACAACCGTAGCAGTCAGTGTAGTGAGAATATGGCCAGATGGGTGAGAGACAGGAAATTGTGACAGGGAGACAGAGGAGGAGATTTTGGAATTAGTTGCTACGTCAGTTTTTCCACATCCGCAGGGCAACAGCATGTTGAGACCAGGGTCATTTTATTTTTGATCAGGCAGAACTTTAAAGCCTGGGTTTACCTTGAGGGTTTACCTTGCTGTGCATTTGGTTATGTTTGTATTTATTAACTGTGCTCTACTGCATTGTCATTTGAGATTCTGTATTCTTCCAAGGAAGAGTGTGGATAAGCTGCAGGATGCTGATTGTGTGGTGCACATTACCCGGGTTGCAGCCAGATTTTCAGATGTACTTATTTGGAATGAATATCCTTGCAGTGAGAGATATGTTTTCTTCTCATTCCAGATAATTTCTCCTCTGAACGACTCTCACACCTGTAGTGAAAACCTCGATGGGTCAAAAAAGTGCAATCATGTCGAGTGGACAGAGGGAGGCTCAGGGGAGGATACATGTACAAGGCACGTGTTGATTTTCAGGAAATCCGCAGGAGACCATGAAGAGATGGGTAGAGGACAATTTTTTACACTTGCTTGGGTTCGTCCATGGTGCCATCCAGTTGCACCCGCCCACCGCTTTTCCTGCAGTGAGCTCTGGGGTGAGTGGCGTACTTCTCCTGCCAGGAAATTAGTTGCTGTGTGGCTCTTGAAGGCCCATGCCTTGATGCAGTGATCTCTACTTCTCTCCTCCTCAGTGTGCCAGCAGAGGGACAAGCTGGATCTGTGCCTTGTTCTTCCCTCGTCTCTCTCACTTTCTCCTGGCCTCTCTTGCTCTCTCCAATCCCATGTCAGTCAGTCAGTCAGTCAGGGGGAATCTGAGTTGTGCTTCCTGGAAGAGCTTCTCTCTTAAAGCGGCACAACAGAGTCCTGTATATCATGGTTCCATATGAGAGGAGTCGTTAAACTTGCTCGCTTGGTGACTCAACATAAGCAGCAGTCGTAATCGGATGGGATACTTTCTCATGCAGCAACTGGACCACAGGCTAAGTGGATGCATTTTCCCCCTATTAGTCTATGAGGAGGACCCTGTGTCCTCTTATTGGATGACAACAAGGAAGTGGAAGATGGCCACTAATTGGCTTTAGAGGCATTGTTTTTGTTTTGTTTTATGGGAGAGATCTTTTAAAATGTAGCCTGATTGAGAAAGACAGTTAATATTTGAACCCAGATATTGTGTTCCTAGTTCTGCGTACAGTTAGATACTTTTATCCTCTTTCTCTCTCCAATTCTGCATAACCAACACAGTAACTCATTCCTTGAAACACACACTCACTTAAACAGTGAAGATGACACTCATCTCTCTTATGTTGTCTCTGGCAGTGCTGAGATCCCGTGGTGGCCAGAAAGATGGGATGTATCCCAGAATGCTATTAAGCAGAGAGATGGGCCTGCAGTTCTCTACTTGACAACATGCATCTGTACAAGGTAATCAAATGTTCTCTCATACAACTTGGAGCTGAAATCAAATTCAAACTTACCAACAGACTTAGTGAAACTCTACACATGATTCCAAGCCATGAACCTCTGTGATTTAGTTAACTCCATAAGGCCTTACAGTTTGATTGGCTAAATAGTCTCTTGAGTTTCTCGTCGTCATATCTGGGAGATTCTATGCCAGCGTAGCCGGAAATTATTTTTGGTATCACAAATTGTTCTGGCAATTTTAACATAGAAACTTAATTGGGAGGAAGGATGTTTGACATGCTTTTTACATTTGTATCACACACAAAAAAAAAATCATGATGAAAGGGGCCATTTTAGGCAATTGTTAGACCTATACATGCCTCCTGTAAGAGACTATGATCTGTGGATCGTACATGATACAGAAAAATAATCTAATTTATAAAAATATATATATATTACTATCTCAAAAGTACCCTTTTTGATTGTGTTTATTTTAAGACATATTGTTTGGAACAAGTACATACAAATTTCAGAGTGGGCTCTCTGCAAATTCTGAAGGTATGATCAATTTTATGTGTACCACCAACACAGTGAATGGGAAAATGGATTCAAAGGGAACTCCCTCTGCTGGTGATTTGCTGAATGTGCAATTCTAAAGGAAGGCTGTGATTGGTCATTAACCAATCATGTTTWWAAAAAWATATATATATTTCACCTTTATTTAACCAGGTAGGCTAGTTGAGAACAAGTTCTCATTTGCAACTGCGACCTGGCCAAGATAAAGCATAGCAATTCGACACATACAACAACAGAGTTACACATGGAATAAACAAAACATACAGTCAATAATACAGTAGAAAAATATAAAGTCTATATACAATGTGAGCAAATGAGGTGAGATAAGGGAGGTAAAGGCAAAAAAAAGCCATGGTGGCAAGGTAAATACAATATAGCAAGTAAAACACTGGAATGGTAGATTTGCAGTGGAAGAATGTGCAAAGTAGAAATAGAAATAATGGGGTGCAAAGGAGCAAAATAAATACAGTAGGGGAAGAGGTAGTTGTTTGGGCTAATTATAGATGGGCTATGTACAGGTACAGTAATCTGTGAGCTGCTCTGATAGCTGGTGCTTAAAGCTAGTGAGGGAGATAAGTGTTTCCAGCTTCAGAGATTTTTGCAGTTCGTTCCAGTCATTGGCAGCAGAGAACTGGAAGGAAAGACGACCAAAGGAGGAATTGGCTTTGGGGGTGACCAGTGACCAGTGAGATATATATATATATATGTCAATTTCATCATTAAAAGTAACTGAGAGCCCACTGTTGAAATTGTACGTGTTGTTACGAATTTGACGTATTGTATTGTTACAAACAATGTGTCCTGAAAGAAGCTAATTCAAAAAGGGTCATTTTGAGATATTAATATGTTTAATTTTGAATAAATTAACTTGAAAATGTTTATTTCAGAATCTAGACATACTCAATATTTGAGAGAACACTATAAGGAGTATAATGACACCAAGAAAAACAATTTTTTACCAGGTAAGTTGACTGAGAACACATTCTCATTTACAGCAACAACCTGGAGAATAGTTACAGGGGAGAGGAATGAACCCATTGTAAACTTGGAATGATTAGGTGACCGTGATGGTATGAGGGTCAGATTATGAGGGTTAATTTATCGTAACACCCCTACAATAAGTGCCATGGGATCTTTAGTGACCACAGAGAGTCAGGACACCTGTTTAACGTCCCATCTGAAAGACGGCTCCCTACACAGGGCAATATCCCCAATCACTGCCCTAGGGCATTGGGATATATAAACAAAATTACCAGAGGAAAGGGTGCCTCCTACTGGCCCTCCAACACCACTTCCAGCAGCATCTGGTCTCCCATCCAGGACCAATGCTGCTTAGCTTCAGAAGCAAGCCAGCAGTGGGATGCAGGGTGGTATGCTGCTGGCGGTGTCTGTATCATGTATGGTTCACAGAACATAGGGTCTTACAGGAGGCATGTATACGTCTAAAATGGGCCTAAATTGCTCTTTGACAAGATCAAATCAAATTGTATTTGTCACATGCGCTGAATACATCTTACTGTGAAATGCTTACTTACAAGCCCTTAACCAACAACGCAGTTCAAAAAATAGAGTTAAGATAAAGGAAATTATATATTTACAGATCAATCATGATCTTAAATTGGCCATGCTATAATAATTGCAAGGGGAAAGTACTGAACATATAAGATATTGTTAAAACCTCTTAAGGATCATACCCTTTTTTAAATTTCCACCTAAAATGACATACCCAAATCTAACTGCCTGTAGCTCAGGACCTGAAGCAAGGAAATGCATATTCTTCATACCATTTGAAAGGAAACACTTTGAAGTATGTGGAAATTAATGTAGGAGAATACAGAGATAGCAGGGGTTCAAACTGTAGAACCCAGTTCCTACATTTGAATATAAAATGTATTTTATCAAACAAAACTATGCTACATTTTATCTCTGGGACCCTCAGGATGACAAATCAGAGCACGATTACTGAATGTAAGTACATTATTTACCTTCAGAGGTGAATGTATCAATCTAGTTGCCGTGATAAAAGGTTTTTGTTGTTGTGCACTCCTCAAACAATAGCATGGTATTTTTTCACTGTAATAGCTATATTATGTCCATATAAGACATGTCTATGTCCTGGAAAGTTTGCTGTTACTTATGTCATTCTAGTCACATTAGTGCACGTTAGCAACAACCCTCCCAGTATAGGGGCACTGATCCCGTAGATCCTTAAGAGGTTTTAATGGGGTGGCGGTGTTGTACCTAACCAACTGTGGAGGCGGGATGATGGACAACTGCTCAATTGGTGACACTGGGCATCTTCCTCCTTGTAAGGTATCCATGATGATGGTACATGTGCACCCTGGCTTTGGTACCCATCCTGCAAAGATGTCTTAAATCAAAACCTGTTGATACAGTGCATTCGGAAAGTATTCAGACTCCTTGTCTTTTTCCACGCTTTGTTACATTACAGCCTTATTTTAAAATTGATTAAATAAAACAATTTCCTCATCAATCTACACACAATACCCAATAATGACTAAGCAATGACTTAGAAATGTTTGCACATTTATTTAAAATAAAAAGCAGATATTTACGTAAGTATTCAGACCCTTTGCTATTACACTCGAAATTGAGCTCAGGTGCATCCTGTTTTCTATTGATCACCCTTGAGATGTTTCTACAACTTTATCTACAACTCTRCAGCCTCTACCAATCAGGCCTTTATGGTAGAGTAGCCAGATGGAAGCCACTCCTCAGTAAAAGGCACATGACAGCCCACTTGGAGTTTGTGGGCTGTCATGTGCCTTTTAAAGACTCTCAGACCATGAGAAATAATGTTCTCTGGTCTGATGAAACCAAGATTGAACTCTTTGGCCTGAATGCCAAGCATCATGTCTGGAGAAAAACTGGCACCATCCCTACGGTGAAGCATGGTGGTGGTGGCAGCATCATGCTGTGGGGATGTTTTTCAGTGGCAGGGACTGGGAAACTAATCAGGATCGACAGAAAGATGAACGGAGCAAAGTACAGAGAGATCCTTCATAAAAACCTGCTCCAGAGCACTCAGGACCTCAGACTGGGGTGAAGGTTCACCTTCCAACAGGACAACGACCCTGAGCACACAGCCAAGACAATGCAGGAGTGGCCTCGGGGCGAGTCTCTGAATTTCCTTGAGTGGCTCAGCCAGAATCCGTACTTGAACCCGATCTAACATCTCTGGAGAGACCTGAAAATAGCTGTGCAGCGACGCTCCCCATCCAACCTGACAGAGCTTGAGCGGATCTGCAGAGAAGAATGGGAGAAACTCCCCAAATAAGAGAGGCTGTAATCGCTGTCAAAGGTGCTTCAACAAATTACTGAGTAAAGGGTGTAAATGTGATATTTCTGTTTTTTATCTATAATACATTTGAAAACATTTCTAAAAACCTGTTTTTGCTTTGTCATTATGGGGTATTGTGTGTAGATTGATCATGGAAAAATAATAATTTAATCCATTTTAGAATAAGGCTGTAACGTAACAAAATGTGGAAAAAGTCAATGTGTCTGAATACTTTCCGAATGCACTTTACATGATAGTACTAGTAATAATTTTGACAAATTCAAAAGAAGAGATGAGAAATGCAAAARTCTGTAATTAGTTTTTCTGCATGATGCCAAAAGTGATACATTGATGACCTGATGATGGTTGAGTAACTGAAACGTTTGTCTATGCACTTTTTAGCCCTTATGATTGACATCATGCTATGATAAATTGCACTTGCCTTTTAAACCTATTTTCATGCAAATGTGGCTGATACTGTTCAATAAGGACTGAAAGCAATGCACAGACAGCACCCACTGTTTATTCAACACTTGATAGTAACCATTTTTATTCTGAAACTTCTAAAGGGCTGGATGACTTGGGAGGCCAATGCAGACTCATACACAGCCCTGTTCATAACTTCCCCTGGAAACTGGTTTCAGACAGTGTTTTAGAGTATCAATAACATATCTAGCACCATTTGAAATCAGTGTTCTTGGTGTAAGAAGGACACAATTTAAAGCAGGATGGATGAAGGCATACAGTAGGCCTACATCCGTCTCATAATTTCTCACACATTTGGCATGGCGGGTATTGTTAACGTAATTTGTTGACTGGAACACATGACAATAAAAACATTGCATTCCGTGTCCAATGATGTAAATGTCATATGTATCACTAAAATATGTTCTGGGAATTGTAGCGCCACCACAGCCCCCCCGCGCGAGCGTCAGCAATCTCACGATCACACCTTGCCGCCCCCCTTCATGACCCCTCTTGCCAAGGTTGACCATTTTCTTTTGGTGTTTAGAGTCTCCTCTATTTCTAGCACCATTTGAAATCGGTTACAATGTCGGGGGAATATCATCTGAACAGAAGATGAAAAACACCCTTGGATTCACCCACACATTTAAGAGTTGTCCTTGACCAGCTCACATTCTTTTTGCTCAAAGTTCATGTAGACTTTACCAAAGGTGAGCCAAGGGCCGCAGTTGTGAAATGTTCCTTGACTTCACCATGCAAAGCTTTTTAATTTTAATATTTTTTCATGTTGCACATTATGAGGCATAATGAAGGACATGTCGATGCAGGTGAGTGGTTTTCAGGTCAGTTAGCTGTTACCATAGACTTCCAGTCATTAGCATTTACTTTAACTTAAAAATGGAAGAAGATAAAGGGCTTCCATGCCAATATCCCAAAGGATCCCTTTAAGCTGTTTATCAGGTTTTGACCACAGGTTTATACAAGGGGAGGGAGAAAGTTTATTGTGTATTTGAAACATGAAAGCAAACCATCTATGACAGGCATGCACCCCTTTTTCGAAGGCCCTCGGATCAATCCCCCCAGGCAGGGTCTCAATTTACTGTTGCTAGTTAGAATGGTATAATACACAAGGTGCAATTTCAAAACTTGGTTGTGCATCAGCAGTTTTTCTCTCATGTCATTCACTGATTGTCACTCTATAARCCCATGTCAGCTAAACATTTTTAACATTTATCTCCACCCAGTGACAAAAATKTGTAGAATTGCAGGAAATTAGCTGTAAAACTGCTAATTTTCCTCTGCCCAATGGCAAAATGAGTAGAATTACATGAAATTTGTTGTGAAATTGCAAACTCTTCCCTCAGCCCTATGGCAAAATGTGTATAATTTCAGCATGTCACTGCAGCCCCTCATGATGAGTTCAGATTTTTTTGTGGCCCCCACCACCATCAAAGTTGCCCAACCCTGATCTATGGTGTTCCAGTTTGCATTCGCACAGGAACTTTCTGGAAAGTTGGACACGTGGATGGAGGGAAAGCCTTGCTGAACCAGAAGTGTATTCATTACGTAGATTCTGTTGCAAAATCTTTCACAACAGAAACCGTTTATTCCAAACGTAAAATGTTTTGCATCGAAAACAAGAGTTTCTATTGGTCAAATTCAGGTAGTTCCATCCCCGTTTCGCTCCATTTGGTGTTTGCTTCCGTTTGATTCTTAAAAGGTTTTCGGTGCAACACGTATGGTGAATCCCAAACCATCCCCTCATTGACATTACCAATAAGCATTCCGTTATGTTGCGCCGGATGTCATGCATTTCAATGGGGATGTCCAGAAAGGACAACACCCTTTGCAATTGAAGCTTCCATTGCGAGACGGAATCCACATATTTTGAAAATGTTAAAACTTTTCAGTCTTCATTCCAGCCAGAGTCCTATGGAGTCAAATTCACACCATATGTATTGAATTCAAAATAAAATAAATCCTGAACATGAAAAATAAAGTTGAGAATGTAATCATTATATTTTCAAGGACGGGTGAAATAATGCATGTTGAAATCAAAAACCAAACAATTGGAAGCAAAATGTATATAATTGTAAACAAAAATAAGACATCAAACCCCAAAACTTRCAAGCAAATAATTTTAAAGCGAGAGCAAAACTCTGACAAATGACTCCCATCAGCCACTCCTTGGGCTATAATACCTATTTTACCAATTGGCCTGGACCCCTTTTACTSCCGACATGGAGCCCCTCTGAACCATCACGACTGGACTACCGACGTAATTCGCCCGAGGGGGTTTTTCACCTGGCTCCTTCGTCGCGACGTCCCCTGAATGCCCATCTGCTAGCCTGCTAGTCGCGGCCCACTAGCTGTCTAGAGCATATCGGACTGTTAGCTGAAGAGGCGCATCGGACAAATTCTTTGGCCACTATACCTATTTTGCCAATTGGCCTGGACCCTTTTACCACACGGAGCCCTGCTGATCCATGATGACTGGTCTGCCGACGTAACAGCACGAGGGGGCTACAACAGACTTCTTCCGTCGCAACTACCTCCAAGGCCCTTCTGCTAGCTTGCTAGCCCTGGCCCGCTAGCTGTCTGAATCGCTGTGTCTCTGGCCCGCCGAGCTACTCACTGGACCCCTTTAATCACTCGGCTACGCATGCCTCTCCCTAATGTCAATATGCCTTGTCCATTGCTGTTTTGGTTAGTAATTATTGCCTTATTTCACTGTAGAGCCTCTAGCCCTGCTCAATATGTTAATAGTTAACCCTTTAGTTCCACCTCCCACACATGCGGTGACCTCACCTGGTTTAAATGATGTTTCTAGAGACAATATCTCGTTCATCGTCACTCAATGCACAGGTTTACCTCCACTGTATTCACATCCTACCATACCTTTGTCTGTACATTATGCCTTGAATCTATTCTACCGTGCCCAGAAACATTCTCCTTATACTCTCTGTTCCAAACGTACTAGATGACCAGTTCTTATAGCCTTTAGCCGTACCCTTATCCTACTGTTCCTCTGGTGATGTAGAGGTCAATCCAGGACCTGCAGTGCCTAGCTCCACTCCCATTCCCCAGGCGCTCTCATTTGTTGACTTCTGTAACCGTAAAAGCCTTGGTTTCATGCATGTTAACATTAGAAGCCTCCTCCCTCAGTTTGTTTTATTCACTGCTTTAGCACACTCTGCCAACCTGGATGTCCTAGCCGTGTCTGAATCCTGGTTTAGGACCACCAAAAACCCTGAMATTTCCATCCCTAACTATAACATTTTCCGACAAGATAGAACTGCCAAAGGGGGCAGAGTTGTAATCTACTGCAGAGATAGCCTGCTGAGCTCTGTCTTACTATCCAGATTTGTGCCCAAACTATTTGAGCTTCTACTTTTAAAAATCCACCTTTCGAGAAACAAGTCTCACCGTTGCCGCTTGCTACAGACCACCTTCTGCCCCCAGCTGTGCCCKGGGCACCATATGTGAATTGATTGCCCCCCATCTATCTTCAGAGCTCCTGCTGTTAGGTGACCTAAACTGGGACATGCTTAACACCCCAGCCATCCTACAATCTAAGCTTGATGCACTCAATCTCACACAAATTATCAATGAATTTACCAGRCACAACCCCAAATCTGTAAACACGGGGACCCTCATAGATATCAACCTGCCCTCCAAATACACCTCTGCTGTCTTCAACCAGGATTTCAGCGGTCATTGCCTCATTGCCTTCGTCCGTAATGGGTCTGCRGTCAAACGACCACCCCTCATCTCTGTCAAACGTTCGCTAAAACACTTCAGCGAGCAGGCCTTTCTAATTGACCTGGCCCGGGTATCCTGGAAGGATATTGACCTCATTCCGTCTGTGCCTGGTTATTCTTTAAAAGTGCTTTCCTCACCATCTTAAATAAGCATGCTCCATTAAAAAAATGTAGAACCTGGAACAGATATAGCCATTGGTTCACTCCAGACCTGACTGCCCTTGACCAGCACAAAAGCATCCTGTTGCGTACTGCAATAGCATCAAATAGCCCCCGYRATATGCAACTTTTTAGGGAATTTAGGAACCAATATACACAGGCAGTTAGGAAAGCAAATGGTAGCTTTTTCAAACAGAAATTTGCTCCAAAAAGTTCTGGGACACTGTAAAGTCCATGGAGAATAAGAGCACCTCCTCCCAGCTGCCCACTGCACTGAGGCTAGGAAACACTGTCACCACTGATAAATCCGCGATAATWGAGAATTTCAATGAACATTTTTCTACGGCTGGCCATGCTTTCCACCTGGCTGCCCCTACCCCGGTCAACAGCCCTGCACCCCCCACGGCAACTTGCCCAAGCTTCCCCCATTTCTCCTTTACCCAAATCCAGATAGCTGATGTTCTGAAAGAGCTGCAAAATCTGGACGCCTACAAATCAGCCGGGACCCTCTCTTTCTAAAATTATCCTCCGAAATTGTTGCAACCCCTATTACTAGCCTGTTCAACCTCTCTTTTGTATCGTCTGAGATCCCCAAAGATTAGAAAGCTGCCGCGGTCATCACCCTCTTSAAAGGGGGAGACACTCTAGACACAAACTGCTACCGACCTATATCTATAAAGTCCTTCGGCCACCTTTCCTTCCAGTTCTCTGCTGCCAATGACTGGAACGAACTGCAAAAATCACTGAAACTGGAGACTCATATCYCCCTCACTAGCTTTAAGCACCAGCTGTCAGAGCAGCTCACAGATCACTGCACCTGTACATAGCCCATCTGTAAATAATCCATCCAACTACCTCATCCCCATACTGTTATTAATTTTGCTCCTTTGCACCCCAGTATCTCTACTTGCACACTCATCTTCTGCACATCTATCACTACAGTGTTTAATTGTTATATCGTAATTATTTCGCCACTATGGCCTATTTATTGCCTTACCTCCCTAATCCTACCTCATTTGCACACACTGTATATAGACTTTTTGTATTATGGACTGTATGTTTGTTTATTCCATGTGTAACTTGGTTACACTTTCCCAGCAACCAATCCTTTTGAATACATTTTCCCTACGCTCTTGCCTACATGTACTACCTTTTGGTTACGCTACTCGTATCTTTGCTTTCGATGTCCGTTTCTTTGCTTTCACTGCCAGTCAGTTCGATTGCGAGTTTTGTCATTATTTTTCTGTGAAGGGCAGGAGGGAGGGAGGCGTAGAGGGAGGCGTAGACAATGAGTCTCCGTTGGTCTGCTAGTTTTGGAGTGACGGTTCGTCTTAACCCAATCAATGATCATGATAGACAGGCTTTTTTWWATATTGCCTACCTTATATTGCCTACCTTATATTGCCTTCATATTGTAGACGGTCTGACGTCACCTCGTTATAGGGTTTTAGCTAACTTACTTCAAAATTGTTAGTCACG
Organism: Salvelinus sp. IW2-2015; assembly: GCF_002910315.2. NCBI lineage: Eukaryota > Metazoa > Chordata > Actinopteri > Salmoniformes > Salmonidae > Salvelinus > Salvelinus sp. IW2-2015. Next base: position 42,609,357 of record NC_036838.1, read on the forward strand.
GGCCAATAATGTACGGATATTAGAAGCATGTCTATCTAATACATTTAATGACAAACCATCTAACTACTTAGGTAAACATATGAATTACCTGTTGCACAGCGTTCTGCGCAGGTGTTGGTAACTGGTCGCCATACACCTGCGCCAAAATCATTTGTCATAGAGTTTTGCTCTCGCTTTAAAATTATTTGCTTACAAGTTTTTGGGTTTTGCTTTTGATGTCTTATTTTTGTTTACAATTCTATACATTTTGCTTCCAATTGTTTGGTTTTTGATTTCAACATCCATTATTTCACCTGTCCTCGAAAATATAATTTTACATTCTCAACTTTATTTTTCATGTTCACGATTTTATTATATTTTGAATTCAATACATATAGCATGAAATTGACCCCATAGTAATAACTTAAAATGAAAATAATTATTAGGTGTAAGTTGATTGCTACAACGGTGTTGTCGACCTAGCCTAGCTTTTAGCTAGCTGTGCTAGTTAGCTTGACTTGCTATAAAGTTAGAGAAACAAGTTGAGGAAAAGTAACTAAACCAAATATGTTTTATTATCACTTTAAACAATAGATTTATTCTGTCTTGAATGAAAATGTCATATTTTGCAATCTTCCAAAGTAAATGCGATCTCTGATGTTGCGGTACAAACACTGCAAGTACATTTTTTTTATCAAATTGTGCAAACTCAAAACATATTGTGATATGCGTGTCAGGATAATCAGCAAGCGGTGTCGCGCGGTGAAACACCGCTTCCCATTAATTTTCAATGGAAGGAAAGCGGTGAGAGGCGGAGAGGGCTGGGGACCTTTGGGCGGTGCGAAGGTGGCGCTGGAGCTTCGGTGCGAGGGAGAGCCCGAATGTGGAGCTAGTCGCAAGTATGTGAGCCGCTGACAGGTGAAACGCTTCGCCTCACAATCAATGATTACATAATGTACATTGTTTGTTATATTAAAGAGGTGCATTTATAGATCCGTTATGAGCCATTAGCTAAATGCTGACATAATGCTTTTTACTAAAGTAGATTTTGTTGTAACACTTTGCTGCACCCACAGATGAACCCGTTCTGCCTGTGCCAGATACTAACCTTACTCCCACACACACACAGAGAGAGATGGCTGACACAAACCATTGATGAGCACGGATAAGGCAGGGGGGCGCTCTGACCTCAGGGGGCGCTCTGACCTCAGGCGCCAGTTGCTGGTGTCTGCTTCAACATCTTGTCAATACAAGAGACAACCCAGACCGGCATGGCACTCAACGAGCACGCGCATGCATACACAACACACACACAACACACACACACACAACCCCTGTTTCAGGCGGGAGTTCCAAGGACAAAGAACACTACTGAGAACCAAGTGAACATTGATATCAGCCTGAAGGGGACCGCCCTCCACTCACAGCGACCAGTCAGGAGAGCAGAACTACTAGAATCAACCTACGTCATTTCACTGTATAAAATGTATTGCACAATATGAGTCGGGGCTCCTCCTGCTACTCCCTCTGAGCTAAATGGACGAGCCCGTGCACGTGTTGTCAGATATCTTTGCAACTTATTAAACTGCCTTAAATATCATACCTTATCCACCTGGTCTAGCGTCTCAACTTGGTCTCTCTCTTCTAGCAAATATCATCAATCTTTAACACCATTCATTTTCATGGAAGGAAAGTGGTGAGAAGCGGAGGGGTGGGAGACCTTTGGGCGTGCGAACGTGCATGGGAGACGGTGAAAAATATAACATTTTCACAAGTTTATGCAAATCACCAGCGGCGACCGCTGGGTGATGACCAATCATATCGAGTGGTTTCCAGAAGAATTTGACGCTATGCGACCCATAGCTGGAGACTTTCTTCAGCAAAGATGGCTGACAAAAATACTAGGATGGAAGCAAATGTAAGTGATTATAACGTCATAACAAATCATGCAAAAAATACAGTACAGAACAGTTGAGAGGAATATGTTAGTTAATGTAGAGACAAACGATTATGCATATTTTTTTGTCTTAACATTTATTTGCAAATATCGCGATTTAACAAGCTAGCTGACTAGCTAACATTGGCTAGTTAGCTGGTTGGCTTTATAGGTGTTGTGACATGAGTATAAAATTGTAATTCTGGTTGTTTGATGTTTTAGGGACTCTTGAAACAACCAGCAAACCAGGCTGTCGTCTTGTGAAACAGTGGATGTAAAGAATCTAGCTAGCTAAAGCATTTACTGCAAATTGAATGTACAATTTTRTAAGTGTGTCTTGCTGATATTTGCCATGCAATGCAGATAAATAAAGTAAAGTAACTAGCTAACTATTTTTTTGCTTATTGTGCAGTGGAGGATAAAAATACCTGTATGCCAATAGATGTGTAGCTAGCTATGTAGCCGATATGTGTATGGACCCTAAAACGTTTGGTATACATATTAATTCAGAATCTGGCTTTGAACCTCCGCTATCTTCATAGCCACTTGTATCAACTTCAAAACAGTCTGAATGACATTAATGACRCCTATGGATTGAGTAGAATCTAATCTAACTTTGTGCCAAGTATACATGTAGTTATTACCATGCATGAGATCCCCCACATTGTGTAAATGTAATATATTCACTGTTGATGTACTCTACCTTGGCAAATAACGGTGCAGTTCAGGTATGAATGTCTTTGAGATTATTTTTTCAGTCATATCCAATACCAGGAGTATCAAATTCCAGTCTTTCAATGATGCTGTGTCTGCATGTATGTATTACAATTATACACTTCAACAGTGTTTACCAATCTTGGTCCTGGGACAGCAATGGTTACACATTGTAACTATGGAATAGACTAGAAACATGATTTAACTAGTTAAAGGCTGATTTGTAATTCATATATACAGAAATAGAATTTTTAAAAAACAGTACAATACACGTCCTATTGGTTCATCTCAATATCTTCATTGATCTGATAAACACAGGATAGGTGTAGTAGTTCATCAAATGAGAGGCTTAATTTCAACCAGTAGAGAATTTTAAACACTTTATTGAAAGGTCATTGTCAAAGTGTTATTAATACATGCATTATAAATATTATCATTGTAAAATGATATTGTAAATACAAGTTCAATCTGTACTTCAATGCACATCTGGTCTGCATTATAAAAACAGAGGAAGAAAGGTGGCGAGGGAGGTATAAAAGACAGAAAGGGAAAGAGGTAATACCAGAGGAGCAGGGAAGAGAGCATATGATTAATGAATCACAGTGCTACCCTAATATTCTCTCAGTTCATCACAATTACATAATAGTGTCTCTAGTGGTGTCTCCTAACCAGCCTTGGGCTCCCAGTCAGCCTGAAGGTTATCTTAAGGTGAGATGAGGGTGAGATGGCGATGACTGGACTGGGGGTTGACATCCTCTCTCACATCAAAACATACCTGCAGACGAGAGACAGATGGGGAGAGAGAGAGCATGTTTAAGCCTTGTGTTTTTTTTTTATTCTAACACTCAGTCATCATAATCATCAGGAGGTGAAATGCAAAACTGACCTTGGATCATTAACTCTGGGACTATTGCATCTCTCTGTATTTCAATGTAAAGTAYCTCTTTAATAATACTCCCTGTTGACCCGACCAAGTGWCCTCACCTCTGATCATGCTGTGCACTATGTAGCAAGTTCAGATGCGGGAGGGGTTCACCAACACCGGCTGATATAACCTAGAGGATTTAGGGAGAAGGGGAGAGAGGGATGAAGTGAAGGAGAGAGACAGTTATTGAGAAAATAAGGTAGTTAAAGGGACTGTTCAACAGGAATCGGTGTGTGTGGCYTCACCTGGTGTCCACACTAAGTGGCCAAAGAGTATTTTATGCTGAAAAAGATGCATACACACGAGAACAAACAATATAGCGTAGTTATAGAAATAATGAAGTGTCTTACTATTCTGTATGGTTGACCCTCTTGCCTATTCTTTGAAAGTGGAAGGAGCCACAGTTATACACCTGAGCCTGGATACTGCACTACACAATCCATCAATCCGATTGATATATGTGTGTAGGTGTGGGGTATAAGGTGCCTAATTGTTCAAAATGTTTTTTTATTATGGGTGACTTTGTTTTTGTACAGACATCACACCCTTACCTGAGAAGTAGAAATCAAAGGGAGAGAAACTGGGAATTTAATAACTGCAGTTTACATAGCTAAGTAAAAGGAAGAATACTCTTATTGAAATGTGGATGGCTCTCAAARGAGCCTTAGGTTGTRCATAGTGTAGTCTATGGTGTTGCCAGGGAACAGCAACCTCTTCAAAGAAGTTGGCCGGTGAAGATCTCCCGCACGCACACRGATTGCCTCTCTTGCTGCTTTGTTGGACCCCATCTTTAAAACTTCCTGCAGAGCAGCAGGCTTCTCCTCTGGCACAAGGTGACAAGCTGCAGATCCCCTTCTGGTCCTCGTGTCCATCCTCATGAAGTTAYGCAGGACACAGGTAGCCTTCACAAGCCTGAATTCCTCCAGGACGCAGTCCTAGATGGCCCTGGTCAACCAACCTTGCAGTCCCCTACACGGTAACTGTAGGCAATCGTTTTGAAGAAATTTCCAGTTACAAGGTATCTGTAGGAATATGGAAGATAATGTCATTATTAGCCTTTACATCACCAGGTCATTGTGGATTACTAAAGTATAATATCCCTTATAACAAATCATGATAACATTGGATTGATAGATGCATGTGACAATAGTAGGCTGTATCAAGGATAGCATCAAATTGTATTTATTTAACTAGGCAAGTCAGTTTAGAACAAATTCTTATTTTAATGACTGCCTAGCAACAGTGGGTTAACTGCCTAGTTCAGGGGCAGAACAACAGATATTTACCTTGTCAGCTTGGGGATTCGATCTTGCAACCTTTCGGTTACTAGTCCAACGCTCTAACCACTCGGCTACCTGCCACCGCAATGAATGAATGAATACATAAATATCACTTAAAGCTTTATGATGAGTTGATCATTTTAATCAGCTGTGCAGTGCTAAAGCAAAAACAGAAATGTGCACCCCTTTGAGTCCCCAGGACTGAGAACCACTGCTATTCAGTGGGACCTCTTCATCTGCAGACAGGCTTTCACAGCTCTCTGTATCTGAGGACAGAAAACCTCACAAGAAACAGACTTCAATATACTCAAATTAGACCGCACTGAATATTATGTTACTATTATCTCTGTCCTCACTTCTAGGGACTGGAACTACACAAAGTACCTGCCCTATCCAGAATAGCCTACTCTCTCTGTTTGACAGTTGGGGCTGCTATCCTTTCACCCTCCTCCATGGCTGTTAGCTAGCTACCGACAAATGCATTTTGAGTTTTTYYCCCAGTGATAAATACATCAAGATAGCTAGCTAATATGAAGTTAGTTAGCTGGTGATATTTAATTCACTTAGCTAGCTATCTATATAGTATRTAAAGTTTGCTATTCACAAGAGGCATTGCCTCGAACAAAAGCAATCTCAGAAGACCTAAGATTAAGAATTGTTGACTAGCATAAAACTTGAAAGGGTTACAAAAGTACCTCTAAAAGCCTTGATGTTTATCAGTCCACTGTAAGACAACTTGTCTATAAATGGAGAAAGTTCAGCACTGTTGCTACTCTCCCTAGGAGTGACCCTCCTGCAAAGATGACTACAAGAGCACAGCGCAGAATGCTCAATGAGGTTAAGAAGAATCCTAGAGTGTCAGCTAAAGACTTACAGAAATATATGGACATGCTRACATCTCTGTTGACGAGTCTACGATACGTAAAACACTAAACAAGAATGGTGTTCATGGGAGGACACCACGGAAGAAGCCACTGCTGTCCAAAAAAACATTGCTGCACGTGTGAAGTTTGCAAAAGTGCAGCTGGATCTTCTACAGCACTACTGGCAAAATATTCTGTTGACAGGTGAAACTACAGTTGAGTTGTTTGGAAGGAACACACACTATGTGTGGAGAAAAAAAGGCAYTGCACACCAACATCAAAACCTCATCCCAACTGTAAAGTATGGTGGAGGGAGCATCATGGTTTGGGGCTGCCTTGCTGCCCCAAACCATGATGAATTCCCAAGTTTATCAAGATATTTTGCAGGAGAATGTTAGGCTATCAGTCTGCCAATTGAAGCTCAACAGAAGTTGGGTGATGCAACAGGACAACAACCCAAAACACAGAAGTAAATCAACAACAGAATGGCTTCAACAGAAGAAAATACGCCTTCTGGAGAGCCCAGTCAGAGTCCTGACCTCAACCCGATTGAGATGCTGTGGCATGACCTCAAGAGAGCAGTTAACACCAGACATCCCAAGAATATTGCTGAACTGAAACAGTTTTATAAAGAGGAATGGTCCAAAATTCCTCCTGACCGTTGTGCAGGTCTGATCCGCAACTACAGAAAAYATTTGGTAAAGGTTATTGCTGCAAAAGGAGGGTCAACTAGTTATTAAATCCAAGGGTTCACATACCTTTTCACTTTTTCCAMCCTGCACTGTGAATGTTTACATGGTATGTTCAATAAAGACATGAAAACATATTGTTTGTGTGTTATTAGTTTAAGCAGGCTGTGTTTGTCTATTGTTGTGACCTAGATGAAGATCAATCAAATTCTTGCCACTGTATGTTAGCAGCACATTTGAGTTAGCCTGCACTGTAGCTAGTTAGCTACTAATGCATCGTGTTTTTTACATTTTCAAAATGTATTTACTTACTTGAATAGGTTCTCCCAACCATGTGGACGATTGGAAACAGGGCAGCATAGCTAGCTAATTTGTCCTGGTACATAAACATTGGGTTGTTATTTTACCTGAAATGCTCAAGGTCCTCTACTCCGACAATTAAACACCTCTTAAGGATYRWACCCTTTTTTTCAATTTTCGCCTAAAATGACATACCCAAATCTAACTGCCTGTAGCTCAGGACCTGAAGGAAGGATATGCATATTCTTGATACCRTTTGAAAGGAAACAATTTGAAGTTTGTGGAAATGTTAAATTAAAGTAGGAGAATGTAACACATTATATCTGGCAAAAGATAATACAAAGAAAAAAAGGCAATTTTGGGGGGCTAGATGGGACGCTAGTGCCCCACCTCGACAACATCCGGTGAAATTGCAGAGCGCGAAATTCAAAATACAAAAATCGTAATATTAAACATTCATGAAATACAAGTGTCTTACATTGTTTTAAGCTTAAGTGACTTAGGACTCTAGGCGCAATTTAGATTTTGGCCACTAGATGGCAGCAGTGTATGTGCAACGTTTTAGACTGATCCAATGATCCATTGCATTACTGTTCAAAATGTTGTTTCAAGTCTGCCCAAATGTGCCTAATTGGTTTCTTGATACATTTTCRAATTCATAACTGTGCACTCTCCTCAAACAATAGCATGGTATTCTTTCACTGTAATAGCTACTGTAAATTGGACAGTGCAGTTAGATTAACAATACCTTTTTGCTTTCTGCCCATATCAGGTATGTCTATGTCCTGGGAAATTGTCTTGCTACTTACAACGTCATGCTAATCACATTAGCGCACGTTAGCTCAACCATCACGCAGGGGGGACACAGATCCTGTAGAGGTTTTAATCCACAGATAAAACGGTAAACCRAATTCGTTTTTCATCATCTCTCCTTCCTTCAGGCTTCTTTTTCTTCTTTGAACTTTATATGGCGGTTGGCAACCAACTTTACAGCATTACTACAACTGACCAGATTGTGGACCTAAATTCATCYTTCAATCACCCATGTAGCTATTTGCTCCTAAAAACCAATGAGGAGATAGGAGAGGCCGGACTTGCAGCGCATTGAGCGTCACAAATAGAACCAATTTCTATTTTAGCGCCTGGCCATGCAGACGCTCGCGAGCAGTGGGGGTGCAATGAATGAATAACATGTACAGTATGTGTAAATGTATTTTGCAACGCTCGCACACGCGACGTTAGCAGTGTGGTCAGCATGTAAAGCCGAAACCACACAGAGACGTCAACAGGGTCAAAATATGCGTGCGAGAGTAAAGAGCGTCAATTCCCATACACTGCATAGCGCATGCCAACTTAATCCTCATTAATGTCCATAATAAACAGTTGTATTTATGTTCGCTATGTACCAAATGTGACCGATCGCCTTGATTTGGTCTTATGTTAAAGAAAATGTGCAATTGTTTTTTACATTTCATTGGATTAAAGCAGAKACACAGAGCTACAACATTATACATCATACACTGTATTTTGAGGAACAATGGGAAAGTAATTCTGMTTTGAAAGTTGATGAACTTGTWACCTCACGTTTGAGAAAATAGCCTTTGAATGTTTTGGTACCTACTGGAGAGCTCTCCTTTGTCTACATCCATTCAGCATTGTTCACACCCTCTTAAGCCAGCCCCACCCATCTTTTTAAGCACTTACGTGTGAGGTTTTGTGCTAAACAGTGAGTAGTGTAGTAAAGATTTAGACTAAAAGTGGTAAGAGTAGTAGCCTACAATAAGGAAAATTCCAGGTAAACAAAGGGTCCAGATAAAAATATTAGATGACGCTTACCCAGACACACTTGTCTAACTTGATGTGTCATGTGAAAGAAATGCTATAACCCCCAGCCACATCTTGCTAAGTGGATGGGTCTCTACAGGAGGTGTAAACGATACAGCCAAATGGTTACTTGCATAGTAGCAACATCAGATATATATAGTGTCAATATATAGAAAATAATATACAGTATGTACAAGAACAATATCAATGACGATATCAGGGATAGATGAGGTAGTTATATGCATACAATCAGGGGTAAAGTGGCTGAGCAACAGGATAAAAAAATAAATAGTAGCAGCAACRTATGTTAGGAGAGAGTCATATGAATAGATGCACTGCAGATAGTGCTGATGGCAGATCCATCCGAACCACACATGGAACAAGGGAATCTATATTCGGAGAGCCTGTTTCTGTCCTGCCCTTAACTTTGGTGCAGGGCATATGATGACCCCTGTCACAGTGCTGTTTCACAACACCAGCAATCTCAGACAAAGTGTTCACTCTGGTCTTTCTGAAGCGCTGCTTGATGAGGCCGGAGCACCAGTCGGAGACAAACTTGATGTGGCCTGTGATCAGGAAGTGAAGGTCCAGACTGTGGTGGAGCCTCTGGAAAATACAGAAATAATGTGAGGTCAATAAAAGTAGTACCAATCATGTTGGAGGACAATGAAATAATCAAAACGTGTTTATGCTTTACATACCAAGTGTTGTCATCGATTCCTTGTAGAGATGCCACATCACTGCTATTGTCACATGGGATGGCAGCAGCTTTCCACCGAAGTGTTTGTGTCCTGGGTGGTGTCCTGGTAATATTATTGCATTATCCTGTGTAGTTGTTGATTAAGTTCACAACTCGCTGCAAGTCCTCATGCTTGCTTAGGCCAGCTCTCTTTTCGATTGGAGGCATTAGACCATTCTCCATGTATGACTGGTGGAGGAGAGCCGGGTGTGTTCTACTGATGCTGAAAGACAAATTCCAGATACAAATATTTGAGCATTATTATACAATAGCCGTAATCACCGTCAGACACACCTGGCTAACTTGATGGGTCATGTAATCATCTGCTGTGGCAAATAAGCCATCCAATATTTTGTTGACCTAACTTTACACTCATTGACCTCCATACAAAAACTCCTTGCTTGGTGGGCAGAAAAAACACCCACCTGCTGGAGGAGACCGATTTTGGGTCGTGTTACCTCTCGCTTCTTCTGTTCCTCTATCTGTTACACTGCAAAATGACTGCAGTAAAAAAAKAGGTTATGTTGGATGTAGCATACTGCAGTTATACTGCACTCTGACTGCAATCTTTTTTTCGCAAGGGTGGGATCGGGTTGCTTGTCTCCCGAGTGGATCTATTTTACTTACCCTTTGGAAACATCACTCGGTATGCAGAGCAGTGCAGTTTTCAGATTTATCACTAACCCGTACTAATACCACAAGGTGGCAGCCTTTCACTGTGAAGACAGGCAACACAGCCCATCACCATCATACACTAAGTATGGTAATAAAAAATGTCTAATCAGTCTGTCTAATTGACAGACATTGATTAATCTAAATTGGCAAGAATATAATTTGATTCATTTGTTAAATCCAAATATTTATTATGTGTATTAACCTTTCAACTGCTATGCATTAGCCTACATGTTGTCCTCCCTCCATCCAGATGACAAAGGGGGTTCTTATCTACTTCAAAACACTGTTCTACCGCTCCATCAGTTTTGAGGTTATTGTTTGTACCAACCCAACCCCAGCTGCCTGTGAAGTGCCTATACCCCAGATTTGAAATGCAATGTTTTTATAACACAGATAATTTGACTCTGTACGCTGGTGCGATCTTGCATATAGGGCTGTGTTCTTGTACATCTGTGCACACAGTGTTAGACCCCAGCTGTACTGTATGTAACAAAATAATGTATCCAGTAAAGAGATAGCAAAATGTGCCTTCATAGGCACAGCTGTTGGTATCTAAAAATACTGATTAAGTTTGTTAGAGTACTCTTAAAAAGATGATTGTGAAGAGATGGCTAAGACAGTGCTTAAATTAATCAATCAAGGATGAAGGCCATCWAATAAAAAAATGGCCATCAAGAGAAACTAAATTTAACAGGTAGTGAAAATATAAATATTTACATTCATTTCCCCACCTCTTAACTGTGTTTTTCTACTAGGAGGGTGAGTGTCTAGCAAGGGGTTGCAGCCAGCCTGGACACCCCTTGGGTACTCATGCTGGAGACAAGGAAGTCTGTCCTTCTTGCTCTGCTTACTCGCAGGTCTGTCAGCACATTTAATAATACTGGAGAAGGCACTATCAACACTTGTAGGTTGCCAACGGTAAGCCTTGTCTTATATACCGAACAAAAATATAAATKCAACATACAACAATTTCAACAATTATACTAASTTACAGTTCATATAAGGAAATCAGTCAATTGAAATGGAATTCATTAGGCCCTAATCTATGGATTTCACATGACTGGGCAGGGGCACAGCCATGGGTGGGCCTGGGGGGGCATAGGCCGACCCACTGGGGAGCCAGGCCCAGCCAATCAGAATAAGTTTCCTCCCCTAGAAGGGCTTTAATACAAACAGAAAAACTCCTCAGTTTCATCAACTGTCCGAGTGGCTGGTCTCAGACTAAACCGCAGGTGAAGAAGCCGGATATGTAGGYCATGGGCTGGCGTGGTTACAYGTGAACTGCGGTTGTGAGGCCGGTTGGACGTACTGCCAAATTCTCTAAAACGACATTGGAGGCAGCTTATGGTAGAGAAAATAACATGAAATTCTCTGGCAACAGCTCTGGTGGATATTCCTGCAGTCAGCATGCTAATTGCACGCTCCGTCAAAACTTGAGACACCTGTGGCACATTTTAGAGTGGCCTTTTATTGTCCCCAGCATTGGRTACACCTTTTGAAATGATCATGTTGTTTAATCAGCTTCTTAAAATGCCACACCTGCCAGGTGGATTGATTATCTTGGCAAAGGAGAAATGCTCACTAACAGGGATGTAAACACATTTCTGTAAATTTTGAGAGAAATAAGCTTTTTGTGCATATGGAACATTTCTGGGATCTTTCATTTCAGCTCATGAAACATGGGACCAACACTTTACATGTTGCGTTTGTATTTTTATTCAGTATAGATGACTGGACTACAGAGCGGGAGACAAATCTCTACACTCTTGATGACGCTATTTATATCAAGGCGTCTGTAACTGGCCAAGCCACCAATTCTTCTGGATGCCTCCCGCTTTCAAAACATGGACATATCAAAAGTGAGATGATAAAATAAGTTATGAAAAAAGTCACACACGCCTCACATCATATACTGTATCTGTGGTGGCCTATCGGTAAAGACCCATGGCCATTACTTGTTGCCTTATTGTTGTGTTGCAGGTTTATATTAACTGTACCTTGAGAGCAGCTTTTGCATTTAGCCCTATAACTGCTGTCAACAAAGCCTACACATATAACCAGTCTACATCCAGGTGAGGGGGAAGGTACAGTATGAAGGTACTTTTAGCATAATTTCCTGCCAAGTTTTGTACTTACATTCACATGTGTTTTACCACTTCAATACCCATAATTGTTGTAAAATGTGACATGAGTGAGCAGTCAGACCATCAGAGCAGGGTCCTGTGGCCTCCGTTTCCATAGATGGCTGTCTGTGCATGGAGCTGAGGTGTGTGAATGCTGTGACTCCGGCTGTGAAAACATAAGGACGAGAAGGGGCATCTAGACGAGCGACTGAGGGTAATGCAAGTTTTTTTTGTACAATAACATACTGTAGCCTACATGTGTACATTTGTTTATTTTGATGATCCATGAAATACATATGTAACCAGAACAGAAAAAAATATTTGCATCATTTAGGAATTTACAGTACAGYCCCCTGTTGTGAAGCGTTACTTATTGACGTTTTGCCTCAATGTCTCCATTGYATCAGATACCAGAAGCCTCATGCAGGGACCTGCAATCACAAGAGCCACAGTTCAAGGCTCTAAGACCGTAGACAGACACAMAATGGAGGAGTGTAAGCACAGTGCAACGAGGGGCTTTTCTGGCCATGTRTTCAAAGTCAGGTTTATATAATGGCTTGGTTCTTCCCAGTAAGCATGGTYGTGAACGTATCTATTGAGTTTCTCCATTTGCCAGTGATTTGGTTATTTTGTTAGACTGGTTTAACATGCTTTAGTCTTTCTTTACACCTGTCATAACAGACATATCAATTGACCTATYATGCATTCCTTCATTGCAATGGTTTATAACGGCAACATGTTTGTCATTTCTGCAAGCCTATGTGAAAATGGTGTTTAATAAATCAAAGGCAGCAGTCTGGCATGGTTGATCTCATCTCTCATGGCTATTGTTGTGGCCACAGTATTACTGTGCAGCTTTCTGCTTTTGAGCAACAGAAAGAGCCTTCTAMACAGCACAGACGTAAAAAGTATTATTTTAACAAGTCCCTGCAACCAAAACTTTCGTAATGTGTTTATCTTGAGAAAACAAACCCCATCATTAGAAAATGTAMATACTACTTTAATATTTACACAAATGTCTCAAAAGGAGAAAAAGCAGTTTATCATAGAATGACTTGAGAGATTTTAAAAAGGAATTAAAATATTTTAAAAATCYACCCCAAACCACTAATTCACTGTGTTAAACACTAATATGAGAACAATATTTTTTTGTGATTTGTTTTAATTTTGGCGTTATAATATAGTTGGGAGCAACATAGAAAATCGACAAAAAAAAACACAATGCAACGCTCTATGGGCTAGCCTGCAAACGTAGCTACACACAATAATACCAGACAATATCAGCATGTAACGTAGCTAGTTAACTGTAAAATCGCCTAAACAAACTACACTATCAATTTAAGAGTCTACGATCTCACCATGTTCAACCTGCAGATCGATGTGCCTCACAGAATGGAGTATAACATTCGCAACGGCAGATGTACTTTTGAGGAGATAGGAAACGCYGACCAAGCTACACCAAGGGGCCGCGCGGTGCATTCTGGGCAATTCTGCGACAAGACGCGCTCTCCTTGATGTGAATGGGAGTCTATTGGGCACTAGCTAGACAAAACGACATTAGCACGAATTTCTATAAGATCTTTGGCAACAGCACCATGGACTAGAGGCAAATAGGAACAATATGCTAGACCATTCGTCAAATTACACATCTCAATGTAGAAATATCGCAAAAATATGATCAATGGCTCATTCGAAAGACATCCTCCCGAGTTATGACGTCGGCMAGTATTACAATCGGACATGTATGATAGACATTTGCGATCTAAAAGTTGTATTCCTATTAACTTCAGTGTAGTGAGAGGGACTTTATCACGGTGCTACGTAATACCGGCCACGTCTGCCTGCTTGAACGCCATTAACTCGGATACACGTGAAAAGACCCAGGGAATCGATAGAACATCACTCAGATGCACCAAAAAAAATATAACATTCAAAATGGGCGAACCTTTCCTTTAAATCACACATTTGGGGCGAGGAAATKAACATGAGCTGGTTTCCCTGACCCACATTGAGCCTACTTGAAAATAAATACAGTAGATTTAACAGGAATGTCCGCTTTACCAGACCCAGATTATTTTCCTTTGAGCCGCAATCATTCCGCACACATTTAGGAATGGTCAGAGATGATCAGCCTGGGGATTTCCTCAATCATACATTTTGTTTAGTGCATTAATCTTATTACAGGGCCTTCTGCCCACTCAACACAGCTGACTAGCAACTTGTAGACAAATATGGTATTTGACAAGGCAAAAAGCTTTTTATTACACATATTCCAGTTTTTTTACATAAAATATTTAAATATTAGTCTTCAAACATTGGGTTAAAACATTTACATTGACTTTCAAAAAATATTTACATCTTCATAACAAAAGTACAATTATAACTTTCTTTCAGTAATGTCACATACGTAAAGGCACTGTAAATTAAGTGGCTTTGTTCAACCAGGGAATGGTCTGAGACAATTACTGGGCACTTCTTTTCAAGGACGCAGACAGGAGCAGTCCTAGCCCTGAAAAGAAATTAGATATTTTAGACAAAGCACTGACTCAATGGAGCAGTTAACAATAGTTTCACTATTTAGATTACTCAAGTTCAAAGACAACCACAAACTGTATAGTCATATGAGTAAGACTTTGGTTAAAAGATAGGACATTTGTTTCATAATGGGTTTAATTAAGAGAATCATGTATGAATTGTAGATACCTTGGGTAGGCATTCAACTTAGTCATTTTGAAATTGTAATAACTCCTCTTTTCTTCTTGAGTCTTCTCCTGTCTGGTAGGAGCTATGCAACATTTTCAAATAATGAAATTGTCAGGATTATCATGTTTACATATAAATAATAGTGCAGTAAGGAAATACAGTAGATTATGCATGCCAATCTCRGTATTTTAGTGCTTAGTTTGGTAGCTGTGTTCCAGTGTGGTAGTCAGCTGGTCAGTTTAGCACGGTGTATGGTAGGTCTAGCTTCCTAGCCACCTCCCTTTTGAACACCATACTATATTCTCTTTTTCAATACCAATATCTCTGTCCGAGAGTGCCTTAGGAAAGGATTTCCCAACTGCCTTGATTTTTCAACACCCAGCAGGAAAGACAAAGCTTTAGCGGAATGGCCAAAAACAGGCAAAGGCAACTATGGCATGTACAGTAGCAAGTTGAAGTATCTAGCAAAAAGWTTGATCATGCAAATCACAGGTATCGTAGGGAATACATGAATATGAAACGCCAGACTGAATGTTAGTTCATGGGTTATGTAATTCCGTAAACAGCATTGTTTAGTTCAATTAATTGGCCAGCCGTATGGCTAGTTTATCCAAATAATTCATTTGTGTAATGAACAGTGTAAAGTACATTAGCAGAAGTTGTAGTGAATGCATATATAGTTAGGGGGRAAATAATAGCTGTGATTCAGTTGGTGAAATTGTGCACTATTTTCTAGTAAGAGAAATGATCAAATGTAGGTTCTCACCCTTTCATCTTCTGAAAACGATATAATACGAACAGCACAATAAGTGTAACTGCAAAAGATAAGGAATCAATCATAAGTCCCCTGTATGATCGTCAAATGGTCAAGAGAAAGTGTAATACATATCTGATAAACATGGTAACATTGGAAAGTCAGCAGTTTGACTAGGCCTACTAGTGTAACAGATCAAGTAATGTGAAGGAAATTCTTGATGAGTCACAGAAGGGAATGTTTTCCCCAGTACAGTATACAACAAAGAATCCAGTTTAGTTAGTCAGCATGTAAGGATGTGTTCTATAGGGCACGTGAGTGCGTCCGCATGTTGATTTTGTCCATCCACACTAGACGCGATCAGAACGCCAGGTTGAAATATTAAAACAAAATCTGAACTATATTAATTTTGGGACAGGTTGAAACACATGAAACATTCATGGACATTAGCTAGCTAACTTGCTGTTGCTAGCTAACATGCGGACGAACTGGGATAAACATTGGGTTGTTATTTTACCTGAAATGTACAAGATCCTTTTTTTTTTGCTGGATCTTTCTAGAATTTTGAGTCACATTGTGTGTTCTCTACTCTGACAATTAATCCACAGTTGAAAAAGGGGAAACCTTGTTAGTTTCTAGTGTTAGATTCTGGGTGAAACTTGGAACATTGTTAYACGCAGAAGCATATTATATAAAGGAGTGAAAGGGACTGGTTTTACATCAGAAGTTAATGGTTATCTGTAGGAAACAGATGGCTTTGGAATGTGTTGGGTGGACGGGAGGAAGTCACATGATTGCTATAGGGAAAGCGGATGGACATCTGTGGATTAGGCGAAGGAGCTGTTGAGGTCAAATCCCCTGAAGTGAGAAATTATGGTTTATTACACTCTTCCTGTCGAACCATAAGATGTAAGGATCGGAGAGGAGGAGGAGTGCCTAAAGTGGAGTATATATATACACAATTTGGTGGTAGAAACATGTTTGTCTGAATCCAGCTGTATCGACCCTTTGGGAAGAATTAAACTTGGTTAAGCTTCTCTAGTGTCCGTGAGTTATTTACTCTGAAAATTAGAACCTAATACTAGTAATATGTCCTTGTACAGTCTTCTTCTGTGTATTTTATATGGTGGTTGGCAACCAACTTTAAAGGTGCATTACCACAACCGACTGGAGTCTGGACCTCATTCATCTTTCAGTCGCCCCCGTGCGTATATGCTCCTAAAAACCAATGAGGAAATGGGAGTGGCGGGACTTGCAAGAACCAAGTTCTATTTTAGTGCCTGGCTACACAGATGCTCGTTCACACATGCAAGCAGTTTGAATAACCTCTATAATTTCATCCAATGTCTAAATGTATTTATCAACGCTYGCACATGCAACCTGGGCGGTGTGGTCAGCATGTTAAACTCAAAAGCCTATTGGACAAATTTTACCAGACACATATCTCCCTCTCAATTGTGATTGTTTCAAATGATTTATTTCTTACCTATGACGAAGCCGATCACACTTCCCACGACTGCTGCATGTGAGCTGGAAAAATCTATAACGACAAAATAATAATCACTTGAAATATCTTACTTGTAGTTGCGTTGATGTCATGTTCACCAATACCATGATGCCTCCCTGAAACTGCAAATACAAMATTACTATATAAATCATGGATAGGGAGTGAAAGTTATTACCATGGTCTAGACTCTAGAGAACTCTAACAAAGTTGATTCATTTGATCATCAAGCCCTTGATTATATTGGGCTAGATTTACTCTACCTTGTATTGTTGGTGGAACAGTCGATGTTGTTATTGGTTTCAAAGGAATGTCATTGACATCTATGAAATAGAAATGCACAATGGTTATTTTGTATTGCACCTTCATGCAGTGCTGTCATTTTTGTTTATATGTGTACACCTAGTGCTATGGCCACTGATGCAGACCTCTGGAACATCTACATTTTAAAAAGTCTAATAAATCCATGTAATATAGCCTACACCATCACAATCAATCCATTATTTATTTTAGACAGGTCTACAGAAACATGATATGAAGAAAATGTAGTAGATTCAGAAGAACAGAATAGCATACTGACTTTTCCTTATGTTAAGCACTGATCTGGCTATGCCATATGACTGTGRGAGAGACTACCATAGTTAATTTAGCAGACAAGATTTGCTTTATATTCCGTGGCATTATTTTATAGTATGAAGAATACAATTGAACATAGCTGAATAGAAACAATATTTTCTCAATGATTTGAGGGATTTGCAACTATTCTGTGTTGAGTGGTTAAAAAAGAAGTCCTCCTACAGTTGAAGTCGGCAGTTTACATACACCTTAGCCAAATACATTTAAACTCACATTCACAATTCCTGACATTTAATCCTCATAAAAATTCCCTGTTTTAGGTCAGTTAGGATCACCGCTTTATTTTAAGAATGTGAAATGTCAGAATAATAGCAGAGAGAATTATTTATTTCAGCTTTTATTTCTTTCATCATATTCCCAGTGGGTCAGAAGTTTACATACACTCAATTAGTATTTGGTAGCATTGCCTTTAAAATTGTTTAACCTGGGTCAAACGTGTCGGATAGCCTTCCACAAGCTTCCCACAATAAGTTGGTTGAATTTTGGCCCATTCCTCCTGACAGAGCTGGTGTAACTGAGTCAGGTTTGTAGGCCTCCTTGCTCGCACACACTTTTTCAGTTCTGCCCAGACTTTCTATGGGATTGAGGTCACGGCTTTGTGATGGCCATTCCAATACCTTGACTTTGTTGTCCTTAACTTCACTAGGGTAGGGGGCAGCATTCGGAATTTTGGATGAAAAGCGTGCCCAAATTAAAATGCCTGCTACTCAGCCATAAAAGCTAGAATATGCATATAATTAGTAGATGGAGAGAAAACACTGAAGTTCAAAACTGGTTGAATGATGTCTGAGTATAACAGAACGCATATGGCAGGTAAAAACCTGAGAAAAAAATCCAACCAGGAAGTGGGAAATCTGAGGTTTGTAGTTTTTCAAGTTATTGCCTATCGAATATACAGTGTCTACGGGATCATATATTCCACTAGATGTCAGTCTTTAGAACCTTGTTTGATGCTTCTACTGTGAAGGATGGGGGAATGAGAGCTGAATGAGTCAGAGGTCTGCCAAAGTGGCATGAGCTGATCACGTGCGCTCACGTGAGAGTTAGCTTGCGTTCCATTGCATTTCTACAGACAAAGGAATTCTCCGGTTGGAACATTATTGAAGATTTATGATAAAAACATCCTAAAGATTGATTCTATACGTCGTTTGACATGTTTCTACGAACTGTAATATGACTTTGTCTGGACTTGCCCGCGCCTCGTGAATTTGGATTGTGTACTAAACGCGAACAAAAATTAGGTATTTGGACATAAATGGACTTTATCGAACATATCAAACATTTATTGTGGAACTGGGATTCCTGATGAAGATCAAAGGTAAGTGAATATTTACAATGCTATGTTGACTTCTGTTGACTCCAAAGTAGATGTCCTAACCGACTTGCCAAAACTGGCTTTTTCTTTGCAACTCTGCCTACAAGGCCAGCATCCCGGAATCGCCTCTTCACTGTTGAGACTGGTGTTTTGTGCGTACTATTTAATGAAGCTACCAGTTGAACACTTGTGAGGCGTCTATTTCTCAAACTAGACACTATGTACTTGTCCTCTTGCTCAGGTGTGCACCGGGGCCTCCCACTGCTCTTTTGGTTAGAGACAGTTTGCTCTGTTCTGTGATGGGAGTCGTACACAGCGTTGTACGAGATCTTCAGTTTCTTGGCAATTTCTCGCATGGAATAGCCTTCATTTCTCAGAACAAGAATAGACTGACGAGTTTCARAAGAAAGGTCTTTGTTTCTGGCCATTTTGAGCCTGTAAGCGAACCCACAAATGCTGATGCTCCAGATACTCAACTAGTGTAAATTAGGCCAGTGTTATTGCTTCTTCAAATCAGAACAACAGTCTTCAGCTATGCTACCATATTTGCAAAACGGTTTTCTAATGATCAATTAGCCTTTTAAAATGATAAACTTGGATTAGCTAACACAAGGTGCCACTGGAACACAGGATTGATGGTTGCTGATAAATGGGCCTCTGTACACTTATGTAGATATTACATAAAAAAATCTGCCATTTCCAGCTACAATAGTCAACATATACACTGTATTTCTGATCAATATGTTATTTTAAAATGGACAAAAAAAAAGAAGCTTTTCTTTCAAAAACAAGGAAATTTATAAGTGACCCCAAACTTTTGAACGATAGTGTATGCCTGTTAGGTTCTACACCTGTTGTAGAACTGATTAATGTGCTTAATTTTAAGAAGGTATTTGGCCACTTAACAAAACATATATGCCTACATGAGGTGTGCGACTATGATTTTTAAAAGTCGCAGTTTCTTGCCTTACTGCACACAAGCTGGGCATCATTCACAAGTGATAGGCTAATATTGTCACCCATCAGACTGTTCTTGATTTAATCTCATCTTTACATACAGTGCATGCGGAAGTATTCAGACCGCTTGACATTTTCCACATTTTGTTACAGCCCTATTCTAAAATGGAAATCGTTTTTTCCTCTCAATCTACACACAATACCCCATAATGACAAAGCAAAAACAGGTTAAAATGTTTTGCAAATGTATAAAAAATAAAAATCTAATTTTCATAAGAATTCAGACCYTTTACTTTGGCAGGGATTACAGCCTCTAGTCGTCTTTGGTATGATGCTACAAGCTTGGCACACCTTTATTTGGGGAATTTCTCCCATTCTTCTCTGCAGATACTCTCAAGCTCTGTCAGGTTGGATTGGGAGTATAGCTGCATAGCTATTTTCAGGTCTCTCCAGAGATGTTCAATCTGGTTTAAGTCCGGGCTCTGGCTGGGCCACTCAAGAACATTCAGAGACTTGTCCCGAAGCCACTCCTGCGTTGTCTTGGCTGTGTGCTTAGGGTTGTTGTGCTGTTCGAAGGTGAACCTTCACCCCAGTCTGAGATCCTGAGCGCTCTGGAGCAGGTTTTCATCAAGAATCTCTAATTTGTGCAGTTCATCTTTCCCTCGATCCTGACCTGTCTCCAAACGTGATACTTGGCATTCAGGCCAAAAGAGTTCAATCTTGGTTTCATCAGACCAGAGAATATTGTTTCTCATGATCAGTCCTTTAGGTGCCTTTTGGAAAACTCCAAGCGGGCTGTCATGTGTCTTTCACCGAGTATTGGCTTCGGTCTGGCCACTCTACCAGGCCTGATTGGTGGAGAGCTGCAGAGATCGGAGAACCTTCCAGAAGGACAACCATCTCCACAGAGGAACTCTGTCAGAGTGACYATCAGGTTCTTGGTCACCTCCCTGACCAAGGCCCTTTTCCCCCCAATTGCTCAATTTAACCGGRCGGCCAGCTCTAGGAAGAATCTTGGTGGTTCCAAACTTCCTCCATTTAAGAATGATGGAGGCCACTGTGTTCTTGTGGACYTTCAATGCTGCAGAAATGTTTTGGTACTCTTCCCCAGATCTGTGCCTCGACAATCCTGTTTAGGCGCTCTACGGACAATTCCTTTGACCTCATGGCTTGGTTTTTGCTCTGACAAACTGTCAACTGTGGGACCTTATATAGACAGGTGTGCCTTTCCAAATCATGTCTAATCAMTTGTATTTACCACAGGTGGACTCCAAGTTGTAGAAAATTTCATAAGGGTCTGAATACTTAGGTAAATAAGGTATTTCTGTTTATTATTTATAAAAAACAGTTTTTGCTTTGTCATTATGGGGTATTGTCTGTAGATTGAGGATAAAGCTGTAATCTAACAAAATGTGGAAGGGAAGRGGTCTGAATACTTTCCGAATGCACTGTATACTAAATAATATGTTTTGATTCATAATGGACCATTATCACACACCTGTCTCAAAACAGGGGCAGGGGAAAACAATACATGTTATCGATGCACTTATATAGGGAATAGAGGACGCTTTTCCTGTGCCAGCCAGGTAGGCTATACTTCTGTTGCTTCTCTTCACAATGTGCTTAATATTAGGAAAGTTGAAATAAATAGTAGCTGATGGGATCCTCTTTTTAAGAGGCCATCACTCGGTTTTGTCACGCGATTGCATAGCTTATAGAAATGTTACGCAACATGCTCTCATGAAGTGTTTAATTAGATTTTTGATTACATTTGCATTGATGTCAGTGATTAGAGRGACAATAGAGTGCGGAGTACCAGGCAGTTAGCAAGTTTGGAAGGCTACTAATGACCATCAGCAGCATCAGAGCTTGGAGAAGCCTAATTACTGTGACTAAACGGTCAAGTGGAATTTGGCTGCCGTCATGACTCGTGATSGCCAGTAATACGGTCACCATAACAGCCCTATGTACACCAATGTTAACAYTAAAATAATCACTTGAATTAGCTTACTTGTAGCTGTGTTGGTGTCATGTTCACCAATGCTATGATGCGTCCCTGAAACTGCAAATAATTATATAATMATGCATAGGGACAGAATGTTATTACCATGGTCTAGACTCTAGAGAAATCTAACGTAGTTGATTCAACTAATCGTCAAGCCCTTGATTACACTGGGCTAGATTTACTTGGATTTGCTCTACCTTGTATTGTGGGTGGAACAGTCGATGTTATTGATGCTGATATGGTTGTTGGTTTCAAAGGAATGTCATTGACATCTATGAAATAGAAATGCACAATGGTTATTTTGTATTGCACCTTCAGGCATACACCACTGTTACATGTTACACAGAGGGATTTAAAGAAGAAAGATCAATGACAATGTTCCTTATCATAGTCTGATGGTGCAACCCACTGGGCACGCAGTTGAATCAACGTTGTTTCAAATTCATTTGTCAACCTATTGTGACATGGAATCTATGTTGAAAACACGTTTACCAAAAGGAGTCACTGTTCAAGCAGCAATCGTTGGACTGTGGCTTCACATTTTACTTCAATATACCTCTTTAGTTAATGGCATGACATTGAATCAATGACTTTGATTCAAACATACCATTTTACTATCAACATTGAAAGGTCAAATAAAATATGTCTAATCAAATATTAAATTAATAATAATTTCAAACACCCAATCTTGACTATAGACCCTTTTCCAGTACACGACACACTGACGTCATGCACAGATGCTCGCGACTCTTGGCGGCAGTAAGAAAGCAATTGCCATCTGCGCCCATTCAACATAGCCTAGATTTAGGTTTKTATTACTTCTAAACAAAATGTTAGGGTTCTCATACGCTTACAAATACGTCTTGATTCTTGCTTGAACAGTCTAATATTATTTTTTGGTTGTGATCTTTGCAAAATAATTATTTTGGATGCAGTAGTTAGCTGGAATGGTAACGCTCATTGACATTGGCTAGCTTTTGCTACAGCCTAAGAGACATTTTACTAGTTGAAGTTGAAGTGTTTWAAAAAAAAGTATAATGCAATTGATATGCAATGATAATGACAAACATTATATTCATACAAGCAGGACATTCATACGAGCCTTAAAATCCAATTATAATCCAAAAGTAGTGTGAAATGCACTCGGAAGCAACATGTAAAGAGGCTTTTTTTTGCTGGCGTTCTAGAAGAACTGCATGTTCTGCCACCAAMTTCCATGCATCGCCCTCGTGCAGCAATGTTTGCAAACACAGAAAGGGTTCTATAGGAAGGAAAAGATTACATTTCTACGTGGAATTTTCTATGCAAATTTCAACAAACATTGTTCTGATGATTATGTTGAAATTTGATTGATGTAACAACCTGTTAGTCAAGTAATTCATTGTATTTAAGTTGAAGTTTTAGCTAAATTACAATGTTTACAACACTGGTTGGAATAACAAACAGTACTGGTTGATTACTTTTTGCAAATCCAAATGTGTTTTCCATGTCACTCACAATAGGGTGACAAATTACATTGAAACAACATTGATTCAACCAGTGGATGCATGCAGTGTCTAGATGTAAGGTGTTCGCAGATCATTTATCAAACATAAATGGAATTCATACCTTTGCATTCAGGACGGAATGAGTTGTATTCACCATCTTCATCGCACTCAATGGATTTGTTTCCAATGAGGGTGTAACCTTCATCACAGGAATACTGTATGACATCCCCATACTCTGGAAACTGTTTGTCAGGCTTCTCTGAGATCATGCCATTCATTATATCAATAGGWTCTTCACAAGTTACCACTGAGGGAGACATACATGGGTGCATTATATTTGTTAGTGCTGAGCGACTAACCAAATTATAATTTTTGGCCTATTAAACTACTAATTGACCAAAGTCTTTTTTGTGAGCCAGATTCGCCGTTTCTCTAGACCGAAATCAAATCATTCACAATAGAAATCAAGTCGAGGGGCAAATCGCAATTGCATACTCCTTGCGTCCCATMTCCTCCTTCTCAAAACCCCTTTTTTTTTCTCTCATCCAATATTTTTGAGAAGGAGAGGACGTGAGGACCATGCAATTGAGATTCTCCCAAGAACTATGTGGGATGCTGGGCTAAAGGAAGTTGTAGTTTATTAACACTACATTCATGTGAATTGCAGGGCCCTAATTTTCTGCCTGATTCCATTGAATTTCCCCCAAAATTCTATTCTGTTTTTTCCAGGTTTCTGTTTCCCTCTGTTTTTTCAGGTTTTCCACAAAAATCACTTTAATAGAAAAAATATTCTGAACAAAATGCAACAATTTAAGATTTTACTGAGTTACAGTTCATATGAGGAAATCAGTCAATTGAAATAAATTCATTAGGCCCTAATCGATGGATTTCACATGAATACAGATATGCATCTGTTGGTCACAGAAAAAAAAAAAAGCCTCAATGGGGCTCAGGATCTCATCACGGTATTTTTGTGCATCCAATTGCTAATCAATAAATGCAATTGTGTTCGTAGCTTATGGCTGCCCATACCATATTTTTCACATTTAAATTWAAAAAAATTATAATAATAATTAATTCTCTGGCAACAGCACCGGTGGACATTCTACATTCAGCATGCCAATTGCACGCTCGCTCAAAACTTCTGTGGCATTGTGTTGTGACAAAACTGGCCATTTTAGAGTGGCATTTTATTGTCACAAGGTGCACCTGTGTAATGATCATGGAGTTTAATCAGCTTCTTGATATGACATACCTGTCTGG
Organism: Salvelinus sp. IW2-2015; assembly: GCF_002910315.2. NCBI lineage: Eukaryota > Metazoa > Chordata > Actinopteri > Salmoniformes > Salmonidae > Salvelinus > Salvelinus sp. IW2-2015. Next base: position 42,634,028 of record NC_036838.1, read on the forward strand.
TGGATGGATTATCTTTGCAAAGGAGAAATGCTCACTAACAGGGATGTAAACAAATTTGTGGGCAAAAGTTAAGAGAAATACGCTTTGTGTGTGTATGTAACATTTCTGAAATCTTTTATTTCAGCTCATGAAACGTGGGACACTTTATATATTTTTGTACAGTGTAATTTGGATTTTCTAAGTCCGTAACAGTGCTTCAACCACAACAGGAGACCACTTTTAAGGTCTGGGATTATTATTAAATTGTACTTGTTACCCAATTGGTAGTTACAGTCAATGTTTTGGTAATTGAACGGTCACTATTTTTGGCTCTAAAATAATAATCGAACGGAAACGGCAGTAATTTGTGTTCTTCATTCAAACAAGTTCAATGCCTTAGAYGTCCAAGGTGTGTCAATGGCAAATATGTAAGATTTACCTTCACATCTTGATCTTCCACTCCAACCTGTGGCATAACACTGCCTGTAACTTGATCCCTGAACTTGATAGCTAGAGGTGGAGAGAGCATGTGTGTGTGAGAGAGAGAGAGGGGGGGGGGGGGTCTGGCATTGAATCTTTGTGCAAAATAATTCCCCCATACTATGATGATACATCAGATATTGAAGCATACTCACCCTTTATCACAAATTGCTCTTGCTGAAGCACCAAAAAGCGTCCCTCCCTTATCAAACTCATATGTCAAATGTGGCATCTCCTTGGGTGCACCGCAGTCCTTATCTGAAATGAATAATCAGCGAGGTAATGGAAGCATTAAAACAATCAACCAACAGTAAACGCTCAACAATCGCACTTGACAGAAGAGGGGCTAGTATTTTGCCGCCTACGTTTGCAGATTAATTCCAGGGTGCTCCACTCTCCACTCGTGCAGGTGACGCTTTCAGATCCTTGCTCTTTCATGTAGCCGTTGGCACATTGAAACGTGACTTCCGAGCCCTCCGGAAAATCGTTCTTTAGGAGCGCATCATTCGTTAGAAAGACATTTTGATTTCCCTCCACTTGAGGTTTGGGACATTCAGCTGAGGATATGATACAGTAAAATAGGTAAACTCCACACACAGATATAATTACGTTAGCAACGTATGTAGCTCGCTAAGCAAAACATTTTCAGGTAAAACTTCTATCAACCTTATCTAGGAAAGGGTTACCATGGCTAGAAACTCACTCACAATCTCCACTTGTTATAAAGATAAGGCATATCAAGCACTTGGTCCATGAATTTGAATAAAACATTTTAAAGTCGAATTTATGTGAAGACAAGTCAGTGTCTCGACCTAACAATTTCTCTATCCTTGTTGAGTTTCTATAGCTTACTGATCAGTCCCAGACCATCGACGACTTCAACTGTGTGTTGATCATTTCACTTTATAGCAACTGTGCGGGGCTTGACGTAACACCACGCGCAGCGTGCCCCTCCCGAGCCAGTGACGTACGTCGGCGAGTTAATCTTTGTTACTCATTCCAATTCTTTGGACACGCCACACCTCTATAGATTAATGCCAAAGTCTAGACCAGTTTGACTAATTCACTACGCAAACACCATATAAAATAATTTGTATCTGAATAATTTATTGGAGACCGAAAAAACGAAGTGAAACCCAATCTGAGACCATCAAGACCCATTTCTAACCCCATTGGCCCTTGGTATAAAGTCTAATAATAATAATAATAATAATAAATTGAAAGTAATAACCTAATAATACATCCCAACGTGGAAATGTGGGTAATATTTGATTGACATGTTGATCAATGACATTTCAACCAACCTATTCACCCATTTAAAATTCCCAATGTGTTATAACTATATGCTTTCGGCCATCTAAAAGCACAACAAAATTCCAATGAAAACGATCAGATTTTTGGTTTAGTTGTCATCTAAATGTGTTATCACGCACAACAAAGTTCAAATGGGAATATAATGTCAGATATGTTGTATTTATACAACAATTGAATGTGTTATGACTGTGCTTCATCTAATAGCACATACTGTAGTGCAAGTGATCAGTGCTGTTTGAGATTGTGCYGATTATTATAGCAATTGTGAAGATCTCCACAGACCTGCCACCTTGCATGCAATCCAACCTGGTCTCAGCGCAAAACGTATTATATTATAATTAGCAACTACTTAGTGAGTTAGCTAACCCTTCCCCTAACCCTATATTTAACCTAACTCCAAACCCTAACCTTAAGCCTAACCTAATGTAGCATATCATACTAAAGTAGTCTAACATAACATATCATACTGTATTAAACAGTGGTGGCCGTTTAACATGCGGCAGGATAATTTTTTAAATTTATTAGCATGTTCTTATTTCTATTACATTATATTGGATGACTGTCTTTCATATTCCATTCACCCAGCTCAATGTAACATCGATAGATTTAGGCTACTACATGATACTTGAATTTTGCCTATACAACGTAGGTGCACAGCTTGAGAGAAATTTGAATAATCAAGGTGACAGACATTGACACATTCAATACCGCCTTGCACAATCTTGCCTGCATGTAGCTGATCTAGGGTGTAGTCATTCGTCCAACAGTTGCAAACTAGAGTTTCTATTGGACAAATTCAGGCATGTTTATCGCCGTTTCATTCCGTTTGCTTCTGTTTACGAAACGTTTTTCAACAGAATCGGCGGAATGAATACACTCATGATCACAAACAAAAACAGTTAACATTCATAACAGCCACATACAAACAGCATGATCCCTTTCATCATTAGATAATTTCTTCTCGCATCAATGCGCTCTCCTCCTCACCTTTTCACTTTGCTTGTGGACTTCAGTGCAAAACACATCAGCTGTCTGTGACCAGGCAAAAAAAAATAATACTTTCCAAGCCAAACCATCATATCACAACCGCTAAACGCTACACACAGCCTACATCGTTGTCACCATATTAGCTAAAGTCTAGTCAACATAGCTACTAGAACTAAAGCGTTAGTAAACCCGCTACAATCATGCAGTACAGTGTACAGTTAGCAAGCAGTTTAGCAGTTACACTGGCGAGCCTCAGTGGCAATAAATTAATAAAACCAAAAGTATCATGGCGCCGGAGGGGATTGCTGCTGTCTTATCAGCTTAACCAACCATGCTATTTTTTTGCATTGTTCATAACTTGGTTTRTACATAATGTTACTGCTACCGTCTTTTATGACCAAAAAGAGGGACATCAGAATTGCGATTACTCACCTCAAATTGGACGAAGAGTTTTTCTTCAATGAGTCCACCGGGAGGGATATACTACAGACACCCGACCAGGCTCAGATCCCCGCCATTCGCTGAAGAAGGACACTGAGATTTCGCAGAAAAAGATCAGGATGCCTTGTGAGGATCAGGCGACGAGTGGCTAATCTACCTTTGCCTTCCGTCCTGCTAGCTAACTTTTAATCGCTGGAAATTAAATATGATTAACTGAAAGCCCGAATGTCCTACGAATGAGACATTAAAAACGAATATCTTATGTTTCACCGAGTCGTGGCTGAACGACGTTATTAAGAGCATACAGCTGGCGGGTTATACACTATCGGCAGGATAGAACAGCAGCCTCTGGTAAGACACAGGGCGGGGGCCTATGCATATAGGTAAACAACAGCTGGTGCACAATATCTAAGGAAGTCTTGAGGTTTTGCTCACCTGAGGTAGAGTATCTCATAATAAGCTGTAGACCACACTATCTACCTAGAGAGTTTTCATCTGTATTTTTCGTAGCTGTCTACATACCACCACAGACCGATCCTGGCACTAAAACCGTGCTCAATAAGCTAACCCCATAAGCAAACAGGAAAACGCTCATCCAGAGGCGGCGCTCCTAGTGGCCGGGGACTTTAATGCAGGGAAACTTAAATCAGTTTTACCTCATTTTTATCAGCATGTTAAATGTGCAAGCAGAGGGAAAAAAATTCTAGACCACCTTTACTCCACAGACAGAGACGCGTACAAAGCTCTCCATCGCCCTCCATTTGGCTAAATGATTCCTGCTTACAAGCAAAACATTTAAGCAGGAAGCACCAGTGACTCGGTCTATAAAAAAGTGGTCAGATGAAGCAGATGCTAAACTACAGAACTGTTTTGCTAGTACAGACTGGAATATGTTCCGGGATTCTTCCAATGGCATTCAGGTGTACCCCACATCAGTCACTAGCTTTATCAATAAGTGCATCGAGGACGCCGTCCCTACAGTGACTGTATGTAMATACCCCAACCAGAAACCATGGATTACAGGTAACATTCTCACTGAGCTAAAGGGTAGAGCTGCCGCTTTCAAGGAGCGGGACTCTAACCCGGAAGCTTATAAGAAATCCCACTATGCCCTCCAACGAACCATCAAACAGGCAAAGCGTCAATACAGGACTAAGATTGAATCATACTACACCGGCTCCGACGCTCGTCGGATGTGGCTGGGCTTGCAGACTATTATAGACTACAAAGGGAAGCACAGCCGTGAGCTGCCCAGTGACACGAGAATACCAGACGAGCTAAATCACTTCTATGCTCGCTTCGAGGCAAGTAACACTGAAACATGCAATAGAGCATCAGCTGTTCCGGAAGACTGTGTGATCACGCTCTCCGCATCCGATGTGAGTAAGACCTTTAAACAGGTCAACATTCACAAGGCCGCAGGGCCAGACGGATTACCAGGATGTGTACTCCGAGCATGCGCTGACCAACTGGCAAGTGTCTTTACTGATATTTTCAAGCTCTCCCTGTCTGAGTCTGTAATGCCTGTGTGTTTCAAGCAGACCACCATAGCCCCTGTGACCAAAAACACCAAGGTAACCTGCCTAAATGACTACCAACGCGTAGCACTCRCGTCTATAGCCACGAAATGCTTTGAAAGGCTGGTCATGGCTCACATCAACACCATTATCCCAGAAACCCTAGACCCACTCCAATTTGCATACCGCAACAAAACAGATCCACAGATGATGCAATTTCTATTGCACTCCACAAGGCCCTTTCACACCTGGACTAAAGGAACACCTATTTGAGAATACTATTCATTGACTACAGCTCAGCGTTCAACACCATAGTGCCCTCAAAGCTCATCACTAAGCTAAGGACCCTAGGACTAAACACCTCCCTCTGCAACTGGATCCTGGACTCCCTAACGGGCCGCCCCCCAGGTGGTAAGGGGAGGTAACAAGACATCCGCCACGCTGATCCTCAACACAGGGGCCCCTCAGTGGTGCATGCTCAGTCCCCTTCTGTACTCCCTGTTCACTCATGACTGCACGGCAAGGCACGACTCCAACACCATCGTTAAGTTAGCTGATGACCCACAGAGGTAGGCCTGATCACCGACAACGATGAAACAGCCTATAGGGAGGAGATCAGAGACCTGACCGTGTGGTGCAAGGACAACAACCTCTCCCTCAACGTGATCAAGACAAAGGAGATGATTGTGGACTACAGGAAAAGGAGGACCGAGCACGCCCCAAATCTCATCGATGGGGCTGTAGTGGAGCATGTTGAGAGCTTCAAGTTCCTTGGCGTCCACATCACCAACAAACTAACATGGTCCAAGTACACCAAGACAGTCATGAAGGCACGACAAAACCTATTCCCCCTCAGGAGACTGAAAAGATTTGGCATGGGTCCTCGGATCCTCAAAAGGTTTTACAGCTGCAACATCGAGAGCATCATGACAGGTTGCAATCACTGCCTGGTATAGCAACTGCTCGGCCTCCGACCGCAAGGCACTAAAGAGGGTAGTGCGTACGGCCTAGTACATCACCTGGGCCAAGCTTCCTGCCATCCAGGACCTCTACACCAGGCGGTGTCAGAGGAAGGCCCTAAAGACTCCAGCCACCCTAGTCATAGACTGTTCTCTCTGCTACCTCATGGCAAGTGGTACTGGAGCACCAAATCTAGGTCTAAGAGGCTTCTAAACAGCTTCAACCCCCAAGCCATAAGACTCCTGAACAGCTAATCAAATGGCTAACCAGACTATTTGCATTGCCCCCCCCCCCTCGACATTGCTGCTATTCTCTGTTATCATCTATGCATAGTCACTTTAATAACTCTACCTACATGTACATATTACCTCGACACCGGTGCCCTTGCACACTGACTCCTGTATATAGCCGCGCTATTGTTATCCCTTAATTTTTAGGTATTTTCTTCAAACTGTTTTGTTGGTTAAGTAAGCATTTCACTGTAAGGTCTACACCCGTTGTATTCGGCGCATGTGACAAATACATTTGTTTTAAAAGCTTACCTTGACTTCCAGTGTTGGATAGCCATAGCCAGCTAGGTAACATAGCATCCCTCTGTTAAAGCTGGGTGTTTGAGTAGACTCTATTAGCTAGCTGCATTCGCTAAGTAAGTGAAAGTGAAAAAAAAACTAAATATAGCTAGCTCTCACATTCTCCTTCAATTTTGAAGAAATTAATTTGTTCAAAACTGTTGAACTTTTGCCTTTCTTTTTGAGTCAACTACTCACCACATGTAATGCACTGCAGCGCTAGCTAATTGTAGCTTTACTTTCAGTACTAGATTACTTCTCTGATCCTTTGATTGGGATGTCGGTTCATGCTGCAAGAGCTCTGATAGATTTACAAAGTAATTAGGACATCCTCCAACCTATGGAAGGGGCTGAGAACCACGAGCCTCCTAGGTTTTATATTGAAGTCAATGTACCCAGAGGAGGACGGTGACTAGCTGTCCTCCGGCTACACCGTGGTGCTACCGTACATATTTCTGTTTAGGCTACTGTACAGTGTGTTTTAATCAATTATTTGGTGATGTGAAAATATTTAATATAATACTTTTTTATGTTTCACCATTTTGTATTTTTTCACTGAGGATGGTCCTCCCCTTCCTTAGAAGGGGAATGTCAAATGTAATATATCATACTAAATGGGTCATAGCAAACTGGTGCGATCAAGATTTTTTATTTTACCTTTATTTAACTAGGCAAGTCAGTTAAGAACAAATTCTTATTTATAATGACAGCCTAGGAACAGTGCCTTGTTCAGGAGCAGAATGACCGATTTTTAAACTTGTAGATTCGATCTAGCAACCTTTCGGTTACTAGTCCAATGCTCTAACCACTAGGCTACCTGCTGCCCCAATGGTGTTTGCGTAGTGAATTAGCCAGCAACTAGTCTAGACTTGGCATTGAAATCAATAAACAGAGGTGTGGTTTGTCCGAAGAAATGGAATGAGTAACGAAAATGAATTCACCCCCGTAGGTCTTTGGCTTGGGGAAGGGCAGAGCATAGATGTCTATGAGGCAGAATCACTGTTAGAACCACTGTGCTGTTACATCAAGTGCAAACACAAATGTCCTAAGGGTTGGGTATTCGGTTCGGTTGCGTATTCTAACCCTTCCCCTATAGTTACAGTGACCTCAAAATGTTGCCATGGATAGCTTACCCATTTTTAAGGTTGAATAAGTACTGTGACATTTGTCACAGGCCGGCTCAGCCTGTGACAAAAATGAGGGGACAAGAACAGGTATAGGCCAATTAAAAAGGTTCTTTATTCTAAACCAAAACTATTAACTTTAAACAAAGAAAAAGGAATGAGGTGTGGAAGTATCATAATGTAGGGTGTATGTAAAGTGCAGGGATGCGTGAATCTGTGTGTGTGAATATGACTGAGTGAAAACTATGTACAACTACAAAGGAACAAACAAAACAGGATCATACCTGGAGGAGCAGAGAGAGAGAGAGAGAGAGAAGTGATTAGTGAAGCAAGTTTAAATACCCTGAGCCCAGGTGGCTCCAATCACTAACGACCCTCCTCTGCCTGCAGGAGGAACCGCAGTTTCAAATCAAATCAAATNCCAGGTGGCTCCAATCACTAACGACCCTCCTCTGCCTGCAGGAGGAACCGCAGTTTCAAATCAAATCAAATCAAAGTATGTGTCACGTGCGCTGAATACAACATTTCACCTTACAGTGAAATGCTTACTTACAGGCTCTAACCAATAGTGCAAAAAAGGTATTAGGTGAACAATAGGTAGGTAAAGAAATAAAACAACAGTAAAAAGACAGGCTATATACAGTAGCGAGGCTATAAAAGTAGCGAGGCTACATACAGGCACCGGTTAGTCAGGCTGATTGAGGTAGTATGTACATGTAGATATGGTTAAAGTGACCATGCATATATRATGAACAGAGAGTAGCAGTAGYGTAAAAGAGTGGTTGGCGGGTGGTGGGTGGCGGGACACAATGCAGATAGCCCCGTTAGTAAATGTGCGGGAGCACTGTTTGGTCGGCCCAATTGAGGTAGTATGTACATGAATGTATAGTTAAAGTTACTATGCATATATGATAAACAGAGAGTAGCAGCAGCGTAAAAAGAGGGGTTGGGGGGGGCACACAATGTAAATAGTACGGGTAGCCATTTGATTACCTGTTCAGGAGTCTTGTAAGATAGTCTTAACTTTAGGCTATTTACTGTATTACAAAAGTAATATTGAATTGTGTTTGGTTGACAGAGCAACCAAATATAATGCTTGGATAGTTTCATCTGAGCTACTGGCTTAATCCTATTCTTTAACTTTAATTTTGGTTTAGTTAGAGACGTGAATCCAACATATCATTCGTTAACTTAACAAATTAATAGGCTATTTACTGCAAAAGTGATATTGAATTATCTTTGGTTGTCAATGCAACCAAATATTACCATTTGAAGGAGATGTATCTTTTGTTTCACTGACTTAGTCTGTTTTTAATTCTAGTTTGTCTACAAATTAATAATTGATATGTTGGAGTTAAAGAACAGGACTAAATCAAATCAAACATTTAAAGTTTGATTTKATTTAGTCATTTAGTTGAGATGGAGATATGGATCCAACATATCAAGTATTCATTTGTAGAAAAACTGGAATTAAAGCCAGACTAAGTCAGTGGCACTATCTAAGCAGAAGATACACCTCCTTCAAATGTTGATATTTGGTTGCATTGACAACCAAACACAATTCAAAATCCTGTTTGTGTACATTATATGTTGGATTTACATCTCCAACTCAACCCCACCAATTCAGTAAAGGAATAGGACTAAATCAAGTCTAATCAAACTTTAAATGCACTTTAATCTTTTGAAAGTCTATTAAAAGCCGATGGGAGGGGGGGGGGGGGGGGGTTCTAAGCTGACATGTGGAATTGTTTGAAGGTCATGCATGGACCATTTACCTATTTGATTTAGAATTTTAGGACCTCTTTAGGTGTAAAAACATATTTGATAAAATATTGAATTTGGCCTTTACTTTAATAGCCTATAGAAACGCATTGAATAACACATTCATAAAATAGCCAAAAAATACAAAGAAAATGTATCATAAGGAGTAAGGTTTTGAAGTGTCTGTCCTATATTTTGAAGATATAGGAAATATATATTTTTTACACATATTTAACCACTTATTTTTGTTGGCACAAAACTACCTCCATACTTCCATTCATTTGTATAGCTTACTTTTAGATGAATCCAGTGACACTTGTGGGGGTAGTGCAAAACAGAGAAACAACATCCTGTTTGTGATAGTCTCCCCTTTCAACAGTGTGGTCATATTAGTTTGTAGCCCAAACGGTTCCGAAGCTACAGATGAAGGTTCACACATCGGTATTACTGACTTCAGACGAGTCCTGTAGAGCTTGTAGGGGTTGTAGAGCAAAACAGAAAATACACATCTGTGTTTGCGAGAGTCTCCCTTTCTACAGAGTGGTATTCGTTCATAGGCCAAACTGTTTGGATGCAACAGATGGTTTTGTGAGAAGTCCTATTCTTTGTTTTATTTTTGGTTGAGATGGAGATGAGAATCCAACCTACAGTATTGATATTAACTGAAGATTACATTTGAAATCAACCAAAGCATGAAATCCTAGGCCTATTGTCTAGTTTTAGTTGAACCTGGGTTGAATTGAAACAATAGCTGTTGATGACTTTGCAAATGCTATATTGGACTAAATAGTATCATTGAGGATATATGACTTATAAAGTATGGTTACATTTCATTTTCTCTTTTAAACTGACCCAATTGAATGACTTTGATAGCAACAGTTAATCTAACTTTCATGACACACAGCTTTAACATGACACACAGCTGTACATTTCAATGAAACATGGTGAAGCTCCAAAATTGCCCTCGCTAGAAGTTGTGTTTCAGACATAAGGAAGTGGATGGCTGCAAACTTTCTACTTTTAAACTCGGACAAAAACAGAGATGCTTGTTCTAGGTCCCAAGAAACAAAGAGATCTTCTGTTGACAATTATTCTGGATGGTTGTACAGTCATCTCAAATAAAACTGTGAAGAACCTCGGCGTTACTCTGGACCCTGATCTCTCTTTTGACGAACATATCAAGACTGTTTCAAGGACAGCTTTTTTCCATCACGTAACATTGCAAAAATCAGAAACTTTCTGTCTAAAAATGATGCAGAAAAATGTATCCATGCTTTTGTTACTTCTAGGTTAGACTACTGCAATGGCTCTACTTTCCGGCTACTAAAGCACTAAATAAACTTCAGTTAGTGCTAAATATGGCTGCTAGAATCCTGACAGAACCCCAAAATTTGATCATATTACTCCAGTGCTAGCCTCCTACACTGGCTTCCTGTTAAGGCAAGGGCTGATTTCAAGGTTTTACTGCTAACCTACAAAGCATTACATGGGCTTGCTCCTACCTATCTTTCCGATTTGGTCCTGCCGTACATACCTACACGTACGCTACGGTCACAAGACGCAGGCCTCCTAATTGTCCCTAGAATTTCTAAGCAAACAGCTGGAGGCAGGGCTTTCTCCTATAGAGATCCATTTTTATGGAATGGTCTGCCTACCCATGTGAGAGACGCAGACTCGATCTCAACCTTTAAGTCTTTACTGAAGACCCATCTCTTCAGTAGGTCATGTTATTGAGTGTAGTCTGGCCCAGGAGTGTGAAGGTGAACGGAAAGGCTCTGGAGCAACGAACCGCCCTTGCTGTCTCTGCCTGGCCGGTTCCCCTCTCTCCACTGGGATTCTCTGCCTCTAACCCTATTACAGGGGCTGGCTTACTGGTGCTCTTCCATGCCGTCCTAGGAGGGGTGCGTTACCCTAAGAGGGGTGTGTGATCTTCCTGTCTGGGTTGGCACCCCCCTTGGGTTGTGCCGTGGCGGAGATCTTTGTGGCCTATACACAGCCTTGTCTCAGGATGGTAAGTTGGTGGTCGAAGATTTCCCTCTAGTGGTGTGGGGGCTGTGCTTTGGCAAAGTGGGTGGGGTTATATCCTGCCTGTTTGGCCCTGTCCGGGGGTAATCATCGGATGGGGCCCACAGTGTCTCCTGACCACTCCTGTCTCCAGCCTCCAGTATTTATGCTGCAGTAGTTTATGTGTCGGGGGGCTAGGGTCAGTCTGTTATATCTGGAGTACTTCTCTGTCTTATCCGGTGTCCTGTGTGAATTTAAGTATGCTCTCTCTAATTCTCTCTTTCTCTCTTTCTTTCTCTCTCGGAGGACCTGAGCCCTAGGACCATGCTCTCAGCACTCCTGGCCTGATGATCCTTGCTGTCCCAGTCCACCTGGCCGTGCTGCTGCTCCAGTTTCAACGTGTTCCTGCCTGCGGCTATGGAACCCTGACCTGTTCACCGGACGTGCTACCTGTCCCAGACCTGCTGTTTTCAACTCTCTAGAGACAGCAGGAGTGGTAGAGATACTCTGAATGATCGGCTATGAAAAGCCAACTGACATTTACTCCTGAGGTGCTGACTTGTTGCACCTTCGACAACTACTGTGATTATTATTATTTGACCATGCTGGTCATTTATAAACATTTGAACATCTTGGCCATGTTCTGTTAGAATCTCCACCCGGCACAGCCAGAAGAGGACTGGCCACCCCTCATAGCCTGGTTCCTCTCTAGGTTTCTTCCTAAGTTTTGGCCTTTCTAGGGAGTTTTTCCTAGCCACCGTGCTTCTAAACCTGCATTGCTTGCTGTTTGGGGTTTTAGACTGGGTTTCTGTACAGCACTTAGAGATATCAGCTGATGTAAGAAGGGCTTTATAAATACATTTGATTTGATTTGATATTTAGTCATTAAGAGATCTCTCCATAGTCATTCTCAGGATACCACATTGGTAGTAGTCAGTGACAAATATCAAAGATAAGCAGGGCTTGGTTAAAACCCTGGATGGGACACCACATTAACAGCTGTACATAGATCAACTTACCAGTAGGCTGGTGCTGCCCTCCAATAGGCTGGGTGCTGCCCAGTCTATGGTTTCTTTTTTGTCTGATAGTGGACATAACATTGAAGATCTGAAGTTGTTTCAAAAGTACAAATTCAGCATATTTTATACAAGGTTTGTCTATGTTGAAAATTGGTTACCATGATGACACAATCCTGTTGATGAAATTTCACCCTCAAAACAACAGTTTACGTTCCTTTGCTAGAAACTGCACAGGATAGAGGTCAGGGATTTGGGCAGATTTGGTTAAAATATAAAATACCCACAGCACCCTTCTTCCCGTGGCTATGGGAACAAGTATACAAACTTCCATTCTGAGTGACAACAATTCATTTCAAGTAATCCATCAAATAACAATGATATTGTATTTTCAATTTCAAGCATTGGAATAGTTTAGCTTTTTCTTCCCAACAGTTTGAGAAATATAAGTGGCTCCTCCCCTAAACTGGTGGAGATGTCGCCAAAACATCCCCATTGCCATGGTAAGTAAACAGTCTTTAGATTAAGTCTTCATGATGGGGAACTCTGTGTGTTTAAAAACAGAAACAGATTTATTACGTAAGAGCCACTCAAGRGTGTTGCCTGTATTACTCTAAAAGAAAAAAGAGGGGGATTTCTATAGCTGAATAATTTGTTTTTCATGTGTCCATGTTTAATTTCCTTTCCATCCACTTAGTCTCACTGCTCTGCCACTGTACATTCTCCACTCTGAATTCAGAAAACTGAAAGAGAAGTAGTTGGCTAACACAAAACTGCTACATTAATTAAATTACCGTCATGTTCATATTTATCCATCTCTAACTAGATGACAATGGTGAGAACTTATACAGGTCAGGCACGTTCTGCATATTGATATTGTGGTCGAAAGGAATGTAAAAATGTAAGTGACACCTTGTAGTTATGTAGGCAAAGTTGTTTGAATACATCAAAACATGTGGGAGGCTTGTTGATGAGAAACCGGTCTACATGGGTGACTCTTATGAGACATACTAGCCTCAGAATACAAACACATACACTGAGGTCTTGTAAAAACATTAAACAGGAATAGTATCCATACGATCTCAACCACCATCAACTATTTTGGCTATGAGTCACTCTCTGAGGTTGTGGCTTCCATTGTCATGGAAACATTACATCATTTACAGTAACATGAGGATCCCTACCTCAAAGACTCTTGGGTAAATTTAAGGGTGTTAACTCCAAATTCATTAAAACCTCAGTAGCTTGGTGACAACTGTCCTCTGTCCTACATTTAGATTCGCTTGATAAACCTGGCTCAAAAATAGTTGATAAACTACATGCTGTGTATCATATGAGGTATTTGTGATGGCTCGACAACAGCAGAATCTGAGCAATGTGTATACAGTATGTTGATAGCTCTCATATGAGGGAAGCTCTGGAATGAAAAGAGTTCACTATTTTAAGTGAAGTTAGTCACACTTCCTTAGAATTTAACATGATAAACCTTCCCCAAAGGCATGCTGCCACATGATAAACTTAAAATTGAAATATGATGGAACTGCTACAAAATTTCTGGAGTTAACAGTCAAGATAATGTTTTAGCATACTAAATATTTCTCCACATGCTAACCTGTTATTGGACAGAACTTGTTCATCGTCCCAGTCTCTCTATTGTCTCATAAAGTCTCTTCCCTTCCCAGATAYTTTTACCTAGCTGACAGTCCCTTGTTCACCTTTTCATGACCCATATATCCCAATCTCTTTATAAGGCTTCATCATTGTGTTAATGTCAGTTTTTAAATAGTCACATTCTGTGCCCTTATAGAGCGCTGACACACTGCTGAACCACTGTTATCTGGCCCTGGATGTGAGGACAGGGCCTGTTGCTACTCATTGATACTGTGATGGGGAATTTATTAACTCCCATCCGCCCAAACGGTTTGAGTAATCTAGGCCTAGCTGGATTACCCACACTCAGGCATGCTGAGGATGACAACTGTTAGTAGCTGCAATGCCATTATGAGGAAGTTCAATTTTGGAACCATCAGTTATGTTTCAACTTTCTTGCTGACATTGATGCTTATTGACCTCCTATTTACATAAATGGACTGGAATAGGATATGACCGTGAGTAGCACAGCGTTTGAATGCAATTCAATAGTTCACTTGTTAAAATGCAGTGACATCTGGTGGAATGAAATGAAAGTGATACATGTGAAACACTAGGCTCCCTGTGTCAGTACTTTAAAATAAATGATCACTTATGACGAAGTTGTTCCAAATATGCATGTCAGTAATACGTTAGTTCAATAGCTATTTGAAATAAAAATGTCTATTGAATATTCCCTTCAAGATTAATTCTAAACTGTCTCTCAACAATTGTTTTTTAAATGTTTTTTAGGTCTTGTAATAAATCAATCAAAAATTCTGTGGTTGTACTTTTTTCTGGTAGCTTCCGTAATCAACCCACTTATCTATAGAAAATGACACGTGTTTGTTACATAACAAAAAAGGCCTATGATTTTGGGCAAATTTTAGGATGTGTAAAGAGTCAGCGAGGATGTCGTCAATGTTTKCTATCATTCCACTGTGACATTAAGTTTCCTCTGCTAGAGAACTGATAACCAAACTACTTTGCATTGAAGTCACTCCCCGTGTCCACAATGTGCAAACTCAGCTCTCTCATCACAAGACTGAAGTTGAACTAATTAATTATTCAGATCATCTGCCTCTGAGTTCATCTGTTGTAAGAATGTGCACTTGCGCAAAGCCTTATTTTTCTCATTCCCGGAGGCAGTGGATCTTAATTGTCTAAACATTGAGACAGTGCAGACAGAAATATATAAACTCAGCAAAAAAAGAAACGTCCCTTTTTCAGGATCCTGTCTTTCAAAGATAATTAATAAAAATCCAAATMAATTCACAGATCTTCATTGTAAAGGGTTTAAACACTGTTTCCCATGCTTGTTCAATGAACCATAAACAATTAATGAACATGCACCTGTGGAACGGTCATTAAGACACTAACAGCTTACAAACGGTAGACAATTTAGGTCACAGTTATGATAACTTAGGACACTAAAGAGGCCTTACTATTGACTATGAAAACCACCAAAAGAAAGATGCCCAGAGTCCCTGCTCATCTGCATGAACATGCCTTAGGCATGCTGCAAGGAGGCATGAGGACTCCAGATGTGGCCAGGGCAATAAATTGCAATGTCCGTACTGTGAGACGCCTAAGACAGGGCTACAGGGAGACAGGACGGACAGCTGATCGTCCTCGCAGTGGCAGACCACGTGTAACAACACCTGCACAGGATCGGTACATCCGAACATCATTCCTGCGGGACAGGTACAGGATGGCAACAACAACTGCCTGAGTTACATCAGAAACGCACAATCCCTCCATCAGCGCTCATACTGTCCGCAATAGGCTGAGAGAGGGCCGCGACCCGTGATGGCTTGTTAGTGCGCTGCTGTAAGGCAGGTCCTCACCAGACATCACGGCAACAACGTCGCCTATGGGCACAAACCCACGTCGCTGGACAAACAGGACTGGCAAAAAGATGCTCTTCACTGACGAGACGCGGTTTTGTCTCACCAGGGTGATGGTCGGATTCACTTTTATCGTCGAGAATGAGCGTTACACCGAGGCCTGTACTCTGGAGCGGGATCGATTTGAAGGTGAAGGGTCCGTCATGGTCTGGGGTGGGTGCCACAGCATCATCGACTGAGCTTGTTGTCATGCAGGCAATCACAATGCTGTGCATTACAGGGAAGACATCCTCCTCCTCTCATGTGTACCCAGCCGGGATCAGGCTATTCCCCCAGAAATGTCCGGGAACTTGCAGCTGCCTTGGTGGAAGAGTGGGGTAACATCTCACAGCAATAACTGGCAGATATGGTCAGTCCATGAGGAGAAATGCACTGCAGTACTTAATGCACCTGGTGGCCACACCATACTGACTGTTACTGTTGATTTTGACCCCACCTTTGTTCAGCGGACACATTATCCCCCCCCCCCCCCCCCCCCTCTCTCACTGGATTCTCTGCCTCTAACCCTATTACAGGGGCTGAGTCACTGGCTTACTGGTGCCTCTTCCATGCAGTCGCTAGGAGGGGTGCGTCACTTGAGTGGGTTAGTGGTTGAGTCACTGACGTGGATCTTCCTGTCTTGGGTTGGTGCCCCCCCTTGGTTGTGCCGTGACGGAGATCTTTGTGGGCTATACTCGGCCTTGTCTCAGGATGGTAAGTTGATGGTTGAAGATATCCTCTAGTGGTGTGGGGCTGTGCTTTGGCAAGTGGTTTGCCCTGACATCTCCATCAATGTTCACAAGTCGATACCTGCTGTATAATATACCTGCGCCCTGTCATCATCTCCCCACTTTGCCACAACGCCACAGCCCCCACACCCACTTAGAGATAACTTCAACCCTCAACTACCACTCCTAGACAAGGACCAGTATACCCACAAAACCCCTCACGGACAACCCCAGCAGGGCACCAACCCAGACAGATGCGATCAAACGCCATCCAGTCCAAGAATTTTTTATTCTATGGCTATTTGACTGTGATCTTTTTAACTATTTTATCCCTTTTTTCTAAATTAACAGCACGCAACAACACGGGCCCATTAAGCACTGTATTGTTTAGCCCCACAGTATTATTTCTCTGCTTGACCTATCAAGCGGTAATGATCCTGCCTGTATTGACCCCTGTCCGTACACCGAGGACAGGAGACCGCAGAGAACACCCAACCCCGCCACCCGTATCGTCGGACTGGGGCCACAGTCTCGCGACCCCTCCTATCTCAGCCTCCAGTATTTAAATCAGCTTTATGGTGACCTCATACTAAAGTATATAACGCTACTGATGCGGGATAGAGCCAGTCTTTATATCTCGGAGTAGTTTCTCCTGTCTTATTCCGGGTCCTGTGTGAATTTAAGTATCTGCTCTCTTAATTCTCCTTTCCTTTCTCTTTCTTTCTCTCTCTCGGAGGACCGTGGCCTGTAGACACATTGCCTCAGACTACTGGCATGATGACTTACCTTGCTGTTCCCCAGTTTCACCTGCCGGCTGCCTTCTCCCACTTCAGAGCTTACTGCCGCGGCCAGGAACCACCTCTGACCTGACCCACAAACCCGGCACCTGTGCTACCTGTCCCAGACTGCTGTTTAACTTCTCTAGAGACAGCTAGAGCCCCCGTAGAGATATTCCGAATGATCAGGCTATGAAACGTCCAACTGAGCATTTACACACCAGCGTGTGAGCCTGTTCACCCTCGACCAACCAGGATAGGCAACTAGATGATCATTAATTGACCCTGCTGGTCATCTATGAACATTTGAACATCTTGGCCATGTTCTGTTATAATCTCCACCCGGCACAGCCAGAAGAGGACTGGCYACCCCTCACAGCCTGGTTCCTCTCTAGGTTTCTTCCTAAGTTCTGGCCTTTCTAGGAAGTTTTTCTTAGCCACCGTGCTTCTATACCTGCATTGCTTGCTGTTTGGGGTTTTAGGCTGGGTTTCTGTACAGCACTTAGAGATATCAGCTGATGTAAGAAGGGCTTTATAAATACATTTGATTTGATTTGGATTCCATTTCTGTTAGTCTCGTCTGTCGAACTTGTTCAGTTTATGTCTCAGTTGTTGAATCTTGTTATATTCATACAAACATTTACAATGTTAAGTTTGCTGAAAAAAAACGCAGTTGACAGTGAGAGGACGTTTATTTTTTTTGCTGAGTTTACATATGTATTGAGATAACATCCTCATTTTAAAAGTTTCAGTGGTTCATGTCAGGCCACATGGGAAAACAAAATATGGATATATGAACATTCTTCAGAGACAAATKTAACTTTATAGAGCATATCTATACGCATGATATCTAAAAAACAACATGGTGATGTAATATTGTTACAGCTACATTAGATCACTTACATACTGTACAGTGGCAAATGCATTACTAATCCTAAAAATATACTGAACAAAAATATAAACGCAACATGCAACAATTTCAACAAATTTACTGAGTTACAGTTCATATAAGGAAGTCAGTCAATTTCAATGAATTGATTAGGCCATTATCTAGGGATTCCACATAACTGGGCAGGGGTGCAGCCAATCAGAATGAGTTTTTCACCACAAAAGGGCTTTATTAGAGACAGAAATACTCCTCAGTTTCATCAGCTGTCTGGGTGGCTGGTCTCAGATGATCCCGCAGGTGAAGAAGCCTGATGTGGAGGTCGTGGGCTGGTGTGGTTACACGTTGTCTGCAGTTGTGAGGCCAGTTGGACGAACTGCCAAATTCTCTAAAATGGCTTATGGTAGAGAAATTAATATAAAATTATCTGGCAACAGCTCTGGTGGAGATTCCTGCAGTCAGCATGCCAATTGCACGCTTCCTAAAAACTTGAAACATCTGTGGCATTGTGTTGTGAGACAAAACTGCACATATTGTACTTTTATTGCCCCCCAGGACAAGGTGCACATGTGTAATTATCATTCTGTTTAATCAGCTTTTTGATATGCCACACCTGTCAGGTTGGATGGATTATCTTGTCAAAGTTTAAATGTTCACTAACAGGGATATAAGCAAATTTGTGCACAGAATTTGAGAAAAATAAGCTTTATGTGCGTATGGAAATTTTCTGAGATCTTTTATTTCAGCTCATGAAACATGGGACCAACACTTTACATTTTGCGTTTATATTTTTGTTCAGTTTAAATCAGGCAAAAAAATATCCTGGACCCACTGTCAAAAAATCATTCTGCCATCTCTGGCCAGTAGCCTATAGAGCATTTTCTATAATTGCGGGTTTGATTACATATAGTCCTGCGGTTGCGAATGGGTTATTAGCAATTGCGGCGAGTGCGGCTGAACAAACAGCTGACCGCTAATATGGGTAGTGCAGTTTTTAGGGAATAGTGTGGCTTTTGGGACATATCTRTAAAGTAGGTCATCATGGAGGATAGTCCTCTCATCATACCCTTCACACAGACTATCAGCCATCCTTCATTCCAGCCATAATCAGACTGTTAATTAGACAGGTAGTATGGAGAGGGGGGGAGGAGAGAGAATAGAAGGAGGAGAGAGGAGAGCGAGTGAAAGAGTGGTTCAGTACCAGCCCAGCGATCCCTGGTGTGGGAGTTTTAGAGAGACCGGGGATCTGAGAGAGTTTGTGGTACTTTTGAGTACCAGTTTGTGGTACTTTTGGGTACCTGTTTGTGGTTGTTTGAGTTGTTTTGGGTATCTGTTTGAGGTGGTTTTGAATACTTCTAGGTTGTTTTGGGTATCTGTTTGTGGTTGTTTGGGGTATTTGTTTTTGTGGTTCTTTTGAGTTGTTTGGGGTGATTAGTATGAACAGCTACACCATCACCAGACACCATTTCCATAGACTTACAGTACACGTCATGGTTGTAGAGCCAATAAGTAAAGAGCTTTGGAATATTTACTATGGATGGACCAGTCCATATACAATACATGTTTTCAGTAAAACTTTATTTTTTTCAGTGCATGAACAGAACACCATGTCAAACTCATTTCCTTTTAATCTACTTTAAATAAAAAAATAATGGAGCTTTCTATATATCTCTATTTTCTTCCCGAAAGAGCACTCAGCGAGTTTTTATAAAGGTGCTGTACAATATACAAACATTTACAACTACTGTACCCACATAATGTAGAGACCACAAGGATTCGTTTTTTCTAATGAAGCAATGAAAGGCCACATTATGATACAGAGACTAGATAAGAGACTGGGTATAAAATAATTTGAGGGGCCATACCACGGTGCAGAATACTGTACTGTAATACATGAATTATTTATTTCCAGTCTSTAACATGTAATTGCTTGCTACTAGCAGCTTCAAGAACCACCGGAGGTTGAGTGTGCTCATTCATACGATCAACAATCTATTGCGCAGAAAATGCCACTGGATGGCTCATAATGAATACAGTATGTCCACTCAGAGGCCTAGACCATTCTATCATCACACACTGGACCAAATTCAGAGCAATGTTGATATCCGGTAAAATCTGGCTTTAAATTGTAACTTCATCMCCAGTCATCATTTGCTACTTTATTGCATTCCCTGAGCTCAGTTATAAACATGTCTTGATCCTAACTTAATTTCAACTTTTGACCCAACTTATGTCCACTCCATTGTCCGTCAAGGTATGACCCCATACAAAAACAATACACACAATCAGTTTTCGATATAACATTTCTGTCTGAATGTAGCCTTACTTAGCCTACTCTGGTGTTTAACACAATCACATACCAAAACTCATTGCAGACAAACTACAATTTGAAATTATGATATTGGCCATCAACAGTAAAACTACTTGAAGGGACATGGTTCCATAGTCGCAGGAAGTAAATAAATCACAAGAAAAAAAAAAGAAGAAAAAAGAAGAACTCAGGCTTTATTACTCCTGTATGAGCGGAGAAAAATACTCCTCAGCAGAGCGGGGACAAAAAGACCCCCCCCCCCCAAACAGCTTCCCGCGGCCATGCATGGTTCTGGTAATTTTATCAATAAGCAATCATTTTGGCATTTAATAACAGAGCAGTTACTTATCAAAATCATTGCTAATAGCACTGTAATGCATTGGCAACAATGTTAGGCATCACAAATGGTTATTTTCAATGGAATCAAGCTTATCAAAAAAAWATATATATTGTAATGCTACAAGTAGTTTATGTAAAATATTACGACGTTCACATATTTTTCCACAATATAACACATTTAGAGCAATGGCAACTTCTGAAACATATGGCAGTCTGCATGTAGTACTGCACTGTATAAACAGTGCATTCGGAAAGTATTCAGAACCCTTTACTTTTTCCACATTTTGTTACGTTACAGCCTTATTCTGAAATACATAATTATTTTTTCCCCTCATCAATCTGCACATAATACCCCATAATGACAAAGGAAAAACAGGTTTGTAGAAAYTTTAGCAAATGTATAAAAAATACAGAAAAATTACATTTACATAAGTATTCAGACCCTTTACTCAGTACTTGGTTGAAGCACCTTTGGCAGCAATTACAGCCTTGAATCTTCTTAGGTAGGACCGTACACGCTTGGCACACCTGTATTTGTGGAGCTCCTCCCATTCTTCATTGCAGATCCTCTCAAGCTCTGTCAGGTTGGATGGGGAGAGTCGCTGCCCAGCTATTTTCAGGTCCCTCAAGAGATGTTCGATCGGGTTCATGTCCGGGCTCTGGCTGGGCTACTCAAGGACATTCAGAGACTTGTCCCGAAGCCACTCCTGCATTGTCTTGGCTGTCTGCTTCGGGTCATTGTCCTGTTGGAAGGTGAACCTTCGCCTCAGTCTGAGATAAGGAGCTCTCTGGAGCAGGTTTTCATCAAGATTCTCTCTGTACTTTGCTCTGTTCATCTTTCCCTCGATCCTGATTAGTTTCCCAGTCCCTACCACTGAACAACATCCCCACAGCATGATGCTGCCACCACCATGCTTCACCGTAGGGATGGTGCCAGGTTTACACCAGATGTGACGCTTGGCATTCAGGCCAAAGATATCAATCCTGGTTTCATCAGATGAGAGTATCTTGTTTCTCATGGTCTGCGAGTCTTTAGGTGCCTGAGGAGTTCCTTCCATCTGGCCACTGCAGAGATGGTTGTCCTTCTGGAAGGTTCTCCTATCTCCACAGAGGCACTCTGGAGCTCTGTCAGAGTGACAGTCGGGTTCTTTGTCGCCTCCCTGACCAAGGCCCTTCTCCCCTAATTGCTCAGTTTGGCCCGGGTGGCCAGCTCTAGGAAGAGTTTTGTTGGTTCCAAACTTCTTCCATTTAAGAATGATGGAGGCCACTGTGTTCTTGGGGACCTTCAATGCTGCAGAAATGTTTTGGTACTCTTCCCCAGATCTATGCCTTGACACAATCCTATCTGGGCGCTCTTGAGGACAATTCCTTCGACCTCATGGCTTGGTTTTTGCTCTGACATGCACTGTCAACTGTGGGACCTTATATAGACAGGTGTGTGCCTTTCCAAATCCAGTCCAATCAATTGTATTCACCACAGCTGGACTCCAATCAAGTTGTAGAAACATCTCAAGGATGATCAATGGAAACAAGATGCACCTGAGCTTTCGAGTGCACCTTTCGAGTCTCACAGCAAAGGGTCTGAAAACCTATGAAACCTAAGCTAAGCTAAATAAGGTATTTCTGTTTATTTTTTATGAATTTGCAAAAATAAAAATATAAACTGTTTTTGCTTTGTCATTATGGGGTATTGTGTGTAGATTGATGAGAAACATAAATAATTTAATACATTTTAGAATAAGGCTGTAACGTAACAAAATGTGGAAAAAGTCAAGAGGTCTAAATACCTTCCGAATGCACTGTATGTCATGAACGATGAAGACCCATGGCAGTTGCTACCACTAAAATGCATTAGAAGGATGGCACAAGATGATTCTGGGCAACCTTTGAACTCTATATCAAAACATGGAATGGCCCAGTATGGCTACATACAGTATACATACAATATATATACAGTATATATATGTACACTACCGTTCAAAAGTTTGGGGTCACTTAGAAATGTCCTTGTTTTTGAAAGAAAAGCAAATTTTTTGTCCATTAAAATAACATCAAATTGATCAGGTATACAGTGCAGACATTGTTAATGTTGTAAATGACTATGGTAGCTGGAAATGGCTGATTTTCTTTATGGAATATCTACATAGGCGTACAGAGGCCCATTACCAGCAACCATCACTCCTGTGTTCCAATGGCATGTTGCATTAGCTAATCCAAGTTTATAATTTTAAAAGGCTAATTGATCATTAGAAAACCATTTTGCAATTATGTTAGCACAGCTGAAAACTGTTGTTCTAATTAAAGAAGCAATAAAACTAGCCTTCTTTAGACTAGTTGAGTATCTGGAGCATCAGCATTTGTGTGTTTGATTACAGGATCAAAATGGCCAGAAACAAAGAAGGCCAGAAACAAAGAACTTTCTTCTGAAACTCGTCAGTCTATTATTTTTCTGAGAAATAAAGGCTATTCCATGCGAGAAATTGCTAAGAAACTGAAGATCTCGTACAATGCTGGGTACTACTCAAATCAAATCAAAGTTTATTTGTCACGTACGCCGAATACAACAGGTGTAGACCTTACAGTGAAATTCTTACTTACAGGCTCCAACCAATAGTGTAAAAAAGGTATTAGGTGGACATTAGGAAAGTAAAGAAATAAAAACTACAGTAAAAAGACAGTGAAAAACAGTAGCAAGGCTATATACAGTAGCRAGGCTACATACAGACACCGGTTAGTCAGGCTGATTGAGGTGGTATGTACATGTAGATATGGTTAAAGTGACTATGGATATATGATGAACAGAGAGTAGCAGTGGGTGGCGGGACACAATGCAGATAGCCCGGTTAGCCAATGTGCGGGAGCACTAGTTGGTTGGGCCATTTGAGGTAGTATGTACATTTGTACATGAATGTATAGTTAAAGTGACTGTGCATATATGATAAATAGAGAGTAGCAGCAGTGTAAAAGAAGGGTTGGGGGGGCACACAATGCATATAGTCCGGGTAGCCATTTGATTACCTGTTCAGGAGTCTTATGGCTTGGGGGTAAAAACTGTTGAGAAGCCTTTTTGTCCTAGACTTGGTACTCCGGTACTGCTTGCCATGCGGTAGTAGAGAGAACAGTCTATGCCTGGGGTGGCGGGGGACTTGGACAACTTTTAGGGCCCTCCTCTGACACCGCCTGGTGTAGAGGTCCTGGATGGCAGGCAGCTTAACCCCAGTGATGCCCCAGTGATGTAYCTTGCGGTTGGAGGCCGAGCAATTGCCATACCAGASAGTGATGCAACCGGTCAGGATGCTCTCGATGTTGCAGCTGTAGAACCTTTTGAGGATCTCAGGACCCATGCCAAATCTTTTTTAGTTTCCTGAGGGGGAATAGGCTTTGTTGTGCCCTCTTCACGACTGTCTTGGTGTGTTTGGACCATTCTAGTTTGTTGGTGATGTGGACACCAAGGAACTTGAAGCTCTCAACCTGCTCCACTACAGCCCCGTCGATGAGAATGGGGGCGTACTCGGTCCTCCTTTTCCTGTAGTCCACAATAATCTCCTTAGTCTTGGTTACGTTGAGGGATAGGTTGTTATTCTGGCACCACCCGGCAAGGTCTCTGACCTCCTCCCTATAGGCTGTCTCGTCGTTGTCGGTGATCAGGCGGTTGTCGGTGTCCCCTCATAGAACAGCGCAAACTGGCTCTAACCAGAATAGAAAGGAGTGGGAGGCCCCAGTGCACAACTGAGCAAGAGGACAAGTACATTAGAGTATCTAGTTTGAGAAACAGATGCCTCACAAGTCCTCAACTGGCAGCTTTATTAAATAGTACCCGCAAAACACCAGTCTCAATGTCAACAGTGAAGAGGCGACTCCGGGATGCTGGCCTTCTAGGCAGAGTTGCAAAGAAAAAGCCATATCTCAGACTGGCCAATAAAAAGAAAAGATTAAGAGGGGCAAAAGACCACAGACACTGGACAGAGGAACTCTCGAGTTTCAGAAGAAAGTTCTTTGTCTCTGGCCATTATGAGCCTGTAATCGAACCCACAAATGCTGATGCTCCAGATACTCAACTGGTCTAAAGAAGGCAAGTTTTATTGCTTTATTGCTTCTTTAACAGTTTTCAGCTGTACTAACATAATTGCAAAAGCGTTTTCTAATGATCAATTAGCCTTTGAAAATGATAAACTTGGATTAGCTAACACAACGTGCCATTGGAACACAGGAGTGATGGTTGCTGATAATGGGCCTCTGTACGCCTATGTAGATATTCCTTTAAAAAATCWGCCGTTTCCAGCTACAATAGTCATTTACAACATTAACAATGTCTACACTGTATTTCTGATCAATTTGATGTTATTTTAATGGACAAAAAAATTCTAAGTGACCTCAAACTTTTGAACGGTAGTGTATATGTATATATATATAYASWRTATAYASWRYMMSWSWMAARWKTTGACACACCTAGTAATTCAAGGGTTTTTCTTTATTTTCTACTGTTTTCTACATTGTGGAATATTAGTGAAGACATCAAAACTATTAAATAACACATATGTTAAACAAATGAAAATATATTTTATATTTGAGATTCTTTAAAGTAGCCACCCTTTGCCTTGATGACAGCTTTGCACACTCTTTGCATTCTCTCAACCAGCTTCACCTGGAATGCTTTTCCAACAGTCTTGAAGGAGTTCCCACATATGCTGAGCAATAGTTGGTTGCTTTTCCTTCCCTCTGCGGTCCAAATCATCCCAAACCATCTCAATTAGGTTGAGGTCGGGTGATTGTGGAGGCCAGGTCATCTGATGCAGCACTCCATCACTCTCCTTCTTGGTCAAATAGCCCTTACACAGGCCGGAGGTGTGTTTGGTCATTGTCCTCTTGAAAAACAAATCATAGTCCCACTAAGTAAAAACCAGATGGGATGGTGCATTGCTGCAGAATGCTGTGGTAGCCGTGCTGGTTAAGTGTGCCTTAAATTYTAAATAATTCACAGACAGTGTCACCAGCAAAGCACCCCCACACCATCACACCTCCTTCTCCATGCTTCACGGTGGGAACCACACATGCGGAGATCATCCGTTCAACTACTCTGCGTCTCACAAAGACACGTGGTTGGAACCAAAAATCTCAAATTTGGACTCATCAGACCAAAATAAAGATTTCCATCTTGGCCCAAGCAAGTCACTTTTTCTTATTGGTGTCCTTTAGTAGTGGTGTCTTTTCAGCAATTCGACCATGAAGGCCTGATTCACGCAGTCTCCTCTGAACAGCTGATGTTGAGATGTGTCTGTTACTTGAACTATGTGAAGCATTTTTTTGAGCTGCAATCTGAGGTGCAGTTAACTCTAATCAACTTATCCTCTGCAGCAAAGGTAACTCTGGGTCTTCCTTTCCTGTGGCGATCCTCACAAGAGCCAGTTTCATCATAGCGCTTAATGGTTTTTGTGACTGCACTTGAAGAAACTTTCAAAGTTCTTGAAATGTTCCAGATTGACTGACCTTCATGTCTTCAAGTAATGATGGACTGCCGTTTCTCTTTGCTTATTTGAGCTGTTCTTACCATAATATGGACTTGGTCTTTTACCAAATAGGGCTATCTTCTGTATACCACCSCTACCATGTCACAACAAAACTGATTGACTCAAACGCATTAAGAAAGAAAGAAATTCCACAAATTAACTTTTTTTAAAGCACACCTGTTAATTGAAATGCATTCCAGGTGACTACCTCATGAAGCTGGTTGAGAGAATGTCAAGTGTGCAAAGCCGTCATCAAGGCAAAGGGTGGCTACTTTGAAGAAAATATATTTTCATTTGTTTAACACTTTTTTTTCTTACTACATGATTCCATATGTGTTATTTCATAGTTTGATGTCTTAACTATTATTGTACAATGTATAAAATAGCAAAAATAGAGAAAAGCCCTTGAATGAGTAAGTGTGTCCRAACTGTTGACTGGTACTGTATATCTATATTAATCTATAATTTCAATAAATTACACATAGGTTATCATACACATGGTAAACAATATCTCAAACCACAAGTTTCTGGTCTTTTGTAATGATATATTTTGTATTCACGAATCATGTCTATTGTCTTAGAACAGTCTAGAATCCTTCGTAAAGCTAATGCTTTCTGAATAAAGTCTGAAATCTCTACATGGTGTTAAGGTCAGAACTTCGGCATCAGTATTTTCACATCAGGTGAAAGGATCATACTCAGTGTAGTGGTAAAGGCGTGCAATAAAATAAACGTACAGACTGCATGCAGTTGAGCAAATCCCTTGGGAAAAGAGTTCCATGTGAAAAGGCCAATCCCAAGGTGCTTGCTGTAGATACCCAACATGAAAATAAAACCTTTACTGACAGCTTAACTTTGTGTGTGTTAAAGACCTTTCTGCTTGGTTGCATATGGGATAATAATTGCATTATAATGGGTGAAGTATGGTTAGTATTCATTCCACAAGATGTCCAAGAATAGGCCCTAAACATTCCAAACATGCGTATGGCCCAGATCAGAGATGTCTGAAGCAGCACACGAGGCAGGAAGAGAGATGACAGCGTTGGCTTTACATGCCATTCCTAATGTCAAAGGCCAATAGAGCTTAAAAAAGTCCTCTTCACGGACACAGATGGACATGACACATGGCCGATAAGGTTGCCTGCCATTCCTTGTCCATCCCTCTCAGAAAGAAACAGACAAACAATATACAGCATGTTGTGGTACAGCTCAAGTCTGTGTGATTATGTGTCCACACAGTGTTGTCCATACTGTATCAGTAAGGGGGATTACGCAGCACCTCAGCCTGGGAGAGGATTCTGCCTGAGCTGGGGACTTTCCAGGGGCCAGGGCTAATCTGACCCTTTTGGTTCAGAGGATCCTGCTGAATGGCATTTGGAGAGGCCTGTGTGTCTTTTATACTTGTTTCCTCTGTTGTAGAGGCCCCATAATATTTTCTAGTCTTTCCCTCTTTTAAGGAAGCCTCGATGTATTTTTTGCTTGTCTGCTCTTTGCGTTTTTCCTTTTCTCCATCTCGAGGTTTACTCTTCTCTAGAGTAACTTTCAGAATATCTCTCCATGCCCCTGTCTCCATAGAGGTTGGCCTGTGATGTCCTGCCTCTGTCCCCACTTTCTTTTCAATACTGACCTGGCCATGGGCAGCCGTGGTCGTTCCCGTTATCCCTTCTCTCTCCTCTGTGCTTTTCCTGCCCTTTGAATCTCCCCTTTTGCTGTTTTTGTTTTCATCAAAGGGCTCCTTGCTGGAAAGCTCCTTTGATGTGCTCTGCTGTACCTGCTGTTTCTTTACATGCAGCTGGCTCGAGGCTTCCTGTCTTTTTCGAGAAGACTTCTTGGGGCTGGGTGACCGACTTCCTTTCTGTCGGTGGGACTTCCTGTCTTTGCTTGGCTCTGCTTCCTGTGCCTTCCTCTCAGACTTTTTGGGACTCTGTGAGTGCTCTTTGGCTTTAGAGAATGTTTCACCTGTTTTCTTTGGGCTGCTGGGCTCCTTGGAGTCTTTAGACCTGATATGACCTGGTTTGATCTTATAGAGGTTGATCTGCTCAGGGGTGATGGGAGAGAGCCTGTCAGCCTGCCTGTCTGCCCACTCTCCATTCCACTCCACTGAGCCAGTGCCCCTGCTGCACTGGGGATGGAGCGTTCGGGGGGACAGGGAGTTCCAGTCAGGGGTCTCGCTGGTGAAAGAGGAGGAACCTGAGGTGAAGGTGCAGGTGGAGAATGGAGAAGCGAGAGGGGATGTCTCTGAGACAAGCGCCTCTCTAGGAAAGCTTGTGGATGAAGTGACAGTTGGATCCAATTTACCTAGAAGTAAAATAAGTCATTAAACAGATGTAAAATATTTATAGAGTGACTCACAGATCCTCATGAAAATAACAAGTAACGTACAAGAGCAAAATTTAGATGAACTAGTTTAGACAGATGAAGTTTAGACAGATGAAAGGAGGAAGCAAGAAGAAAATTATAGGAATTACCAAGGTAAAAGAGGACAGGCCAGTAAAAACAGTGAAGTGGTTAGTGGTGGTGCTCGTTTGAGTAATAGCACACAGTAGAGGGGACGCAATCACCTGCAACAGGGGGAGGAGAGGAAGTGCCAAGAGTAMGCAGTTACAGACAGCAGAGGACTCCATTCATGAAACAACAAACATCCCCAACACAGTTAGGCATTCAGTTTGGGTGACATTTCACATTAAGGGTACAGTACATTAATTAACATAAATTAATGAAGTAGCCAACAGAGATAGCTAAATCATTAATTAATGTGTTTACAAGGCATTACTGCGTCAGTTCATGTTAATTAGCTCACCCTTGTTAAATGCTAGTAACATGTTATAACGCGCAACAACAAACAAGTATATTCAAACACCCTGCATCTCATACCACAAAAAAGGTAAATATGATCTTCTAGATCTAGACTTCTGTGTGTACTTACTGTTGTCTTGTACCAGACCCTGCCCTGGCCTTAACAGGAGCAGCACTTTGCTGCCTCCAGCCTGGATCAGCTCGATGGCGCGGGTATGGGTGATCCCCTGGGTCGGCTCTCCATTGATCTCCACTACCTGATCCCCCACCTGCACATACAGGCACAATCTAGATGATCAACTCCTCAATGGCAACAACATATGTAATTAGTCTGTTATTAGACATGACAGAATCTTGATATCATGAATAGTCTAGTAACAGTCATTTGTGTGGATGTTTCCTAAGGCACCGGGGGTCAGACTTACATGGATCCTGCTGTCCAGCAGGGCAGGCCCCTCCTCAGCCAGTCTCAGGATGTAGAGGCCCATGTTGTACTCTGTCCCTCCCCTCAGACTGAAGCCAAAACCCCGGGACCCCCGGTCCAGCTCCACCGTGATACAGCCCTGCGTGGCGCATGCGTACACACACACATATGTACACACACACACACACGCAAGCATGCACACACACACACTCACATGCACGTAAGCACATGCACTCACACACACACACGCACGCATATGAACACACACACAAGCACACACACAAGCACGCACACACACGTTATAACTTAAGTTATAACTTAGTGCAGTTTTTTMTGAGTCATATATTATTTGATTGATGTAAAATCTCTAAAACACCGGATAAAAACAATGACAGTAATAATGGTATGAGCCTTGCCTGTTTGGGGCCTGTAACACACATTGTTCCCTGTTCGCTCAGAGGCAGAGTTTTGTAGTCAGCCCAGGTGACTCCSTCCCTCTTCTCCTCCTCCAGATCTAGGTTATAACTAGAACAGACAACAGCATTCAGTAACACTATGTTATATCTTCAATAATGTACAGCAGTGTCTCYGCTGGGGGCACAGAGAACAAAGCAATTTKAATCATTAAGATGTTGTGTCAGACATAAGTCTTTGGGTTGTTCTGCTAAATGCTGAAGCAGGGATTTAATCCGTGTCTTGGTGTAGTAGTGAGATCAGGACCTTACCGCTCGTCATGCATAGCTGACCTCTGACCCATAGCTCTGTGATGAGGGGCGGGGCTCTGCTTGGCTGAGCTGGCTCCAGAGGGAGGGCCCTTGTATTCTGGAACAGACAAATACAAGTCACACCATTATGATAACAAACACAAACCAACCATCCCACACAGAGATCAACACAGTCCCATCAACACAGTCCCATCCCATGGGTGATACTACTGGTGAAGCTTACCGTCCTCGGGGACCACAGTAAGGGTGACAGCATTGCCAGCATCCTTGATGAGCTGAACGATGTCATTGTGAGACAGCCCCACGATGGACCGCCCGTTGACCGCTGAGATGCGGTCGCCTACATTCAGCAGGCCACAGCGCTCAGTGGGGCTGCCTTCGATGATGCGCCCGATCTTATGAGGGATCACTGCAAACAGAGAGATATCTAATAATAACACACCCATCCCACCTGATGGATTCAGTCAGAAATATACAATAGGTATTTAAGGGACTATATTACTCAATAGTAAAGAAGTAATAATCTTTTCACAGGAAGAACCTTCAAACTCTGTTCCCGGCTAATTTGGGTGATATGATGCTATAGAGGAGAGTGGTGTGTGTGTGGTTGTGTCTGGGATAAGCAGTGGTAATGCTGGGCATCGGGTCCATTCTCACCTCCTAGCGGGGGCTTGCTCTTGGAGGTGAGGATGACGAAACCGAAGCCCTCACTGTCCTTGCGGTGGAGGGTGATGTCGAAGGACTCGTGGTCCAGCACACTGGGCATCTGGATACGAGGGASTCTGGGGGAGCCGTTCACCAACACTGGAGCCATGTGGAGCCCTGCCTCCTCCTCAGTCATATCTGATTGAAAAATGCATGGAGAGTATAGACTGAAGTGCAGTATCAAACACATGTGTACTCTGTGTGTGTGTGTGTGTGTGTGTATATATGTATGTGTGTATGTATGTATGTATGTATGAAAAGAACTTCCGGCGCCGATAGAGATGGCAGCCTCGCTTCGCGTTCCTTGGAAAATATGCAGTATTTTGTTTTTTTACGTGTTATTTCTTACATCGGTACCCCGGGTAATCTTAGGTTTCATTACATACAGTCGGGAGGAACTACTGAATATACGATTAACGTCAACTCACCATCGTTCCTACCAGGAATATGACTTTCCCGAAACGGATCCAGTGTTTTGCCTTCCACACAATTCAATGGATCTGATCCCAGCCGGCCAAGGGCGGGCGTGAGACCCAGGGTCCCGAGCTTGATGACGAGTTTGGAGGGTACTATGGTGTTAAATGCTGAGCTGTAATGATGAAACAGCATTCTCACATGGGTATTATCCTCGTCGCAGCATGGTTAGGGCAGTGTGCAAGTGTGGTTCGATTCGCGTGTCTGTGGACCTATTGGGTTCGGTAAGGCATTGGAGTGGGGTCTAGGGTGTCCGGGTAGGGTGGAGGGTGATATGGTTTCCCTCTCGCTTAGTCTCTCCAAGCACTTCCATGATCATCGGAAAGTGAGTGCCTACGGGGGCATAGTCGTTTAGTCAGTTTAACCTTAGTTTCTTAGGAACAGGAGAACACATGGTGGCCCTCTTTGAAGCCATGTGGGAACAGCATGACTGGGATAAGGAATTGATTGATATTCGTAACACAACCAGCCAGCTGGCTGCGCATGTCCTGAGGACGCGGCTGGGAAAGGCCGTCTGGGCCCTGCAGCCTTGCGAGCGGTTAACCGTTACTGTTTTACTCACTCGGCTGAGTGGAAGGAGAGCCCCAGGTTTTGGTAGGGGCCGTGGTCAGTGGCACTGTATTGTCCTCAAAGCGGGCAAAAAAGTTGTTTAGCCTGTCTGGGAGCTAAGACATCCTGGTCCTCAGACGGGCTGGTTTTTCTTTTTGTATCCATGTGATTGACTGTAGAGCCCTGCCACATACCTTTGTGTCTGAAGCTGTTGAATTTCGACTCGATTTTGTTCTCTGTACTGAGACTTAGCCTGTTTGATTGCCTTGCTGGAGAGAATAGCTACACTGTTTGTATTCGGGGTCAATGTGCTTCCGGTCACCTTGGCCTGGTTAAAAGCAGTGGTTCGCGCTTTCAGTTTCACGCGAATGCTGGCCCGTCAATCCGGTTTTCTGGTTTGGGAATGTTTTTATCGTTGCTAGTGGTAACGACATCGTCAATGCACTTCCTAATGAACTCGCTCACCGAATCAGCATATTCGTCATATTGTTTGTGTTGGCGGATGCGGAACATATTCAATCCGCGTGATCGAAGCAGTCTTGAAAGCGTGGATCAGATTGGTCGGCCAGCGTTGAACAGACCTGAGCGCTGGGAGGCTTGTTGTTTGAGTTTCTGTTTGTAGGCAGGAATCAACAAAATGGAGTCGTGGTCAGCTTTTTGCCGAAAGGGGGGGCCGGGGAGGGCCTTGTAAGCGTCGCGAAATTAGTGTAGCAATGGTCCAGTGTTTTTCCAGCCCTGGTGCAGCAATCGATATGCTGATGAGAAATTTAGGGAGTTTTGGTTTTTAGATTAGCCTTGTTAAAATCCCCAGCTACGATGAATGCAGCCTCAGGGTGGTTGTGGTTTCCAGTTTACAAGAGTCAGATAAAGTTCGTTCAGGGCCATCGATGTGTCTGCTTGGGGGGGAATGTATACGGCTGTGATTATGATTGACGAGAATTCCCTTGGTAGATAATGCGGTCGACATTTTGATTGTGAGGAGTTCTAGATCAGGTGAACAGAACGACCTTGAGTTCTTTGTGTGTTATTATGATGGTCACACCAACTTCTCGTTAATCATAAGGCATACCCCCCCGCCCCTCTTCTTACCAGAAAGATGTTTGTTTCTGTCGGCGCGATGCATGGAGAAACCAGCTGGCTGCACCGACTCCGTTAGCGTCCCTTGAGTTAGCCATGTTTCCGTGAAGCAGAGCACGTTTGCAATCCCTGATGTCTCTCTGGAATGCTACCCCGTGCTGCGTGTTCATCAACCTTATTGTCAAAGAAGACTGGACATTGGCGAGTAGTATGCTAGGGAGTGGAGCGCGATGTGCCCGTCTCCGAAGCCTGACAACGAGACCGCCAGTTTTCCCTTTTTCGGCGTCGCCCGAGGGTC
>NC_036838.1:42667314-42699772 GCF_002910315.2 Salvelinus sp. IW2-2015
CACACACACACACACACACACACACACACACACACACATCACACACACACACACACACACACACACACACACACACACAGCACCACACACACACACACACACACAACACACACATACATACATACCATAAAATCAAATCAAATCAAATCAAATTTTTATTAGTCACATACCACATGGTTAGCAGATTGTTAAGCGAGTGTAGCGAAATGCTTGTGCTTCTAGTTCCAACAATGCAGTAATAACCAACAGTAATCTAACCTAACAAAATTCCACGCTACTACCTTACACACACACACAAGTGTGAAGGGATAAAGAATATGCAATAAAGATATTATGGATGAGTGATGTACAGAACGGCATGGCAGATGCAGTAGATGGTATAGAGTACGGTATATACATATGAGATGAGTACTGTAGGGTATGTAAACATAAAGTGCATAGTTTAAAGTGGCTAGTGGTACATGTATTGCATAAAGATGGCAAGATGCAGTAGATGATATAGAGTACAGTATATACATATGAGATGGGTAAGTAGGGTATGTAAACATTGTATTAAGTGGCATTGCCTTAAAGTGGCTTAGTGGTACTTTTTTACATTAATTTCCATCAATTCCCATTTTTAAAGTGGCTGGAGTTGAGTCAGTATGTTGGCAGCGCGCTAAATGTTAGTGGTGGCTGTTTAACAGTCTGATGGCCTTGAGATAGAAGCTGTTTTTCAGTCTCTCCCCTGCTTTGATGCACCTGTACTGACCTCGCCTTCTGGATGATAGCGGGGTGAACAGGCAGTGTGCTTGGGTGGTTGTTGTCCTTGGATGCTTTATGGCCTTCCTGTGACATCGGGTGTGTAGGTGCCTGGAAGGGCAGGTAGTTTGCCCCTGGTGATGCGTTCTGCAGACCTCACTACCCTCTTGAGAGCCTTACGGTGTGGGCGGAGCAGTTGCCGTACCAGGCGGTGATACAGCCCGACAGGTGCTCTCGATTGTGCATCTGTAGAAGTTTGTGAGTGCTTTTTGGTGAAACAAGCCGAATTTCTTCAGCCTCCTGAGGTTGAAGAGGCGCTGCTGCCGCCTTCTTCACAACGCTGTCTGTGTGGTGGGACCAATTCAGTTTGTTCCGGATGTGTACACCGAGGACCTTCAAGAACTTGTAGCGCTACCATCGTCCAATTCAGACTGACCCTGTTCACCAAGGCGATAGCTGACGAATAGGGCGCGGGTGCTCCCTCTGCTGTTTCCTGAAGTCGCACAATCATCTCTGTGTGTGTGTGTGTGTGTTTGTGTGTGTGTTAGAGATCAAGGTGTAGAGGTTCCAGGCAGTCAGTGAGTGAGTGCTCACCTCTGTAGATGACTTTCCGACGCACGGTCAGCATGACCTGACCATTGCGGGCAGCGTTGGTCATCAGGTCCAGAACCTGCTTGTGGGAACGGCCCTTGACCATGATTCCATCGATGCCTATGAGCTCATCACCAGCCCTCAGGCGTCCATCCTTCTCAGCTGCACCAAGGTGCACGATGGCACCAATATACACCTGTCAGAGAGAGTTACACTTTGAGTCAGAAACACTGTCCATAGAAGACACAGTAGGCAATAGGCTTTCCTGGGTGTTGAAAATTAACAAAGACAATCTAACAGGGAGGAAGTTCATACTTCGGTACTCACTGGCTGCTCTGGACCTTCTCCTCCCAGAACACGGAAGCCAAAGCCAGTCTCCTGGTCCCTCATGATGAACACATCCAGGTCTTTGGTGTGAGGCTCTGTGGACAGGGGTTACTGTGGTTAGATAGGGTATCATAGAGGTGAGCACCACTCAATCATCCGGTCAGCAGGGTGAACTCACAGGCWTATCTTGCAGCTCACATTGATACTGTATTCACAAATGTAGGGTGACCCTTAACAGATGGTCACGAACTTACAAATGAAACACTGGCATCCATTGCAGAGCTATGGATGGAATAACTGAGCATAGGAGTACTAGGCCTCCTCTGTCTGTCTGTGCAGCTACAGTATGTGCACTCACGCTTGCTCTCCAGCAGGGCCTTGGACTTGAGGTACATCTCTGTGGCGTCTCGTTTGGGGGAGTTGTTGCGCAAGGTTGAAGTGTTGGAGTGGTAAGGGAGGGCCTGGGGGACAGAGTCTGTGACACAGTCCAGAGTCTCTGTGCTAGATGTCATTTCCTGCCTCTGATGGGGCCACAGGGCCACAGACAGCACAATTAGAGCACATTAAAGACCACACAGTCTACGTACATCTCATTACCCAGACACATGTAATCGTGATTGAATACTAAAGGAACGAAAGGTCATTCCACCGCAGGCTCCCGCATTGCTTTCACATTACCACCGCAAGCTCAATAGTAAACCAAAGGCCGATGGGATTTGAATGTAATTTACCATTCACAGGCTAAAAAAGAGTTCCCTATGGCGCTGACAGGCTTATTCTGTTGAAAAGGCCAGCTTCATCTAAAGCTGTCCTACTAATATACAATATTATCTAAAGAGGCTATGTGCTTYATTACCATTGAAATCCCCAGACAAAAAAAGGAATGCTGAATAGAAGTAATTAAGAACATTTTCAAAGCAAACATAATCAATATTCAAATGTATAGTTATCATTTAATGTGATGCAGTGGGGCTTGCTGGTTAACTGCTTTACACTCAAGGACAAAAGGCTTTAATAAGAAAATGGGGGATAARCGTCTGGGCACACAATAGTAAAACACAGAGTATTATAAAACAGYGTCTGCTTTTACTCACAGGTTTCAGGCTCTTCACAGGAGATGCCTGACCTGTGAGAAACACAAGGAAGAGTCATGGGAAGGTTTTTAAAAAAAAAGTACTAATGAGACATCAACCAGTAGATGGCACTGTCTACCTAACAGAGAACGAGAGCAGTGAAGGAATAACAGTTTCAATAGTCTAGACTCAGGAGGTTTAAAACAGTGTTGTAGCCTAGTCCATCAAGAAGTATGACATCACTGTGTTATTAAAGATAAATAGGAGATATGTACATTTGAGAGAGAGGGGACCTACATGAGAGAGGACTAGCATAGTGAGCGAGACAGAGAGAGACAGAGAGAGTCATGCATAAAAACCAATGAACAATAATGTTAACTGTACAGTACACACACATGTTCCATCTCTCACGCTCAGATTGTTCCCACTGTTAATATAGCTCCAGCATTAAATTGATTCACGAGCATGCACCTCTCTGGAAGCCTAAAGGGGATGACGGTTCAGTCTGAAAAGTGTGAAAGGGTTTATGGACCCTGATGTAACCAGGAGATCTAGCTCAATTATTTTGACATGATATAAGATGATAAGATGAATTCAGTATGTTCACTCAMTCTCTCAATTCAATTCAAAGGGCTTTATTGGCATGGGAAACATGTTTTTACATTGCCAAAGCAAGTGAAATAGATAATAAACAAAAGTGAAATTAAAAATTAAAAATTAACAGTAAACTTTACACTCACAAAAGTTCCAAAGGAATAAAGATATTTCAAATGTCTTCTGTCTATATACAGTGTTGTAATGATGTGCAAATAGTTAAAAGTACAAAAGGGAAAATAAGTCAACATAAATATAGGTTGTATTTACAATGGTGTTTGTTCTTCACTGGTTGCCATTTTCTTGTGGCAACAAGTCACACATGTTGCTGTTGTGATTGCACGCTGTGGTATTTCACCCAATAGATATGTGAGTTTATCAAAATTTGATTTGTTTTTGAATTCTTTGTGGGTCTGTGTAATCTGAGGGAAGTATGTGTCTCTAATATGGTCATACATTTGGCAAGAGGTTAGGAAGTGCAGCTCAGTTTCCAMCTCGTTTTGTGGGCAAGCCTGTCTTCTCTTGAGAGCCAGGTCTGCCTTTGGAAGCCTTTCTCAATAGCAAGGCTATGCTCACTGAGTCTGTACATAGTCAAAGATTTCCTTAATTTTTGGTCAGTCACTGTGKTCAGGTATTGCTAGTTAGGAATTGCGCTAACTCTAGTTAGCAACTTCCTTCAAACTGCACGCAGAGACATAAATATGTATCCACAAGTTCATCTGACTATGGGGAAGCAGAAAAAATACTTTATTGTCAAAATCTTGAAGTGTCCATTTAAAGGGCCACGGATATAGAAGCATGCAGAAATTCTCCGTGCCTCCGATGATGATCAAAGCCAATCCG
The DNA here is from genome assembly GCF_002910315.2 of Salvelinus sp. IW2-2015. NCBI lineage: Eukaryota > Metazoa > Chordata > Actinopteri > Salmoniformes > Salmonidae > Salvelinus > Salvelinus sp. IW2-2015. The sequence continues at coordinate 42,671,484 of NC_036838.1, forward strand.
GGCTCATCGACTTGTGTACCATTTCCCCAGGGCRACTGGAGATGGATGTGTGAGACGTTTGAAGGGTGCTTTCCCCTCCCTCTCTCCCCAGGAGCAGAGCAGACAGAGACCCGTGCTTATGCAACTTCCCTTCCCAGGCCTGCAACAGACTGCAGTATGAATGTCTGACTGAGAGAGAGCCTTAGTAGAGGCTGTGAAGCAGCCTGAAGAGATACAGTATATATCCTGTACAGGGAGATGTGGTAGAGATCTGTGCATACAGAGAGGTGTTTATGGGAATATGTGAAAGGTATATTTGACAGGAGAGTTGGGTTGCATAGGGTGACTCTACAATTGTCATTACTACGTGATAATTTATGCCAAAAAGGCAACAGTCCCTCATGTGTTCACCTATTGCAGACATAGTGACATCATCAAGATACCATACCATAGTGTGTGTACATGAGTGGTAGTTGACCCAATCTCTCACCTCCTAGTATCAGCACATTGACCTGACTCACCAAGGACACTGAAGAGGTCACATTGAGATATCACTGTATCACACTGATGCTGCGGCAACAGTGATGTCGCAGCAGCGGTACAGGCAGTGTTGGTGTTATGTAACCACAAGGCAGTGTTAATAAGAGACTCTGTGACTCACCTCCTCTGAGCACCAGCACGTTGACCTCGCTCCCCACCTGTAGGTCTTTGAGGATGTCCACCACCTGGGCGTGGCTCAGAGTCTGAACATTCTGACGGTTGATCTCCTTGATCACGTCCCCTTTAAGCAGGCYGCGGCACCACTGGGCGTCTAGGATCATCTTCACCTTCTGGCCAAGGGGACAGTCTGCGATGGCAAAGCCAAACCCTCCCGGGCCCTTCACCAGGGGCACGCTCACCAGCTCGGGCTGCAGCAGGCCTGTTCCCCCCTGCTCAGAGAGCCTCCCGTTGGGCAGCGCGGCCACCATSGGCCGTCCGCTGGCGTCGGTGGTGACGTAGTGGAGCTCCTGGGAGGAGCCGTGCAGCACGTCGCCCTTCACCAGCAGSGGCTGGCCATTGATGAGGGGCACGGCCGTCACCACCTCGCCTCCCTGTAGGGGCGGAGGAGGTGGGGGGTTCTCGGTGTCCTCCGCCACGTCTGGGGGCAGCGGGTAGCCGCGGCACAGCACCATATCAACATACTGACTTACTGGGATGGACTGGAACATCTGCACCACCTCAGGGTGGGTCTTCCCCAGCACACATTTCCCGTTGATCTCCACGATCACATCGCCTGGCGGGGAAAACCACAGAGCGAAAGAAAAGAGAGAGGGAGAAGAGGGAGAGGAGAGAAAGGAAGAAGAGAGAAGGGTTGGAGAGAGAAGAAACAAGCCTTAGCAAACAGTGAGAATATACAGACATATCCATGGGCGATGTAGTGATTGTTATGGCAATATAGTAGCTTGTTAGCTAGATGACTGTTCTGTTTGTGACGGACTGAATTGACCATTCGCTAAACCCAGACCAGAATTTTGGGCAACCAATCGCAGAGCTCCAATGGATAGCAACTGTCGCCGAGTCCGACACCTCGGACAAGCTCACGTTTAAATTGCATGAAAGCCAGTGAGGGCTATAGCAAAAATTGAGTTTTATTCATAATATAAATGTTTAAATGGCTAAATAATTTAACAGTGCACCAGGAGTACTTGCTATTGTGATTCCTGAAATGTAGAGCCTGTTGATGGAGTATTTTTCTAATCCCAAATTATACTTTTGTTACATTGTTTGTTAGCTCAGCAGTTTAGCTAGCTCTCAGTCTCCTTAAATAAAATAGTCATTTAGCAGAACCTCTTATCCAGAGTGACTTACAGGAGCAATTAGGGGTAAGTACTTTGCTCAAGGGTATATCAACCAATTTTTCACCTAGTCGGCTCAGTGAGTCGAACCAGCGACCTTTCGGTTACTGGCCCAACGCGCTTAACTACTAGGATACCTGCCGCCCAATGACCACCAAACGTTGCTAACACTAGCTAGCTAGCCACATAATATAGCTAACTTGTTTTCTCAAAATGTATGTTAGCTAGCTAAGTTAGCAATGATGTGAATACTCCCATCTGCTGTCAACATCAGGATACGATTTGAGAGTACTACAGTCAACTCCATCCGTGTTTATAGCTTTGACTGCAAGCTGAGAGTGAATTCAGAGCCATTAGGTGGTAGCTACACTAGCTACAAACATAATTTTACCAGGTTTCTGTGTAGCAATTGTAGTTTGTTGACAGTCCACCACAACATACCCAAGAGTTTCCTGATTAGCAAGTGGAAGTATGTGTTTCATTTCATTGTGTATTAGAAACACAGTTTGAGATCATTGTGATAGTTGCCACCCCATCTTTTCTTCACGTTCATTCATCCTCCCATCTCTCCCAATCAGGGTTTGGCCCAATTCAGAATTGAATTGAGAATGCCTCAAATTTCAATTAAATTCTTGAATTTGAATTGAAGTAGTTAATAGGATACAGAAATGCAATTTGAATTTGAATGAAAGGAAATATAATTGAATTCAGTGAAATTCAAATGCCTCTTCTATTCTATATTAGGTGTARTCTATACAAATATTAAATCAAATTGTATTAGTCGCATACATATATCGCGGGTGTAGCGAAATGCTTATGTCCCTATCTCCAACAGTGCAGTAATACCTAACAATACCAAACAATACACACAAATCCCAAAAATCTAAAGAAAGGAATCAAGAAATATAGAAATATTAGAACGAGCAATGTCAGAGTCCGGGATATAAATATATATGTATATGATGGTGTGTATAGACATTATGGACAGTATATGACTAGAAAAGGTGTGTTCAGCATTAGTTATATAGGATGAGCCTTGACAAGAATACAGTATATGCATATGAAGTGGGTAAAACAGTATGCAAACATTATTAAAGTGACCAGTGTTCAATGACTATGTACATAGGGCAGCAGTCTCTAAGATTCAGGTTTGACCGGGTTGTAGCCGGTCAGTAACAGTGACTAAAGTTCAGGGCAGGGTACTTGGGCGGAGGCCGGCTAGTAGTGACTATTTAACTGTCTGTTGGCCTGGAAATAGAAGCTGTTTTTCAGTCTCTCGGTGCCAGCTTTGAATGACCAGTACTGTCTCTGCCTTCTAGATGGTAGTGGGTGAAGAGGCTGGTACTTGGGTGGCTGAGGTCCTTGATGGTCTTCTTGGCCTTCCTGTGACACCGGGTGCTGTAGATGTCCTGGAAAGCAGGCAGTGTGCCCCTGGTGATGCATTGGGCTGACCACACCACCCTCTGGAGAGCCCTGTGGTGTCCATACCAGACGGTGATACAGCCCGACAGGAAGCTCTCAATAGTATATCTGTAGAAGTTCGTGAGGGTCTCAAGGGCCATGACAAATTTCTTCAGCCTCCTGAGGTTGAAGTGGCGCTACTGCTATTGTGCCTTCTTCACCACACTCTCTGTGTAGATGGACCATTTCAGGTTGTCAGTGATGTGCACACCGAGGAACTTGAAGCTTTTCAGCCTCTTCACTGCGGCCTGTTGATGTGGATCAAGCCATGCTCCCTCTGCTATATCCTGAAGACCACGATCAGCTCCTTCATTTTGTTGACGTTGAGGGAGAGGTTATTTTCCTGGCACCACTCCACCAGGGCCCTCACCTCCTCCCTTGTACATTAAACATATTGTACCGTAAAGATCTTGTACATAAAACATCAAACATGTTGTTATATCAACTATTGTTTACATTTTTTATTAAATGAATGATCAAGGGAAAACAACCTGTATGCTATGATATTTAATTTATCACTTACATTTTGTTTAAAATGGGGGAAGTACTACATTTCCCAGAGTGCATTAGTTTAACCCTCAAGTTGACCCTGAGCCAAACAAATGAAATGATTGGTGGGACTGGAGCAGAAGGTGGATTTCTGAGGAGGAATGAAGGTGGAAAAAGAGTAAGAAGAGGTTGAAGAGAATGATTAAAGCAGAGGGTGAAGTTAAGTTTGAGGAAGATGGCGATAAAAATGGAGATGGGCTGTCGAAGAAGATTGGTGTCAAGTGCAAACAAAGTGAGCCGAGCGCCGGACCGAGTTCTGGAGGAGAATTGGAAGTGAATGAGGGCTAGCTAAGTGAGGTGGAAGGCGTGCTGAAGAGCTCGGAACCTGAGCCTGGCATTGATGGACATGATAAAGAAAAATCTGGTCCAGTAGGAGTGACATTTTTGGAGAAAGTGGATTCTTGCCTTTTGGCGGATCCATTTGTGGTTTCAGGGTGGGTGGGAAAGGAGTTTGCTGCAGTTGAATCAGTGAAAGTAACCTGTAGTGGACTTCTGATATTTGTTTGTGTTTCTTCTGCCCAGAGGGAGTGGGTGCTCCATGTCACACCACTTGGATCAAGATCTGCTTCTTGCTTTGTGCTTAGGAATATGGCACCATTGAAAGGAGTGATTGAAGTTGAAGATTCCTGGTGTTTGTGACTCCCCCGCCGTTTGGTGCGACGCAGCAAGTAGTGAGTGTGGTGAAACAGACAAGTCACTGTCAGTCCTTCTGAATTTTGAGTCTGAGTTTTTACCTGACAAAGTCATGTTTGGATATATCAGTTATCCTGTTAGAGATTTTGTACTGAATCCACTTCGCTGTTTCAGGTGCAACGTTTATGGTCATGTTGCAGCAGTGTATAGGAGGGAGATTCCAAGATGTGGGATGTGTGCAGGTGGGCATGGGTCAGAGGACTGTGTAGTTTCGATGGATACAATTATGTGTGTCAACTGTAGGTGTGCCCATGTTGCTGGGAATCGGAGGTGTCCGGTACAAGAGCGGCAGTTTGAGGTGGCCAGAGTAAGAATAGTGCAGAAGGTGTCGTATGCTGAGGCAGTGAAGAAAGTAGAGATGGATGGATGAAGGGTGAGGGGATCTGGAGAGGATCCCTGTGAGTAGAAGATCTGTGCCAGCACAGAGGGATAGGCCAATGACTGATATATGCTTCAGTAAGGTTGGATTCTTAGCATTCATAGCAATTGTTATCAACTGAGAACCTAAATCACAGTTGTGGTGGCAGCTGCAGAGTAGTATTTGGGTATACAAGATTTAATTTCAGAAGAGTTACAGGGTGTGTTGAGTGGTGATGTCCCGTCCTCTTAGGTCGCTGGCAGGAGCAGATAGGGTCAAAGTAGTGGAATGGGGTAGTGGGTTTTTAATTATTATTTAGTGGTATATATTTTGGTATCACAAATGTAACGTGATTGACTAAACACTACCGCACAATAGGTTGCGGCATGCACAAACAAAATGTACGAATGCCATGGTACCAAAGAAGAAGAAGAACTGATTGGTGGAAATAAAAATGGCGATTCTAAGCACTAAGGTTAAGATGGTATATTAACATTGTTTCCAGAGAAAGTGATATATTCTTTGGTATCTGGAAGTGTGACCTGTCAGATTCAATGAAATTTTCATATTCTATGACTGAGTGGAATTTCTTTGAATTGCACTGAATTAAATTCTACTTCCTGCCACTCAAACTCAAATTCTACATCATGTGGGGTGTGGCCAATTCGAATTTTAACTCATGAGTTGAATGGGAGTCAATTACATAATTATGAATTGATCCCAACTTTGCTCCCCATCCCTTTCATATTCTGTCCTCCTTACCTTCTTCCTCCCTGCCTATTCCCTCTCTCCTCCGCTCCCTCTCTCCATTGTTCTAACAGACTTCAACTTGCGGCGCTTCTAGCCAGGCAAATCATTATTGCATGTACTGTGTCCTTTTACATCTCACCCTGACAGCTGGCTCAGAGAACAGCAACCTCCAGCCCCTCTCAGCTCACACAARAAAAGCTGCTGAGGATGCAGAGCCCCAGACAGCATCAAAGCTAAAGGAAGATCAGAGTGTGCAACAAAGATACTGGGCTACACACAGAATACACCATAACCTGTCTCTCTGACATAGCCGCGGGAAGTCGTTTGGGGGTGTGGGGGGGAATGTTTGCCCAGTGCACTACTTTTGGGAAAAAAATAMAAATTAAAAAATATGTATTAATAATAAAAACATATATATATTTCAGGGGGTGCTATAGCACCCTCAGCAGCAATACTTCCAGCGGCAATGCTCTCTGCCTAAAATGATCCCCTTGAACAGAATTTCTGCTCTCCCTTTCACTGTATCTCTTGGGGAAGTGTTAGGGTAAGTGCAGCCCCTCTATAGGGACCAACCAGGTTTTAATTAAGTTCACTAGCTGCCTTTTGAGCTGGTAAAAGTGTGTGGCTCCGCACAGGGCAGTGCAGCAGTGTACTTCTCACCGGAGGAGATCTTGTTGTCATGGGCAGCAGGGCTGTCGCTGAGGACGTTCTTCACCTGCAGGAACTCGTCATGGCGGTCGCCCCCTATGATGGTAAAGCCAAAGCCCTGGGAGCTTTTCCTCAGAGCAGTGTGGAACATCTCCCCCTGCAGCTGGGACGGGTCTGGGGTGAAGCCTGACGCACCCCCCTCACCTGCAACGTAAGTATGTCACAGTGGGAGAGTTAGAGGAAGTTGCATAACTAAATAAGGCGTRAAAACATCAACATAGTAACAAAGTAACAACCTTAAGACCAATGTAGTCACAAAAGTCACATTTTCTTTGACTAAAACACTGCCCTGTATGATAACTAAAACAGTAACAGACAAAAGATTATACTATAGCTTTAGTAGCTACATTATTAGTCTGACGTTCATTGTGGGATTCATTAACATGCTGTGGATTCAAACAGTGACATAACACCTCTGAAATTGTTCAGTTAAGCATGAGGTCCTTTCTCATTTTCTCCCTATAGAGCCAGTGAGTCAGACAAATAAGTTTGGAACGACATAAGGTCATTGGCAGCATAAATATGACAGTGGACACACAGTCCAGTAAAGAACAGGCTGTCAGAGGTATACTGCATTAAATGGGCCAGCTGAGCGTTTCCCTCGCTGGCTTTACTGTCCTATCAGCACTTTATAATAGAAGCATACCATCTTTTCTCTTTGCTTGACTGTCTCTACCTCTGTCCAGGCTAAGGTGGATTTGAGATACATTCCAGTCCTATATGATGTAGCAAAGCAGCCCTGTGCTGACTGTATGGTACTGTATGGCCCATAGAGACACTGAGGGGAATTAAATACAGTGTGGATGGACTCCAGCTGTCGTGTTCAATGGATCAAGAGAATCTAATTTACATATTCACAGTCAAATTGCTTGATGATGTCACGCCCTGGCCTTAGTATTATTTGTTTTCTTTATTATTTTAGTTAGGTCAGGGTGTAACATGGGGTATGTGTGTGTTTTGGGTGATTATATGGTATAGGGGGTGTTGGTTGTAGTGTATGGGTTTGTGTTGAGTGTATGTGTCTAGGTATGTCTATGGTTGAGTGTAGGTGTTTAGGAAAGTCTATGGTTGCCTGATTTGGTTCTCAATCAGAGACAGCTGGTTATTGTTGTCTCTGATTGGGAGCCATATTTAAGGTAGCCATAGGCTTTAGGTGTTTGTGGGTAATTGTCTATGTTGAACGTAAGTAGCTTGTGTGTGCACTTTCGTTTGTAGCTTCACGGTCGTTTGTAGTTTTTGTATAGTTTGTTTAAGTGTTTCGTGTTCATCTTCGTCGTTCTAATAAAAGAAGATGTATTCATATCCCGCTGCGCCTTGGTCCGTCTCTCCTCCACACGATCGTGACAGATGAACTCAACATGGCGATCTCGTTTTTCAAACTATGACAGTGATAAAAACTGTAATTTTGCGTATGTCTAACGTGTGTGTGCGTGTGTATTAGACTCAAGACAGCTCTCTGTGATAACATGTTGACAGCATTTGAAGGCCAGAACAGAAGAGGCCAAATCATCCTCAACAGCCATGATGTGTAGAATATTTAATACATTTCACCACAGACATCAGTCACCATGAGCACAGACAGTCTTGTTCATTTGATTAAAATAAAGCTGCTGGTCGTGTTAAAAAAGGTAGAGACTGAATAATAGCCATATAAGGCGTGTCAGTGTCAGTCTAGTTGAAATGCTGAGGGATTACCATGGCTCTAAGTAGTATGGGTCTCAAGGCAGGTTGGAGTGGGGAGCCATGTCAAAACACTTCTTAAAGAGCATCTCATAGGCATCTCAACCATCTCACCTAAACAGCCAGGGTCTGGTCTGATACATAGACCATGGTCAGTAAGGTCCAGAGGGTGTAGTATTGCACTGTGGGGATCTGTAGGTCAAGATCATGTTGTTGAAGATTTGTGTTAGAGGAAGTAAAGGTCAATCCAGGGGCGCAACTTTCACTGGGGACGGGGTGGACATGTCCCCCCCACATTCTGAAATTGCATTTGTCCACCCCCCAGTTTTATCATTGGAATGTGATACAAAACGAGCCAACAGTGTGCTTTAGGACCATGTGGATGCCTCCGAGAGGTCGGGTAGGGTGTTTGAAGTGTTTATCCGACTGGATAAAAAAATATAKAATTATGTCCGCCCCACTTCTAAAACCAAAGTTGCGCCCCTGGGTCAATCCAAGCTGAGGTATGATGAAATGGTCTCCACTCAGCTCCCTTGGGTGGTAGACACTGCAGATGAGTCTCTGTGTGGCATTAGATGCTCTGGGAATCTGTGGGCTTGGAGTATTGTAACGGGGGAACTCTAGCCTGAGGTGCAACTGCTGTTGTTTTGGGTACATCATAGCAACCGTYTGACAACAGTCTGGTGCAATCACAGGGTAGATGCCTATCTCAGTCCCTCCCCACCTGGCTAGCAAGTAAGCTAGTTGAGAGATGGCCCTAAAGATGTGCTGTTCCAACAGCTGTCACAATTTCTAAGAGCCGCTCCCCTTCCCTCCCTCCTCTCAACCAACCCATATGTGTAAGCTTCAGCAGCAAAACATGACTGTCAATCTGTACTCCCCGCACTGTAATGAAAGCATATGTAATTCATATTGTTTATTATGGCAGAAGAGTGGCTTGTCTTCCACCCCAACCCTAGTGTGAGTAGGGGAGAACTTGTCCTCTCTTGGACACAGAGTTGATCATACATGGCTAGCTGCGAACGGCTATTTATGCATGACACTTGACACGACATCGCTCCTACAACCTTGAGCAAGGAGATGGCTGCTACATTTTTCAAACCTATTCAACACAACACAGAATTAATGAGGTGTAGGAGGTCAACACACAATCATGGCATTGTTGAGTTTGTTTTCAATCTGTCTGTATAACAGCCTTCAGACAGCTATCCAGAGCTGAATAAAGATGGAGGTAAAGAAAAAGTTAGGTGAGCAGTGTCTACCTGGAGGAGGTGGTGCCCCCTGCTGGATAGAGACAGTAGTCTCCTGGCTCAGCTTCCTCTTAGCCTCCAGGACTGGGTTCTCAAACTGGGTTCTCTGGTTGATGTGACTGAAACAGAAACAATCCATTGAATGATTTACATTTTTGACACCAATTTACTGACACAGACAAGTTACCATGAACCATCTGTGTGTAATTCTGTGAACCACCTGTGTGTGATTCATTCTGAATGAAYTATTCTGAATGGTTAAAGCATGTCTTATAGAAGGGACTATACGTTAATTCTCAATCCATTAACAATAGGGATTCTCTTTWGTGAGATAATAACTGTCCCTCTAACATAACAAAGCTAAATTGTTTAACAGAGTTAATTTTGAACTGGAACACTGGCAGCAATAAGTCCCCATCCATTTGTCTTTGACGCTCCTTGTAAAAACAAATATTGTGAGTTCCTCTCTCTCCCCCACGGCCTCTACCAAGGAGGGACTTTTCTACAATACCAGTAATAAAATAAAGAGTTTCCTTTTCATCAAAACAGACTCCTCTACCTCTCCTCGCACCTCCTCTCCCTCCCTCCTTGATAACTCTCACAACCCTCCTTCTCTCCCTACTGCTGCCATAATGACTTGGTTTCAGAGATGTCCTGCTGGAGCAGCCAGTACTCACACATCTTCTGTAAACACACACACACACACACAATCAATGCTGTGTTTTCACCTGGGTAAATGTCATGTAACCAACAGAGCTTTAGTTTAGCACCCACTGAAAAACCAATACAAGCCTTGATCATGGAATAGTATTGTTCTCAAAATGTCTAGTAACACGTTGCATCCCTGCTATCTATATACACTGAGTGTACAAAATATTAAGAACACCTTCCTAATATTGAGTTGCACCCCCCCCCTTTTTGCTCTCCGAACAGCCTCAATTCGTCTGGGCATGGACTCTACGAGGTGTCGAAAGCGTTCCACAGGGATGCTGGCCCGTGTTGACTCCAATGTTTCCCACAGTTGTGTCAAGTTGGCTGGATGTTCTTTGGATGGTGGACCTTTGGACTTTTCTTGATAGAAACAGGAAACTATTGAGCATGAAAAACCCAGCAGCGTTGCAGTTTCTTGACACAAACCAGTACGCCTTGCATCTACTACCAAACCCCATTCAAAGGCACTTAAATATTTTTTCTTGCCCATTCACCTTCTGAATGGCACACACACAATCCATGGATCAGTTGTCTCAAGGCTTARAGTCTCCTTCCCTTCATCTACACTGATTAAAGTGGATTTAACAAGTGACATCAATAAGGGACCATAGCTTACACCTGGATTCACCTGCTCAGTCTATGTCATGGAAAGAGCAAGTGTTCTTAATTTTTTGTACACTTAGTGTATAGTGTACCTATGGTTAGTTTTTGATCTATGGTATTGCTGGGGAATACGGGTTAGCGGTATAGTATCTCTCACATGTACAGGCAGACTGAACAGACTTACTCTACATAATATGTTCCATACTGTGGGTCCTCTATCTCCTCCCAGCCATACGGAAGCTCTGTGGATACAGGAAGAGACGCATTGTGTTCAAGTACTATCACACAAAACATGCAAATGTACAGCACTGCAGGATAACAGGGCATAGTGACGAGAAGAGCCCAGCAGACACCCGACACAATGATTTGGTTAACATTTTGCAGTTTTCGCAGACAGGCAGCCTGGCTCTTCACGCAAGAGAAAGCTTTGGAGCTGCTTTTCAGAGGCAGCACACCAACTAGCATTCTGCCTGCCTTTAAAAATCCATTAGAAACAGCGGACCAGAGCCCTGTGTATCCCCCATACTCCCCACTCTCTCCCTGCACTTAGCCCAAGTCACAGCCACACACCCTGGGAATGGACAGGCAAACGAGTGGGCACTCTTGGTACCCCTGGCATTCAAGTTAATCAGTCAAGCTGATTAACTCCTTGTTGAATAAAAACTCAACATATACAGTGCCTTCAGAAAGTATTCATACCCCTTGACTTATTCCACAATACCCCATAATGACAAAGTGAAAACATGTTTTTAGAAATGTTTGCACATTTATTGATAATGAAATACAGAAATATCATATTTACATAAGTATTCACACTATTGAGTCAATACTTTGTAGAAGCACCTTTGGCAGCGATTACAGCTGTGAGTCTTAATGGATAAATCTCTTAAGAGCTTTCCACACCTGGATTGTGCAACATTTGCCCATTATTCTTAAAAAAAAAAATTCAAGCTCTGTCAAATTTATTGTTGATCATTGCTTGACAACCATTTTCAGGTATTGGCATAGATTTTCAAGTAGATTTAAGTCAAAACTTTAACTCGGCCACTCAAGAACATTCACTGTCTTCTTGGTAAGCAACCCAAGTGTAGATTTGGCCTTGTGTTTTAGGTTATTGTCCTGCTGAAAAGTGAATTAATCTCTCAGTGTCTGGTGGAAAGCAGAMTGAACCAGGTATCCTCTAAGATTTTGCCTGTACTTAGCTCCATTCTGTTTCTTTTTTTGTCCTGAAAAACTCCCCAGTCCTTAACGATTACAAGCATACCCATAACATGATGCAGCCACCACTATGCTTGAAAATATGGAGAGCGGTATTCAGTAATGTGTTGCATTGGATTTGCCCAAAACATAACATTTTGTATTCAGGACAAAAAGTTAATTGCTTTGCCACATTTTTTGCAGTATTATTTATTCAGTGCCTTGTTGCAAACATGATGSTTGTTTTAGAGTATTTTTATTCTGTACAGGCTTCCTTTTCACTCAGTCAATTAGGTTAGTATTTTGGAGTAACTACAATGTTGTTGATCCATCTTCAGTTTTCTCCTATTTAATGGCCCACAGCCATTAAACTCTGTAACTGTTTTAAAGTCACCATTGGCCTCGTGATGATATCCTTGAGCTGTTTCCTTCCTCTCTGTAATGAACACGAGGGGAGACAGAGCTGGGTTCAAGCGCAGGGCGCAGCAGGTGTTTATTGCAAAGGACCACAGGATGAAGCAGATAGCTGGGCCCAGGGGCAGGCAGAAGGTCATACACAGGGGGTCCAAAAGGGCAACAGTACAGGCAGGGAAAAGGCTAGTAATGTAGTCCAGGAGATCAGACAATAGGTAGATAACAGGAAATCCAATAGGCCAGAGTACAGACAGGGAATAGGCAAAAAGTGTCGTTAGTGAGGCGGGTAAAAACTATCATACACAGGACAATCACAGGAAACCCAGCTCTCCAAAAGACATGTGTCCCAAAACAAACAATACCTCACAGTGATGGGATGCAAAGAGCTGAACTAAATAGTGTGTGATAATGACATACAGGTGTGTGAACAGGTGATTAGAATTCAGGTGATTGGGATCTGGAGAGTGAGCTGCGTTCAGGGGATCTAGGTGTTTGAGAGTTTGAGCTGGAAAGTGAGCTGCGTTCAGGTGATCTAGGAGTTTGAGGGTGTGAGTTGGAAGCAGACGTTACACTCTCCGGCAACTGAGTTAGGAAGGACGCCTTTATCTTTGTAGTGACTGGGTGTATTGATACACCACCTAAAGTGTAATTAATAACTTCACCATGCTCAAAGGGATATTCAATGTCTGCTTCTTTTTATTTATACCCATCTACCAATATGTGCCCTTCTTTGCGAGGCATTGGAAAACCTCCCTGGTCTTTGTGGTTGAATCTGTTTTTGAAGTTCACTGCTGGACTGAGGGACCTTACAGATAATTGTCTGTGTGGGGTACGGAGATGAGGTAGTCATTCAAAAATCATGTTAACCACTATTATTGCACACAGAATGAGTCCATGCAACTTATTATGTGACTTGTTAAGCAAATGTTTACTCCTAAACTTATTTAGGCTTGCCATAACACAGGGTTTGAATACTTATTGACTCAATACATTTCAGCTTTTCATTTATTAATTAATTTGTTAACATTTCTAAAAACATAATTTCACTTTGACAGTATGGGTTATTGTGTGTAGTCCAGAGACACAAAATAAACATTTAATCCATTTCTATCTACCACAACATAATGTGGAAAAAGTCAAGGGGTGTGAATACTTTCTGAAGGCACTGTACATGTAGGCAGCCCACATGACCCTGAGTTGGGGGCATTTATTAAGGAAAGTACATGTCAGAAGATGTTATACAATCCTGTCTGTATGGGAACGTAAAACTCATAGGAATAGGCGTCTATCTCCTGTTTCTGTAGTGTGAGRCAGCTTGATGTACAAGTACACCCCCTGGACAGGAAGCATGCCCTACCCCCAATCTATCTCCTTAATGCTGGCACGCAGCCAGGTCTTTGGTATGACTCAGCCGGGTATCAAACTCCCACCCTTCCAATCTCAGGGTAGATATTCTAACCACAAGGCCACTGAGTTGGGAATGTAGTCAAACAGTACATATTTATTAAGCTGTGTGTATAGTATGTGTATGTGAGAAATAATGCATAGTATACTGTAGGGCAGGGGCTGATAAGCATAGCCATGTGTAAAGCTCCATGTGTGTTCTGCAAGAACTTCGTGTATGTATGGTCCATTTACACCCTACAGAGACAGAAGTTTCAGAGTGTAGCGCAGTGTCGCAATATTGTTTTTCGTCACAAAAGGGGCGGCTCCTTGTAGTGCACTCCGACATTCAATGTACTCCCGTGCCACATGCTAATTGTAAAGCCTTGTTCACATTACCCATAAGCACTCCGTTACGGTGTGCCAGATGTCATGCATTTCAATGGCGACGTCCACAACGGAGTGAAAACGCAAGCGTTAAAGGCTCCGTTGTGAGACGGAACCAYATACTTTGCTGACTAACGGCGAATAAACTATAAACGATCAAAATAAAGAAAGTCGCACACTCCATGTATAATCTACCAGCAATTTAATGGGTATTTAMCAATGACTGTGCCAATCACTGTGCCTTCCTCAGGGTAATGTCATAAATACTTGAACCAGGTTATGTAGAAACACAGTGCAATTAGTGTAACCAATGACAGTGGTGAGGGGTGTGTCATAATGATTAAGTTAATTAAAATGAATTAGTGAAACTGTTAACAAAATAGTATATGGCATATTAAATATATTATGCTATTGTTATCATATAGAAACATAATGGAATATTGTACATCATATTAGCGTCAACATACATTATTGTTTAATTCAATTTCACATCATTTTGTATTTCATTTTTGTTACATGTAATATTGGTTCAACCTTAATATATAATGAACATCCTCAACAGGGGGAACATATTAGGTGWACGCTAATAAGCTGTAAAAATAWTTTTTACATTTATAAGACTTGTTCATAAAGGAAAATGTGTTCATAAGAAGGGCTTGAGATCAAAGTCAATATTCAGACCATTAGGGGTMAATGTTTTTAGATAGGMTWWCYRGWWAKCCTATCTTTGTAGTAGTGGGATCTCAATGTTACCTCCTCTCCTTGGTAGAGCAACATGCTCAATGCCTGTGTATTTGAGAGAGGAGATGGGATGGTTAGCTTCAACAAAGTGAGCTGCTACTGGATAGTCAATGTTCTTACACCTGATTGAGCTGCGGTGTTAATAGAATCCCCCAAAAGTTATTTTGTTTAGAAGTGATAGCGTTATTCTAGGATATTTTAAAACATAAAAACAGATAGCCATGTGCATTAAAACCAGTAGATAGTGATAGCGCTGATGTCATCCAAGTGTTTCTGTAGAAAAAACCCTTGATGACACATGAAGCCGGAAGAACTTGAATTTGAAGCACACCATATTGTTGAATGGGGCTGAATGGCAACCAAAAATGGTTAAAGTGGCCGTAGCTAGCAAAGGATCATAGTCGATGTAGTCGTTTTCATCCTGCCTGAGGGAGTCAATCTTAATGTCTATGGCATGAGCCTCATTGTAGCCTGCCGGCCTGCGATTTGTCTGTGTCAGCACGTGGTGCTATGTGACGACGAATGTAGTAGTCAGAATGGATCACTATTTCATTAAATATCATGATTTGTAGCAAACTTTAAAATAATTCACCGTGGGGATCGAACTTGATCATAATAAACCAAATTTAGAGCCCAAAACAGCCTTCGGGGCTGTTGGCGATCGTCATTTACATAGGCTTTATAGGTCAGACCAGGGCTTTTGACACCACTAAGTCGCTAATCAGTAACCGACCAGCAGAGCTTGTGACTTCACGCTCCAGACTGGACACTGGGGGCCTGGTTTAGCCAACTTGCTTGCAAAGGAAGACAACAAGAGAGACTCTTATTTAGCTTTCACCACAAATGAGAAGACAAGAAAACCTCTGTTGCCCCATTGTGAATGTTGCTATTTGGGAGTCTGGACCGGCAAGGTATCATGTTACCAAAAGATCTATGCACATGAAGCTTGTAGAGTCCCTGAAGTCTTACCTCCATCCTCACACTTCTCTGGGGSCTTGGCCTTCTTGGCCAGGCGRGGGTCCAGCCAGGTGGTGGTCTTGCTGTTGTGACTGTTAAGGGCAGATAAGAGAAACATTCAAAAACCTGAGCCAGCTACTGACACTGGTATTTTCATGATAGTAAAGGTAGACAGTCATGTACCCACCTACTCTATATTCTGTTATACTTTCTTTGAAAGCTACACAGGTTATATATAACTGATTGACACATTTATACATCCTGCTATGCATTCAAATGAAGGAAAACTGAAACAGAGTATTCATTATGATATTGTGGCGATTTCAGACAAGAGCGGCTGCAAGTAGAGCATTGTACAGGCATGAATTTTAAGCCTGAGCCCTACCCATGCCGGCGACGTTCAGGCTCTACCTTGCCAAGGCCCGATTGCATCTGCCAAATTCAAGGCCCGGCCCTGTCCGAAACCCSAAATAACTTCCATCTTTAGTAAATTCATTAGCTGTTCTTCTCGGCCTGTCACTCGCTTCCTGCACACAGTTCGCTCTGCATGCGCTCTGCTYGTGGCGCTCTGAGTCTGTGAGTATCCATAGCAACGGCTCCACTTGGGCTGCTCAATGAAGAGACATGAGAGAGCTGTTAGCTACTTTTCGTCACTCTAAACTCCAAAACTCAAGGAACATTATTATTTTCTGTGAAATAATCTCTCCTGTCTTATATTTGACAAGGTTGACACTTCTGACACCATGTTATGATCTTAGTCAGATATGACTGTACTGCTCAGCAGAGCATGAGCAAACGGCTCAGCTTCAAAATGTTAGTGATCAATTTAGTGATACCCAAGCTCTACCCGTAGCTAGTTATTGATGAAAAAAACTGCCTTACCCGKCCCTAACCCGTCGGGCTCGGGTCGGGTAACAGAGAACTAGCTGGAAGCCAAATCTGTTTACAAAAAACTCAAGGGCTTCTGAGAGAGCTATATTTACTAAATTGTTCCTAAAACACAGTATTGATTTGTCGGGAAGTTGTCTTGAAGAGAAACCATCAAATTCATTAGCTTAGACCAGAACMACTTTTGGAACAATCATGTAGGCTAGGGCTGTAAGTCAATATAAGTAGATTTTAAAGAGACCCACACCAGTCCAGGCCTTGGCTTGTTTACCTAAATAACCCAAATCCTCTGTCTGTTCGGCATGGCTTATGTAACACCTGTGCTGTGTGCTTCACTAATCTAATCAACAATGTCATGTCATGATACTTTGCATGATGCTGATCAGATATAGTCATCCATGCATAACCTGTAACGTACATAACATTCCACATTCAGTCTAGAGCAGAAATGCATGTTCTGCATTTCAAACATATTAAGCTCATATTAATGAGCTTTGAACTCTGGAGTTATCTATGCACGTACAGTGTAGTAGCACTGTGTAACCAACCAGGACTAAAAGGTTGTCTCTTTGTCCTGTCCCTGAGTAGATATACAGGAGCTGGTGCAGTACTCACTCTATGAAGTAGACCATGCCCGTCTCAGTGTAGGCCATCTCCCAGTTGAGAGGCAGGGGTTCCAGGCTGTCATCGCCGGGCAGAGAGCTCCACATACGGAAGTCCATGGCACTGCTGGACTGGGTGTAGCTGGGCACCGCCTTCCTCCACGATGCCCCTTCTTTTTGCTCTGTAGCCCAGGAGAGAGAGAGACAGAGAGACAGAGAGAGAGCAGAAGGTTAGCCTGCATGGACACCTCCAGCCTCCCAGCTTGCAGTGGGAGGGGGGAGGGTTTGATGTTGCTACAGGATTTGCATGCAAGAGATGGTGTGTTCTGTTCATCAAGGCTCTTTTTCATTTGCATGTGCATGTACGTGTGAGCGTATTTATGCATATGTGGTACCCTCCCCCTGGATTTAAATGATACAAGTAGCTGGGGTGGATTCATAGTAAAAATGCCATTTGAGGCAATTTTGGCACAATAATACTGTCCCACTGCTCTTTATGGTTATTTCTATGTAAAATAAAATGTGTGTATTAATTTAATGAGAACTGCAATAAAAGCACACCAATCAACTTTGCACCCAATTGGTCCTTGCAAACTTCGGGCTACAAAAAGCTGCCAAATGAAACTTATACACAAGAGTCTTCTAATGGAGGGACTGTTTGTGTAATGCTAACCTCTGCACAAGTATATGACACAATGAGGCTCAAGGCCACACAGCTTATTCTAGTGTATTCCCCAGAACTGATGCAGCCCATAAGCGTGTCAAATTTGTGCATGTGATTCTGTATTTCAGTAAATACTACACTACCGCATCCATAAGACTTGCTAATATTTACAACATATCCCCTATCTACTTGAAGGATGGGGAGGAACTGGCAAACGTCTCCAAATGAGTCTGACTCCCCATGCTAATCTGACACACASACACACACACACACACAGTGGATGCTTTGACCTCATGTAAGCATGCACAATGGGCAGCCTTGGGGCAGCTCCTTGTGGAGAGTTCAGAGGGCTGAGAGCCTGACAGCTCACACCATACTGACTGCACTAGACCAGRGCTCTCCAACCCTGTTCCTGGAGAGCTACCCTCCTGTAGGTTTTCATTCCAACCCTAGTTGTAACTCACCTGATTCAGCTTCTCAACCAGTTAATTATTAGAATCAGGTGCGCTAGATTAGGGTTGGAGCGAAACCCTACAGGACAGTAGCTCTCCAGGAACAGGGTTGGATAGAMCTGCACTAGAAACATACAGGAAGTCAGCCAGGGGTCAGGGTTTGTCTTTCACACAGAGACCAGGGAAGTTCAGTCAGGAGTTTGGGCATTACGCTTAATTTTTCCATGAAACTTCTGACCCATTCATAACTGTTTCCATCTATGGTTGGTTTAGAATGAAAAGTTCCTAACACCCACATTGCTGCAGTACAGCAGACATGTGATTTATTTTACTTAGAAAGACTTGTTCCTGTCCATCGTGCATGCCTGATAATAAAACAGCAGAAKGCATACTGTAACCCATTTCTCTTAAAGTCAGGCTATCCTTGGGCACATACTTTAATTTGTTAGTCTTATTWTTATTTATTTTTTTAAACTGCATTGTTGGTTAGGGCTTGTAAGTAAGCATTTCACTGTAAGGTCTACACCTGTTGTATTCGGCGCATGTGACAAATAACATTTGATTTGATTTGATTTTTTTTTTYCTTTGAGAGAGAKGTCCTGATTGATCACACACACACAGAGTCTCTGGGTAAGAAGTCTGCTGCCTTCAAGGTAACCTGCACCCCAGTAGAAAGTGTTACTGATACTGAATGTGCTTGAGGCATAACCTTGAGATGGAGCCTGCGGGAAGTGGCTGGCTATACAGACAGAGCATGACAGATAGCACAGACTGGGAGTAATGGGGAAGATGATCAGAGCTCCATAGGTCAATATATATATAGGGCAGAAATGTATAGAGCAGAAATATATTACAGAGAAAAAAAATTATATTGTCCATAGCAGAGGTTGGAACAGTTTCAGGCAAAAGAACGAAAAACTGGAAAATAACAAAACAAATCTCAGAACGGAAACAGATCTGTAGTGTTCCGGAACAGAATCGTTATTTTAAAATCTTGAGAATCGTTTAATAATGTTATTTTTTGTTCCAAAAATATTCTTAATATCTAGTATATATTTATGCAATTCAGTGTAGTTCTGATGGTAATAATAGCCGAAACACATTCCAACTCATGTCAGGTAATGATGTTCAGCGCTTCATGCCAAGCCCCCTACATGTCCATCCCTCTTTCTCACTCTCTTCCCATCTCGCGCCTGCACTTCTATGACCAATCAAACATGTAAACAACTAGCTTACCCATTCCGTAGCAAGTTTCTCTATCTACTGTAAATGTAAAAACTATTCTTTTTTGTAGGTTCAGAACTCTGGTGGTCGGAAACACTGGAACGGAACGAAGAAAATAGGGGTTCTGTTTGGAGCGGAACGATTGGAAAATAATTTTGCTTCCACCCCTGGTCCATAGTCATCATAATGTAGAGCTAAAAGTAGAACATGAGATACAGATACTGGGAGATATATGTGAGGTACAACAGAGGACTATCCTGAGGAAAGAGAGAAAGGGCAGGAGAGGGGTTTTGAGTATGAGATGTACTGACCTGGGAGGCCGTTGGCCAGAGGTGGCCTCTCATCATCGTCTTCTTCCTCAGGGACCACACTGTCCTTCCTGTCCATCTTGCTGACGGACGTGGTGCGTTTACGCTGGACCTCGTTGTCATAGTCCTCATCAAACAGCACCTGATCCACCAGGTCAGGCTGCACCAGTGTGGGCTCCGCTGGGGGCTTTGGGGTCCCATAGTAGTTACCTAGAGATAGAGAGCGAGAGAGAGACAGAGACAGAGAACGAGAGAGAGAGAGAGAGATATGAGTGTCTGACACGTTCCCTATTCTTAACCATACCTGTAGCTGGTATGCAACGCTGGTAAGATATTGCCATTTATTGTGCATTTAGGCTATCTGAAAAATAACTGGTTAAGTAAGGGGACCACAATCTTGGGATCACGGTACTGTAACCAATATGGAAAATGGTCCTCATTTTGTACATGAACACRTTGCTGTCTTTTAATACCAATATGCATGTCAATTTTCTAGTGTCACTGTTCAGTAGCATGTTAGCTAGCACAACAGCTAAGGTAGCAACAATATCAGCTGACATCAAAGCAAAACTTCCCTTTTCCAGATRGATCCCCTTCCCCTACCCGTGGTGTTGGARGAAGCTGCATTGGGAAGAGGAATGGGAAACACCCAGGAATAATGTTTATGGTGCACTCACTCATAACCCTTTTTTTGAGGGATAAATTAGTGTATCGTCTTCAATCTTGMTAAGGTAAGAAAATGTCTTATTCTATAAATGGAGCCTATACATTCATTATTTGTAACAATTAGATCTTTCATTGCTTTAAACTAGCAGCTAGCTCATCTTGATCATGTGTTGTTCCTTCTTTCTTTCTTTCTTTCTGGAAGCAATCAGTTACAAGGCAAAAGGACAGATTGAGGCCTTCAATCAAACTGAGGACCGAGAAATGTGTGCACCAGGTCATGGCTTCTTACATGTATGGCTTTGAGATGTAAGTTAACAATTAGTAATTTTGGAAGAATAATATGATTTGCCAAATTAGGCTAAACTAAATTTGATGTTGCTTTTGTATTGTTATCACAGGCTGAACACTGACATTTTTGTAGCTTTCATGAGGCTTACACAAGTGTATGGTGGCAATTCCACCATTTTCAAACTCATTTTCATTATCTCCAGCACAATACCAGTGTCTATATTTGTGAAAATTTAACATTCTCTACATTTTTTATTTTTTTAACTGCCTAAAAATATTCAGTGAAGATAACAGAGCATCATTTGCTAATTTAGGTCATGGATGGATCAATCTCTGACTAGCTGCTGAACACTCTCGGTATCTAAATTTATGCAGAGAAAACATAATTATTCAACATTCATTAAGATAGTTGAACACCGCCATTCTTTTAGCTTTCATGAGGCTTACACAAGTGTATGAGTTCCTTAAGAGCCTATAAGAATACCAATGTTTGGATAGTTACCACTTTGATACATTATGTAAATAATACTATTATTATCAGTATTATTATTATATTGCAATATATAACGTGCAAAAATATTCAAAGAACATTTTCATTTGCAGCATACAAACTTAAAGGGCAATTCCACCACTTTTCAACCTAATTTTCATTATCTCTAGCACAATACACATTTCTACTTACAGTACCAGTCAAAGGTTTAGACACACCTACTCATTCAAGGGTTTTTCTTTATTTTTTGCTATTTTCTACATTGTAGAATAATAGTGAAGACATCAAAACTATGAAATAACACATATGGAATAATGTAGTAACCAACTAAAGTGTTAAACACATCAAAACATATGTTATATTTGAGATTCTTCAAAGTAGCCATCCTTGCCTTGATGACAGCTTAGCACACTCTTGACATTTTCTCAACCAGCTTCATGAGATAGTCACCTGGAATTCATTTCAATTAACAGGTGTGCCTTGATAAAAGTTAATTTGTGGATTTCTTTCCTTCTTATTGTGTTTGAGCCAATCAGTTGTGTTGTGACAAGGTAGGCTTGATATACAGAAAATAGCCCTATTTGGTAAAATACCAAGTCTATATTATGGCAAGAATAAGCAAAGAGAAATGACAGTCCATCATTACTTTAAGACATGAAGGTCAGTAAATGCGGAACATTTCAAGAACTTTGAAAGTTTGTTCAAGTGCAGTCGCAATAACCATCAAGCGCTATGATGAAACTGGCTCTCATGAGGACCGCCACAGGAAAGGAAGACACAGAGTTACCTCTGCTGCAGAGGATAAGTGCATTAGAGTTACTAGCCTCAGACATTGCAGCCCAAATAAATGCTTCACAGAGTTCAAGTAACAGACACATCTCAACATCAACTGTTCAGAGGAGACTGTGTAAAATCAGGCCTTCATGGTGAATTGCTGTGAAGAAACCACTACTAAAGGACACCAATAAGAAGAAGAGACTTGTTTGGGCAAAGAAAAATGAGCAATGGACATTAGATCCATGGAAATTTGTCCTTTGGTCTMGAGTCCAAATTGGAGATTTTTGGTTCCAAACGCCATGTCTTTGTGAGACGCAGAGTAGATGAACGGATGATCTCCGCATGTGTTTCCCACTGTGATTTATTTCGAATTCAAGGCACACTTAACCAGCATGGCTACCACAGCATTYGGCAGCGATACGCCATCCTATCTGGTTTGCGCTTAGTGGGACTATCATTTGCTTTTCAAGAGGACAATAACCCAACACACCTCCAGRCTGTGTGAGGGCTATTTGACCAAGAAGGAGAGTGATGGAGTGTTGCATCAGATGACYTGGCCTCCACAATCACCCGACCTCAACCCAATTGAGATGGTTTGGGATGAGTTTGGACYGCAGAGGGAAGGAAAAGCAGCCMAAAAGTGCTCAGCATATGTGGGAACTCCTTCAAGAYTGTTGGAAWAGCATTCCTCATTTAGCTGGTTGAGAGAATGCCAAGAGTGTGCAAAGGGTGGCTACTTTGAATAATCCTAAATCTAAAATATATTTTAATTTGTTTAACACTTTTACTCCATGATTCCATATGTGTTATTTCATAGTTGATGCCTTCACTATTATTCTAAAATGTAGAAAATAGTCAAAAYAAAGAAAAACCCTTGAATGAGTAAGTGTGTCCAAACTTTTGACTAGTACTGTATGTGAAAAAGGAGCTTTTCCACGTTTTGTAGAAAAATATATAAAGTAAAACATTTATGCCTCAAATTTTTTTAGATGTGTGATTTTCAAACACTTTGAGATTCGCAGTGACATGGAGATCAAGAAAATACCCTCCTTCTGGCTTGAAACTCATTGCAGRTTTTGAAAATCACAGTTTTTCTTACTTTTAATCCTACCCTGTGMTGTCACAGAGAAGCACTTTCTTCTTATCTTTTTAACCACAGATCATAGAAACACATATGTAGACATTGCTATGGTGCTGGAGATAATGAATGAGGTTGAAAAGTGGCGGAGTTGTCCTTTAATATGATGAACAGGAATAACATTTACTCTCACGGGTGGCCAGAAAATAACTATATGAAAGCTACGCCCCTGAAAATAAGCCACGCCTCCTGAAAATTACATAAAAAAATACCCAGCTGCCGGGTCAAACCAGCATGAAAGTGAATGGSCGCATTTGAGTGGTAAGCGTAAAACTAGACCAAAGTCTGGGWAATTCCAAATTTGGGTAATCCCAACAACCCAACTGGCTGGGTCAAAATRACCTGGTGTGTGTTCTGTCCAATATTTACCCAGCGTTGGGTTACCAAATAACCACATTTTTAACCCAGCATTTTTTTGGTGTAGTGTTCACATTTCATCTAAATGTTGTAGCTACATACAAATATGAAATAAACAATTTATTTGGGAAATATCCCGTCTTTGCTCTTTTCTTCATTAGAATGCTGATGATTTCAAGTTGTATTGGATTCATTTTGACCTGTTAAGGCATTGAATACATGTTGTTTAGTGTATTTAGAAATGTTTTGTATGTTTAGTTTACTCTGTGAGAAGCAAGTTCTTTTAAAGTTATATGTGATTTGGTTTATGTAGATACAACATTTCAATGTTGTTTATACACAATGTTGCCAAAAACCTGATTTAATTTCCATATTCATAATGAGTTTGCAGCAATTYTTTAGCAATCAGTAGAATGTTCACCACAAGTTTCTCAGAATTGCTTACCAGAAGTTTKCAAATCTCCGCAAATTGGCCRCAACAGTTTGCCACAAAACTAATTTGCATGTGAAAATATGATCTTGCTGTAAATTTGCATCAAATTGGGCCAAAGATTTGCCACAAATGTTTGTCAGAAGCCTGTCTCACCACTCCCCACTAGAGATTTTTTCAGCAACCAATTGCACTGATCATTGAAYATAGCAATGAACTATCTATGAGAGTTTTTTCTCCCGTTGAAGAAAAACCCTGTGACAGTGCCTATAAATAATAGAATAATAAATAAATAATAAAATAATTAGAATAATAAATAATAAGATAATAGAGCGTAATTTGCGAATTTAGCTCATGGGATGATCAATCTCTGACTAGCTGTTGAACACTGTGTATAAAAATGAATGCGCAGAAAATTTTATTATTCAACATTCATTAAGATATTTTTTTATGTGCACACTGATTTGAGAAGCCGACAATATTTGATGTGTATTTGTTTGCTAAACATGAGAATATGTTCATGGGAGTAATATGGAATTATATTTTAAGGGTCAAATACTTACATTGCTTTACAAAAAGTAACAATTACACAGAGCCTATTCAGTGGAAACATAATTAATAAGCAGCTTAATTAAAGAACCGGGAAAAGATGCCACTGGGAAATTCAGTTATAATACAATTACATAATAATTATAATACAGTTCCCGCTCAGCCCAGTCAAAACTGTTCGCTGCTCTGGCACCCCAATGGTGGAACAAACTCCCTCACGACGCCAGGTCAGCGGAGTCAATCACCACCTTCCGGAGACACCTGAAACCCCACCTCTTTAAGGAATACCTAGGATAGGATAAAGTAATCCTTCTAACCCCCCCCCCCTTAAAAGAGTTAGATGCACTATTGTAAAGTGGTTGTTCCACTGGATATCATAAGGTGAATGCACCAATTTGTAAGTCGCTCTGGATAAGAGCGTCTGCTAAATGACTTAAATGTAATGTAAATGAAATAGGGTTTTCAGCAAAATAATTACCCTCTGTAAAATTGATCTCCTTTTCATTTGAACTGTGCTTATTCTCATCTTATAAACATTTCATCTATCTCTCCACCTATTAAAATGTAAACATTGCAGGTACGTCTATTATAGAAGATATGCACAAACTCAAAACACAGCTTTATTTTCTCTTTATAAGGTAACATAGTGGGGAAATAGGACAAAGACTTTAAAAAAGCAGTGCAGCAAATACAACACAATGCTTGGTGGAAAATCCTTCCATTTCAATGACCACGCAATACTTGTTCAGTTGTGTCTTTAAAAAAGCCCCATGTCAGTCAAGAGCCCCTAACACGCAGAATGATAGTAGCTACAGTATGKTAAAGTGGGTTAATGCAGCTGTGCTCATCTCTGACTCCTTCATAGCAGTGGGGATGAGAAGCCTGGATCAAAACATCTCCCTCCAATTGTCATGTCTCGCGCTACGGGCTCACCACTCACCACCGTTCTCCAAATGACACTCATCCACATTTTTCAGAGATGGTTTCATTAACACCGGTGGAACAGAGATAGCAGGGAGAGATTGGGGGCCGCTCGCTAATCCCTGCGTGTCTCCTGCCATTCATCAGTCAGATGCTGTAGCACGTTGATGAATTACTTACAAAAACATATCTCTGGGTAAATGTGTGTCATAAATGTGAAGGAGTGTGAAAGCGCCCAGTCAGGGGAGATTTCTGCTATAATTTGTTATTTTAAACTACGGGGAGGCCTCATAAACTGACAAGCAGAGGGGTGGCTTGTTTGACATGACTTAAACATGGCAAATGCCAAGAGGTTTATGAGTCACCTTACTGTATAATTTCATATGTACACTCATACTGTATGTACTCACAGTTCTCATAGGAATCAGAATCATGAACACAGTGGGATTCCCTGGCCCAAAAACATTTGACAAGAATTTGAATTAGACAGACTCTCCCATTTCCTGGTAACAGTTATGTCAGCAGCCCCAAACCATGTGCTTTGTTCATTTCTGGGCAGCTGTCCCTSTGCTGTGCTGCCTGACCCGACCTGAACCACACAGAAGAGCAGCGCCAGAGTGAGGGTTGAGCCCAGACGGACTCCCTCTCAGAGCCTGGCACAGATGGCTGTGTCTGCTTGGCATGAAACCTGGGACCCTGTGGGCCACCCTGGCACGAACTGTATTCCAGCAGCACCGCCTGGGTGAAGGAAGAGGCCTCAGCTCACTGGGCAGGGCAGGTCTGGCATTGCACTGGGTGAGTCTGTGTGACAAAGCCCCTACTTAACAATGGGGGATATACAGTGCCTTGCAAAAGTATTCATCCCCCTTGGAGTT
Source organism: Salvelinus sp. IW2-2015 (assembly GCF_002910315.2). Classification (NCBI taxonomy): domain Eukaryota; kingdom Metazoa; phylum Chordata; class Actinopteri; order Salmoniformes; family Salmonidae; genus Salvelinus; species Salvelinus sp. IW2-2015. The sequence goes on from NC_036838.1 coordinate 42,697,769, forward strand.
TTTACATTTTGTTGCATTACAATCTGTAATTTAAATAGATTTTTATTTGGATTTCATGTGATGGACATACACAAAATASTACAAATTGGTGAAGTGAAATGAAAAAWATTACTTGTTTAAAAAAATKATAAAAMCCCCCCCCGGAAAAGTGGTGTGTGCATATGTATTCACGCCYTTTGCTATGAAGCCCCTAAATAAAATCTGGTGGAACCAATCACCTTCAGAAATCACAAAATTAGTTAAATAAAGTCCACCTGTGTGCAATCTAAGTGTCACATGATCTGTCACATGATCTCAGCATATACCCCTGTTCTGAAAGGCCCCAGAGTCTGCAACACCACTAAGCAAGGGGCACCACCAAGAAAGCGGCACCATGAAGACCAAGGAGCTCTCCAAACAGGTCAGGGATAAAGTTGTGGAGAAGTACAGACCAGGGTTGGGTTAAAAAAATATCAGAAACTTTGAACATCCCACAGAGGACCATTAAATTCATTATTAAAAAATGGAAAGAATATGGCACCACAACAAACCTGCCAAGAGAGGGCCGCCCACCAAAACTCACAGACCAGGCAAGGAKKGCATTAATCAGAGAGGCAGCAAAGATACTAAAGATAACCCTGAAGGAGCTGCAAACCTCCACAGTGGAGATTGGAGTATCTGTCCATAGGACCATTTTAAGCCGCACACTCCAGAGAGCTGGGCTTTACGGAAGAGTGGCCAGAAAAAAGCCATTGCTTAAAGAACTGCCAAAAGGGGCGGAAATAGCCTGCAGAGTTCTGTCATACTATCCAGGTCTGTGCCCCTAAAATTTCAGCTTCTACTTTTAAAAATCCACYTTCTGCCCCCAGCTGTGCCCTGGACACCATATATGGATTGACTGCCCCCTATCTATCATCAGAACTCGTACTGTTTGGTGACCTAAACTGGGACATGCTTAACACCCAGTCCGTCCTACAATCTAAGATAGATGCCCTAAATCTCACACAAATTATCAATGAACCTACCAGGCACAACCCCAAATCCGTAAACACGGGCACCCTCATAGATATCATCCTAACCAACCTGCCCTCCAAATACACCTCTGCTGTCTTCAACCAAGATCTCAGCGATCACTGCCTCATTGCCTGCATCCGTAATGGGTCTGTGGTCAAAAGACCACCCCTCACGGCACTCCTATTGTCGCAACAAAGCATCCTTTCACTCATTGCTGCCAAACACTACCCTCGTAAAACTGGCTATCCTACCGATCCTTGACTTTGGCGATGTCATTTCAAAAATAGTCTCCAACACTTCTACTCCAGACAAATTGGATGCAGTCTATCACAGTGCCATCCTTTTCACCAAAGCCGCATTTACTACCCACCACTGCCGACCTGTATTGCTCTCGTTGGCTGGCCCTTGCTTCATATTCGTCGCCAAACCCACTGGCTCCCAGTCATCTATAAGTCTTGCAGTTAAGCCCCCGCGCTTATCTCAGCTCACTGGTCACCAATAGCAGCACCCACCCATAGCACGCGCTCTCAGCAGGTATATTTCACTGGTCACCCCCAAAGCCAATTCCTAATTTGGCCGCCTTTCCTTCCAGTTCTCTGCAACCAATGACTGGAAGACGATTGCAAAAATCACTGAAGCTGGAGACTCTTATTCTCCCTCACTAACTTTAAGCACCAGCTGTCAGTGCAGCTCACAGATGACTGCACCTGTAAATAGCCCATCCAACTACCTCATCCCCATACTGGTATTTTTTTGTGTTGCTCCTTTGCACCCCAGTATCTCTACTTGCACATTACTCTTCTGAACATCTTATTCACTCCAGTGTTTAATTTGCTAAACTGTAATTATTTGCCACTACGGCCTATTTATTGCCTTCAACCTCCCTTATCTTACCTCATTTGAACTACACTCTATAGAACTTTTATTGTGTTTTTACTGTTATGTTTGTTTATTCCATGTGTAACTCTGTGTTGTTGTTTGTGTCGATTGCTTTGCTTTAATCTTGGCTAG
>NC_036838.1:42700898-42848681 GCF_002910315.2 Salvelinus sp. IW2-2015
AGGTCGCAGTTGTAAATGAGAACTTGTTCTCAACTGGCCTACCTGGTTAAATAAAGGTGAAATAAATGTTTTTTTTAAAGAAACAAATAAGCAAATATGTTTGGTGGTTGCCAAAAGCCATGTGGGAGACTCTCCAAACATATGGAAGAAGGTACTCTGGTCAGATGAGTTTAAAATGAGCTTTTTGGCCATCAAGGAAAACACTATGTCTGGCGCAAACCCAACACCTCTCATCACCCCAAGAACACCATCCCCACAGTGAAGGATGATGTTTTTCCATCGGCAGCGAGTGGGAAATTGGTCAGAATTGAAGGAATGATGGATGGATGATTGACATGGATTTAACAAGTGACATAAATAAGGGATTATAGCTTTCACCCGGATTCACCTGGTCAGTKTGTCATGGAAAGAGYAGGTGTTCTTAATGTTTTGTATACTCAGTGTAGGACACAGGGGAAGGAAGGAGTCAGTCGGTGTAGGAGGTGGGGGGTTAACGGCCAGGGATGACAGGAAGTAAGGGAAGTGAGAGAGGATAATAGTGCTAGTTCKCTGATGGTGGATTGTCTGGCGTGTTATTACAAATCAGCCAGAGAGCAGGGATGCAAGCTAGCTAATGACTAATGGGTATTGGAAAAAACATTAAGATTAGTTACAGATCACATTGAAGAGTAATATGATCACAACCTACTCTAAAAGTCAATTGGGCGAGTCAAATTTATGGGTATTTAATGTAGGACATAAAATAAACTAGAGGGCTCAAATACAGCAGGCGATTCCAGCGGAATTGGGTCTTGTTTGTTGCACACACTTACTCAGAATGTATACTCAATTTGGCAAAAAATCTAAATGGAAAAAAATCCCATATAATTTTACGTTGTAATAGCTCTGTACTGTACCTAGTTTACTCATTGTGCAGTGAGACCACAGCTATGTGCCAATACCCAAACATGTTTGTGCTGTCTCTGTTTCTTTGGAGAACTTGCCACTATCAGGGCCTTCAATGCACTCCAGCGGACAGCAAAGTGCAGCCTAGAACCCTGGAAAGTCAATACACACATTTGCACCCAGCCAAACACTGCTAGTGTACAGCTTTGAGAGCTTGCCATCAAGAGCTGACTCTGGGCACAGCTCAGCTGAAGTCCTTTAAATCTATCCTTGGCCCTCTCCCTTTCTCCTTCCCTCTCTCCCCTAATCTCTCTCTCTCTCTCTAGCCTAATCAAATCATTCAGAATATGTGCTTTACAGTGTTATCTGGCTGCCTGTAAAGGTGCAGAAATCCCACAAGTCTGGCTCCAGCTCAGAGATGARGGGCAGCTAACAGCCGTGGGTGGCTGTCCCTTGACTTGACAGCTTCTGAAACCTGCAGCCCCTTTCTTACTGTATGTGATCTCAATTCTGTCTTCCCCAACAGGGCTGGGATTTGCTCAAAGTGTGTGTGAGGAGGCGTCAATGCCAACCTGCTGTCTGTCAGCTGGGGGTTGACTCACAGGGAGAACCTCAGGGAGTATCTGGAGGGACATCACATCAGAGGGCCCAGGAGACATGGTGTGTGGTGCCGGAGCAACAATCTCTCCCTCAACGTCAGCAAGACATTGATCAGAGCTGATCGTGGACTACAGGAAATGGGGGGGGGGGGGGGGGGGGGGGTGAGCACGCCCTCATCCACATCGACACGGCGGCAGTGGATCATGTAGACAGCTTCAAATTCCTCGGTGTCCAAATCACTAAAGAATGAAAATGGTCCAAACACACACGCACAGTTGTGAAGAAGGCACGGCAGTGCCTCTCCCCCTCGGGAGGTTGAAAAAGATTGGCATGGGCCCTCAAATCCTCAAAAGGTTCTACAGCTGTACCATTGAGAGCATATTGACTGGATGCATCACTGCTTGGTATGGCAATAGCACCTCCCTCCGAGGGTTGTGTGGACAGCCCAGTACATCACTGGGGCCGAACTCCCACCATCCAGGACCTTTATATCAGGCGGTGTGAAAAGAAGGCCTGGAAAATCGTTAAAGACTCGAACCACCCAAGCCATAGACAATTTTCTCTACGACCCCAAGTAATACGATAAATAGCTAACAAAATAGCTACAGACTATCTGAGTTATTGACCTTTTATTTCTCTATGCACACTCACAGGGCCCTACACACACTGTCACTCCAACACACACACAAACACTCACTCCATCATTTTCAAACACAAACACTCACTCCATCATCACCCTTGACTATTTACACATTTTGTTACAGCCTTATTCTAAAATGGATTAAATTGTTTTTCCCCCTCATCAATCTACACACAATACCCCATAATGACAAAGCAAAAACAGGTTTTTAGAAACACAAAAAAAAGAAAATATCACATTTACATAAGTATTCAGACCCTTTACTCAGTACTTGGTTGAAGCACCTTTGGCAGCGATTACAGCTTTGAATCTTCTTGGGTATGATGCTACAAGCTTGGCACAACTGTATTTGGGGAGTTTCTCCCATTCTTCTCTGCAGATCCTCTCAAGGTCTGTCAGGTTGGATGGGGAGCGTCGCAGCACAGCTATTTTCAGGTCTCTCAAGAGATGTTCGATAGGGTTCCTGTCCGGGCTTTGGCTGGGCCACTCAAGGACATTCAGAGACTTGTCCCGAAGCCACTACTGGATTGTCTTGCCTGTGTGCTTAGGGTCGTTGTCCTGTTGGAAGGTGAAACTGCTCCCCAGTCTGAGGTCCTGAGTGCTCTGGAGCATGTTCTCATCAAGGGTCTCTYTGTACCTTGCTCCATTCATATCTCCCTCGATCCTGGCGTGTCTTCCAGTCCCTGCCACTGAAAAACATATGCTGCCACCACCAGGCTTCACCTTAGGGATGGTGCCAGGTTTCCTCCAGATGTGACGCTTGGCATTCAGGCCAAAGTTCAATCTTGGTTTCATCAGACCAGAGAATGCTGTTTCTCATGGTCTGAGAGTCCTTTAGGTKCCTTTTGGCAAATTCCAAGCGGGCTGTCATGTGCCTTTTATTGAGGAATGACTTCTGTCTGGCTCTATCATAAAGACCTGATTGGTGGAGTGCTGCAGATGTGGTTGTCCTTCTGGAAGGTTCTCCCATCTCTACAGAGGAACTCTGGAGCTCTGTCAGAGTGCCCATCAGGTTCTTGGTCACCTCCCTGACTGAGGCCCTTCTCCCCCGATTGCTCAGTTTGGCCGGGTGGCCAGCTCTAGGAAGAGCCTTGGTGGTTCCAAACTTCTTCCATTGAAGAATGATGTAGGCAACTGTGTTCTTGGGGACCGTCAATGCTGCAGATATTTTTTGATACCCTTCCCCAGATCTGTGCCTCGACACAATCCTGTCTCGGAGCTCTACGGACAATTTTTTGTTCTGATATGCACTGTCAACTRTGGGACCTCATATAGACAGTCGTGTGCCTTTCCAAATCATGTGCAATCAATTGAATTGACCACATGTGGACTCCAATTAAGTTGTGGAAACAGCTCAAGGATGATCAATGGAAACAGGGTGCACCTGAGCTYARTTTAAAGTCTCATATCAAAGGGTCTGAATACTTATGTAAATAAGGTATTTCTGTTTTAAATGTTTAATACATTTGCAAACATTTCTAAAACCCTTTTTTGCTTTGTCATTATGGGGTATTGTGTATAGATTGATGGGTAAAACAAATATTTATTCAATTTTAGAATAAGGCTGTAACGTAACAAATTTTGGAAAAAGTCTGAATACTTTCCGAATGCACTGTATCTACCTCCATCACTCCAGTATCACTGCGCATTGCAAATATGGTATTGGAACTGTATATTTCCTGTATATACTATGCTTACTTACTTTATTGTGTATTTCACATTTCTTATTTTACTTTTTTTCTAGTAATAATGTACATTATTGGGTTTTGAGTTGTGCATGAAACTTGAACTTGAAACTGTCAACAGTCAGGACCTGCCAGTGCCAAGCTCCTTCATAGACCCTGTGCGTCTGGTTGGTAAGAYTCTTACTCCAGATAAAAGACACTGGAGAGAAGTATATGTGATATGGGCCAATCACTAGATCAGAGGTGCTCCTCTAACATTCAAAGCCTGAGTCCATTCCATTCTGATTCCACAGCAGGCAGCTAGAATTTGGTGTATGAAAGACTGAGCTTAAAGAGAAGACATTATCATGTTATTGCCATAATCATCGGACAATGTGAGAAAAATCSTCGGCTCCAATTCTTCATGACATAAATACTCTGAGACTATTCAACCCCATAATGCAGGGTGAGTACTTAATGTGCCATTGAAGTGCTATTAAAAAGTAAAACTGTAAAACTGATTCAACTCATTCAACTGTGAGTGACTACATACAATAGCAGGAAAACCCATAAACAGCCATTCTTGTGTCAACACTGCAAATAAAATATATATGTATTTTACTATGTATGAACTGTCGTCTGCTGCTATAACAACATTTGCTATGGTTACATACAGGAGTTCACACAACAGCCAAGTTCAGTGTGTCATCACCAAGSCATAAACTAAACAGATTTTCCTTTATAAAGAGGACACCTCTTTTGTCGGAGAGGATACCGCAAGGATGGGAGGCCATATAAAGAGATCTGGTAGCTGCCAGTCGTTTTTGGAAGCATGCAACCTCATAGGTAGAGAGGGCCATCAATACATGAATAAACCATAGATAGCTTCTCCTCTGCCTCTGCAGTAGTGGAGTCAGCTGGCCAGACACAGTTCAGCAGGTTAAAACATCTACAGAGGATCTACTGAGGTTGGTGATCAGGTGGGGCAGCCTTTCAGCACATTGCCGCTCTACAGATTAAAGGAGTTCTTAATGGATAGAGCAGCTCAAGGGCTCTTGAGTATCCTCGCCTCCTTTGAATCGAAGGTTTCAGTTCTAACAAGCCTCTTAATAATGTTTGCCTGATAAATCTATTTAGCCTTGGCCAATGCAATTCACTCTTGCCAGCTGTAATTAATTCAACAACTGACTACTAAGTTTATTAATCAATTATTGAACGCTTCTTTAGTGAATCCTCACCATCGTAGGTTCCACTCTCCAGCAGAAGGCCACTCTCCTCCAGGATACGGAAGTCTTCCACGCTGATGAAGTTGTAGTCCACACCCGGTACCTCCCTTTCTCTGGGCAGCCGCGTGGTGCCTGTTAATCACACAAACAAATACAAACATGAGCATATGAGAATGCAACAACAATTGAATATAGAATGAGCCCATGAACACTGATGCMAAGGGTAGGAAACATATGGAGGGAGGGCCTATTTAGTGCTCACTGGTATCACAGATAGATCAAAGAAAAGGACATGGGGATTGTGTGATATTAGCATTAGGGGGTTCACAGCATTCKCTCATTAACAGGATGTCTGTTTCTGTCTTCTTATGCCAACTTTAGTCCCTGAAAATGTCCCCCATAAGGCAATTACTGAGGGCACCGCTACATGCCAAGCCTCTATCTCACCTGCAGCATCATTTAGATGTCACACCAATATTGCTGCTACTGTAACTATTCCATTGTCAACCTGTTGAGGGAAACATGAGGATGAACTGTGCTTTGCTTTGAGGGTGTTGAGTATCTACTTGGGAGCAGAGTCTTTGAGCACACTTCTAACTTTTTACCCCCAACACAGTCAATATAGTCGTTCCATATGAATTTAATCACTTTCTCCTCCACCCATTTAATTTGAATGAAATATTCCATACATGTTTGCTAATGGTAGAAGTGATGATACAGTTACTTTTTGGACCTGAATGTCAAAACATTCAGGAGATAGAGGTGTTCAAAGTTGACCCCTTTTGCATACTCTACCCAACCATCAGATATCCATGTCTTCATCACTGAAAAAACAGTTGAGTTTGATATCATTTGAAAGTTTACAAAGTTTACAAACAKGGTTGTCAATCTATTTAATGATTAGTAAAAAAAAATATATATATACACAGTACCAGTCCAAAATTTGGACACCCCTACTCATTCACAGGTTTTTTCTTAATTTTTACTATTTTCTACATTGTATAATAATAGTGAAGACATCAAAACTATGAAATAACACATATGGAATCATCTAATAACCCAAAAAGTTTTAAACAAATCCAAATATATTTTAGATTCTTCAAAGTAGCCACCCTTTGTCTTGATGACAGCTTTGCGCACTCTTGGCAATCTCCCAACCAGCTAAATGAGGAATGCTTTTCCAACAGTCTTGAAGGAGTTCCCACATATGCTGAGCACTTTTTGGCTGCTTTTCCTTCACTCTGCGGTCCAAACTCATCCCAAACCATCTCAATTGGGTTGAGGTCGGGTGATTGTGGAGGCCAGGTCATCTGATGCAGCACTCCATCACTCTCCTTCTTGGTCAAATAGCCCTTACACAGCCTGGAGGTGTCCTGTTAAAAAACAAATGACAGTCCCACTAAGCACAAACACGATGGGATGGCGTATCGCTGCAGAATGTTGTGGTAGCCATGCTGGTTAAGTGTGCCTTGAATTCTAAATAAATCACTGACAGTCTCACCAGCAAAGCACCCCCACACCATCACATGTTCTCCTCCATGCTTCATGGTGGGAACCACACATGCGGAGATCATCCGTTCACCTATTCTGTGTCTCACAAAGGCACAAATGTTGGAACCAAAAATCTCCAATTTAGACTCATCAGACCAAAGGACAGGTTTCCACCGGTTGAATGTCTATTGCTTGTGTTTCTTTGCCCAAACAAGTCTCTTCTTCTTATTGGTGTCCTTTAGTAGTGGTTTCTTTGCAGCAATTCAACCATGAAGGCCTGATTCACRCAGTCTCCTCTAAACAGTTAATGTTGAGATGTGTCTGTTACTTGAACTCTGTAAAGCATTTATTTGGGCTGCAATCTGAGGTGCAGTTAACTCTAATGAACTTATAGCCTACAGCAGAGGTAACTCTGGTTCTTCCTTTCCTGTGGCGGTCTTCACAAGAGCCAGTTTCATCATAGTGCTTGATGGTTTTTGCGACTACACTTGAAGAAACTTTAAAAGTTTTTGAAATGTTCTGTATTGACTGACGTTCATGTCTTAAAATAATGMTGGACTGTCGTTTCTCTTTGCTTAAGGCTCCCGAGCTTGAGGCTCCCGAGTGGTGTAGCGGTCTAAGGCACTGCATCTCAGTGCAAGAGGTGTCTGAGGTGTTCGATTCCAGGCTGTATCACAACCGGCCGTGATTGGGAGTCCCATAGGTTGGCGCAAAATAGGCCCAGCATCGTCCGGGTTTGGCCGGGGTCGGCCGTCATTGTAAATAAGAATTTGTTCATAACTGACTCGCCTAGTTAAATGAAGGTTACATTTTTTTTTTAAATAAACATTTAGTTGTTCTTGCTATAATATGGACTTGGTCTTTTACCAAATAGGGCTATCTTCTGTATACCACCCCTACCTTGTCACAACACAACTGATTGGCTCAAACGCATTAATTTGTGATATTTCTTTCCTTCTTAACTTTTAACAAGGCACACCTGTTCATTGAAATTTATTCCAGGTGACAACCTCATGAAGCTGGTTGAGAGTATGCCAAGAGTGTGGAAAGCTGTCATCAAGGCAAAGGGTGGTTAAGAATCTCAAATATAACATATATTTTGATTTGTTTAACACTTTTKTGGTTACTACATGATTCCATATGTGTTATTTCATAGTTTGATGTCTTCACTATTATTCTACAATGTAGAAAATAGGAAAAATAAATAAAGACCCTGGAATGAGTAGGTGTGTCCAAATTTTTGACTGGTACTGTATATACACTACCGTTCAAAAGTTTGGGGTCACTTAGAAATGTCCTTGTTTTTGAAAGAAACGCAATTTTTTGTCCATTAAAATAACATCAAATTGATCAGAAATACAGTGTAGACATTGTTGTAAATGTTGTAAATGACTATTGTAGCTGGAAACGGATGATTTTTTATGCAATATTTACATAGGCGTACAGAGGCCCATTATCAGCAACCATCACTCTGGTGTTCCAATGGCACGTTGTGTTAGCTAATTCAAGTTGATAATTCTAAAACGCTAATTGATCATTAGAAAACCCTTTTGCAATTATGTTAGCACAGCTGAAAACTGTTGTRCTGATAGAAGAAGCAATAAAACTGGCCTTCTTTAGACTAGTTATGTAATCTGGAGCATCAGCATTTGTGGGTTCGTTTACAGGCTCAAAAAGGCCAGAAACAAAGAACTTTCTTCTGACACTCATCAGTCTGTTCTTGTTCTGAGAAATGAAGGCTATKCCATGTGCAAAATATATATGTCACTTTTTACGTCAATTATTCCAAAAATGCATAAACTCCAATTTTTCATGTTCGTATACTACATTTTGTATCTTAGACCCTAATTTACATAATCTGAGGTGTTTGTGTTGTGCCCGCCATCTGTGGAGACACAGCATACTCTTGAATACAAACTGGGTGTCATGATTTGGCTAATACATTTACTAAAATGTGAATTATATTGAAATGTCTACTTTTAAATGGTACAACAAAGATGGTTGGAGATCCACACACCAGAGAATGCTAACTTGAGTGAAAATATCCATTGTTCTAAATTAAACTGTCCATCTTCCATAGGAAGAAATCACATAACTATAGATCATAGAATAATAGAATAKAATAAGACAATGGTGTACCAGCTATTGCAGTGGTCTGAAGGGATAGGTTCATTCTATGAATTATATTTCTATGATTGAAATGAAACCCATCCTGTATTCAAGAGTATGCTGTGTCTCAACTGATGACGGGCAGGGTATGCAGATTGGGTCATGGGTCAGGTCATAGGTTAGGTAAGGTTTAAATGATGAAGTCAATCTCAATGTGACTTGGATTTTAAAGGATTAGYGCCTAGACTGGTGCAAGAAATATGTTGGACCAATCACACATGGAGCAATTACACAACAGCGCCTCTTCTACCGGCAMCTGAAGAAATTCGGTATGGGCCCTCAGATCCTCAAAAATTTCTACAGCTGCACTATCGAGAGCATCTTGACTGGCTGCATCACCGCCTGGTATGGCAACTGCACCGCCCTCAACCGCAAGGCTGTACAGAGGGTGGTACAGATGATCCAACACATCACTGGGGCATAGCTCCCTGCTCTCCAGTACATCTACGCCAGGCGGTGTTTGAGGAAGGCCCGGAAGACCACCAAGGACTCCAGTCACCTGAGCCACGGACTGTTCACTCTGTTACCATCTGGCAAGCGGTATCCGAGGAATGGGTCTCAGACCAAAGGTAGAACACAATAAAATGTACGTTGTGGAGAACGTGGACAGAATCATGAAATCCAGACATTAGAATGGAATTCAACAATGTTAAAAATGTTTTGAAYTTATTAGAAAATGCATTAATTTGGCCAAGATTATTATAAGACATGAACAAACTGCATCAGTGATCCATATTTTCCTTCAACTTTCTGAAGAGGCAATGGCATAGGAATGCCCCTGTCTCTGTGTGAGTGCTTGTCTGCCTTTTTGTGTACTCGTTTGTGATGTTGCTAATGTAATGACAACTGACTTCTAGTAGAGGGAAAGATCCCCAAAAACCTTCTCAATGAAATGTTAACTAGAAAAGTAGCTATGCCTACCTGGCAGAATGATATCATGATTATTTTCATCAATACAGTGGCCATTTGTTTTGCAAACACATCACATGAGCAAGCAATCACATGAGCGCTACAGAATCATCGCTAACCAAACAACAGTCTCTGGCTAGTGTGAAGTTGAATTAAGGGCGACTACACCCAGACCTCAAAAGTGGTCTCCTGATGTGGTTTAAGCATTGTTGAGCACTTAGAACATCCAATGTGTCTGTTTTTCTATTTAAAAAGTGTGATTTTGAGACCGAAAACCATGAACAACAAAACACAGAAAACCGTTTTTGAGAAAAAAAATTACAGAATCAGGCAAAAAAATCGAAGTGATTTTATATGGCCCTACAACAATGCTCCGAGACAGCTTCTACAACCAGGACATCACTGCTGAACAGCTAACCATATCTGTCTCCCTGCACAGACCTGCACCTTAGTGACTATTTGCACCTTAGTGACTATCTACACCTAAGAGACTATTTGCACATAAGAGACTATTTGCATTCTCCACACATCCAACCCTTACACACAAGCACACACACCACAACCACCCATAAACAAACACCCATAAACACACACACACCACAACCACCCATAAACAAACACCTCATAAACACACACACACACAACCAACACCATAAACAAACAACACACACAACGCACACCACAACCACGCATTAACAAACAAACACACACACACACGCACACACAAACCACGCATAAACAAACAAACAAACCACACACACACGACACGCACACACAACCCGCATTAACAAACAAACCACACACCAACGCAAACCACAACCACGCATTAACAACAAACACACACACACACGCACACACAACCGATCAAGCAACAACACACCACAACAACCGAACAGCTAAACACAACACACAGCAGAGGAGCTATTGTAATGGCCGGAGTGGAATTAAATGGAACGGTATCAAAACATATAAAAACACGTTTGACTCTGATCCATTTATTCCATTCCAGCATTACAATGAGCCGGTCCTCCTATAGCTCATCCACCAGCCTCCCTGACACAGCACACACACACACACACACACACACACACACACACACACACCACACCACACACACACACACACACACACACACACACACACACACAACACACACACACACACAACCACACCAACAATGCTGTTTTATTATATACTATTTATTAAACTGCGTTGTCCCAAGACACTACTAAGTACCCGCACTTATTTTTGTAAATACAGTCATACTTGACAAAGCAAATTCATTTTCTATACTGTATATCCTACTGTGTACATATCAGGCCATTACTATGCTATTACTACCTCTTCTGTTCCTTGTTATTTTTTATTTGACTTTTGATTATTGTACTGCAATGTTGAGGGAATTAGCACACAAGCATTTCACTGCACCTTTTATACATGCTGTAAACTGTGTACCTGACGAATACAGTTTGATTTGGAAGGAAACTCTCAACCGACCACTGGTGGTTTAGGGTTTGCTGTCGCCATTGTTCACGCTCCGCGCTTGCCTTTTGGCTAGACTAGCTACCTACAGTATCATATTTCTACTCTGTTAGCAAGTGATAGYTAGTGATAGTGATTCACAAGCTCAACCTATATGAAATATCGCCAACACCTGGCATTGTTTGCCGGCCAGATTCAAAAACTTGAAAACCTCATTAGAAGAAAAAAAAGCTTGAAAACCCCATTAGATTTTTTCCTAAAGTTTAGGGGGACCATAATTCATGATGGTTTTTATTTTAGTTAGTTTTGCAGTCAAATAAAATCGTATCTGTATAGTTTTAGTTTTCTCAAACTGTTTTGTTAATTATTTTATTTCAGTTTATAAAATAGTTTTTTCATGATTAGTTTTCGTTTTCGTTTGCATTATAATAACGTTTCCATTATAATAATCTTGATTCACATGGTCACGTTCATCTGAAGCAAGCACTTCTCCCTCAGCGGTGTAAATCTTGGCAATTTGTGTGTGTGTGTGTGCTTCTGTGTGTGTGTGTTTGTACAGTATGTGTGTGTGAGAGAGATAATGAGAATGCATGAATATGTGTCTACCTTGGACCCAAATTGGCACTCCATCAAGTCTTTCATAATCTCTGCCTTTCATATACTGCGGTCCTACTTTTTTAAGACCTGGCTAGCATCGATGCCACAGACACAGACAAAGAGTCACGCCACAGCAGGGACATCAGAGGCGGTTTCACTCAGAAAAAGAGAACCAGAAATATAACATGGCATTTTTTGCATTGTTTCATCTTGGCACTTGAAAATGCCACTGGGATTCGTGTGTCAAATACAGAGGGAAAAAAGTATTGCAAAAACGAGGAGCCTCAGTGCTTTTGTGGCCATAGCATTTACTTTGAAGAAGAGAAAATGGGTTAAAGATACATTTTTTATAAGTGTGCAGGAATTTAAAACAGCTTATTCAAGAACTGTCCCACTGGGCACACACTGGTTGACTAAACGTTGTTTCCACGTCATTTCAATTAATTACATTGAACCAACGTGGAATAGATGTTGAATTGGYGTCTGTATCCAGTAGGGTATTACGTGAAAACACAAATTCAGGAAAATCATGTAATTCAAGGCCATGGCATGTTTCTTATAAAGATCTCAGAATAAAATCTAATTTTGCGTGGCAGTGAACTATATTCATGCCAAAAACTAAACTCAATGGTATTATGTCACCAAGAGCACAATCAGCAGAGCCAGTTGCCTTTCGACAGCCTAACTGATGCCACACACTGGCCGGGTGCAGTACTGCACTCCCCTCTCACCAAGTCAACATAAGCCAGCAGAAAAAGAGAGTGCACTGAGAGGGAGCTCAGGAGGCTGTGTCTCCTCAGGGAAGGGAAGTCGTACTGGGACTGAGTGCGACCAAGGGCCCTTTTCCCTCTCGGAGACTGCCTCCCATCTTTGTCCCCTTATGAGCTCTTAAGAGCTTCCTGCTGCGCCTTTGTTATATTGGAGGATGTGGAGGCAGTCTGAGGCAGTCTGAGGCCCAATGAAGGAGACTCAGGGATTACCATGGCATGCGGTAAGGTCCTGTGAGCACTCTTTCTCTCTTTCTTTCTCCCACTCTCTCTCACTCTCCCGCTCCCTTCCTGATTGTCCCATCTTTCATTGCCCTCACAGAGCCCATAATACTGCTGTGCCATGGTCACGCCAAGGGGAGTGGGTAATGTTTGGTTTTATAACAGAGCATCATCTTTATTATCATCCCAAAGTGATAGAAAGCTAGCTCTCAAAAGCACAAGGACAGAGTAGCCTTCCAGGACTGTATACTACACAGATGCAAAGRACAGATAGATAGATGTTTCTGACCAACAGCACTTAGAGCTGTGGAACTAGGTCATTGGCACAGTGACATGGGAGCACACCATATTTACTACCACCCCACAAACCAACACAAAAGGTATGTTGGTTTGTGTGGTAGCAGTGTATTCTAGATGCTGGAAGTATAGACATGAATAAAATGCATGTTTGAGTGAGGCTTGTTGATCTCTGACTTCTATTAATCTCAGCATATTGAATTAAAAAAGATTCAGAGTGAAAGAGAGAAAGAGAGAGGGATAGAGAGGGAGTGAAAGTAAGAGATATGGAAGGCAAGAATGCCAGAAACAGAGAGACGGAAAGGGGTTAAAAGACAGAGAGTGATGGAGAGTAATTTAGTCTTTCTGTCTCAGTCACTCTAGTCACTCACTCATTAAGACTAATTCACAGAGGGAATTATGGATTCACAGTGATGCGGTGAGGCCACAGAGGCTGATGGATGGTGGATTGCAGCTCTGTGATCTAGAACCTTAACTGTAGGACTGGGAGAAATATAAAACAAGATACTGTAAACGTGTGGAGGAAGACAAGTAGATCCCTGAAATAGACATTTAATTCTGCAATTAACGATTGTCGCCATCCGCTAATAAGTCTGTAAAATCCCATATAGCCATGAGATGAGTTCTAAGGAGCTGTGTCCATCCCCTGAGAGATCTGGCAGGTTAGTCTCTGGAGAAAACACACCAATTGTCACGCTCGTCGTCCTCCTCATCTGAGGAGGAGAAGTTTGAAGGATCAGAGGACCAATATGCAGCGTGGTAAGTGTTCATCTTGATATTTATTAACACAGAGAACACTTAACGAAACTATACAAAAATAACAAACAACGAACATGAAGCTAATGAATAATAGTGCTGACACAAAAACACTACATAGACAATCACCCACAACCCACAATGACAAAACAGGCTACCTAAATATGGTTCCCAATCAGAGACAACGACTAACACCTGCCTCTGATTGAGAACAATATCAGGCCAAACACAGAAACAGACAAACTAGACATACAACATAGAATGCCCACTCAGATCACACCGTGACCAAACAAAACATATAAACATACAAAGCAAACTATGGTCAGGGCGTGACACCAACAGAGAGACACAGTGAATTCTATTACAGCACAACATAAAACATTTAGCACTGATAGAATGATGCACTTACTAACTCAACCTTTAAAGTGAGARAGAACAGTTTTCACTCTGCCAGCTAAAGTAAGAAAGACGAAGGAAGTATACAAACTAGGAGCACAGACTGGAGACAGAAACTGTCAGGCACAAACAGGTGTACAGTGCCTTGCAAAAGCATATGGAAGAAGCATATGGAAGAAGGTACTCTGGTCAGATGAGACTAAAATTGAGCTTTTTGTCCATCAAGGAAAACGCTATGTCTGGCATAAATCCAACACCTCTCATCACCCCAAGAACGMCATCCCCACAGTGAAGCATTGTGGTGGCAGCATCGTGCTGTGGGGATGTTTTTCATCGGCAGCGACTGGGAAACTGGTCAGAATTGACGGAATGATGGATGTTGCTAAATACAGGGAAATTCTTGAGGGAAACCTGTTTCAATCTTCCAGAGATTTGAGACTGGGACAGAGGTTCACCTTTCAGCAAGACAATGACCCTAAGCATACTGCTAAAGCAACACTTGAGTGATTTAAGGGGAAACATTTAAATGTCTTGAAATGGCCTAGTCAAAGCCCAGACCTCAATCCAATTGAGAATCTGTGGTATGACTTAAAGATTGCTGTACACCAGCGGAACCCTTTCAACTTGAAGGAGCTGGAGCAGTTTTGCCTTGAAGAATGGGCAAAAATTCCAGTGGCTAGATGTGCCAAGCTTATAGAGACATACCCCAAGAGATTTTGAGCTGTAATTGCTGCAAAAGGTGGCTCTACAAACTATTGACTTGAGGGGGGTGAATAGTTATGCACGCTCAAGTTCAGTTTTTTTGTCTTATTTCTTGTTTGTTTCACAGTAAAACATATTTTGCATCTTCAAAGTGGTAGGCATGTTGTGTAAATCAAATGATACAAACCCCACAAAAATCTATTTTAATTCCAGGTTGAAAGGCAACAAAATAAGAAAAATGCCAAGGGGGGTGAATACTTTTGCAAGCCACTGTACGTACGTTGACTGTCCAAGAGAAGGCAGAAATCTTCAACTCACATATGATCGAAAGTGGTTGAGAGAAGGGATTGATTGATAGTGGGATAAATATTCCTCCTCTCCAAAAATGTAAATATACATGAGAGGTAAGTGGCTTACTTCCCATAAAAATGTCCCACTTCTGCCTACAATTCCCCACTCTACAAGACAGAGCATCTTCCAGCCCTGTGGGGGAGAGCAGGGAGCCTATCGCTGTGTTTGTGACAGTGCAGTGCAGAACTGTCTGCCATA
The DNA here is from genome assembly GCF_002910315.2 of Salvelinus sp. IW2-2015. NCBI lineage: Eukaryota > Metazoa > Chordata > Actinopteri > Salmoniformes > Salmonidae > Salvelinus > Salvelinus sp. IW2-2015. The sequence goes on from NC_036838.1 coordinate 42,716,251, forward strand.
GCCTGAGGAACAGTGGGACTGTGTKTGACTAAAACCTGAAGTATGCTCAAACATGTTGCTGTTCTTATTAGAGATSGTCCTTCTTTGGAAAAATGAAATGGTAAATATTATTCTCTAAATGTTGTCACATAATGTGTGTTAATAATGACATAATTACTACATCATTTGGAGATAAGGTTTCTGTTCTCCATGAATGTTCATCCTGTCTTCTATCAGAACCACATTCCTTTCCTACTCTTAGCACACATCTATTATGACCATTGAGGAGAGGATAGCACCTCTATATCTATTCTTAACTGAAGGCTCTGACGGTCATTCAGACCAAAGTTAATGCAAATTGAAAGTAATTCTCATTGAAAGTAATTCAGATTGAAGGTAATTCAGATTGAAAGTAATTCAGATTGAAGGTCACTCAGATTGAAAGTAATTCAAATTGAATGTCATTTGCAGATTGATTGTTTCAATAACACACATCTTGCACCACTCAGAGTAAAAGCTTTCGTATAAAAGACCACAATCACAGACTGCAATTTGGAGCAACGTCTGGGTTTATGAGGATTTCTTAGTTTTTGCTGTCATGTTGAGCTTTAGGTGTGTGTGCGAGACCTGGCTCGATGAAGTGTGTTGTGTGAGGGGTGGTGTGAGTTGTGGTGTTGTAAGGGGTGGTGTGAAGGGTGGTGTGAGGGGTGGTGTTGTAAGGGGTGGTGTGAAGGGTGGTATGAAGGGTGGTGTAAGGGGTGCGTATGAGGGGTGGTGTGAGGGGTGATGTTAGGGGTGGTGTGAGGAGTCCGTGTGAGGGGGGGGGTGAGGGGTCCGTGTGAGGGGTGGTGTGGGGGCTGGTGTTAGGGGTCTGTGTGAGGGGTGGTGTTAGGGGTGGTGTTAGGGGTGGTGTGAGGGGTGGTGTGAGGGGACCGTGTGAGGGGACCGTGTGAGGGGTGTTGTGAGGTGTGCCTCTGAAATGTCACCCTATAACTTCTAGTGCATTAGGCTGCATAAGGCTCTGGTCAAAAGTAGTGCACTAGGAGATAGGGTACCATTTCACATGCAAGCCTAGGAGCAGAGATTGAGGAGACTTACAGGGGATGGTGCGCAGGTAGAGGTTGTCTCGGATGACCTGCTGCAGCTTGTGATCCAACGAGCCCTTCTGGAACTGCAGGCTAAGGTAGTGGCGCAGGTCTGTGTTCAGAACCTTCCCTGAGCAGACAGAGACACACAGTGTTATTACAGGGCCAGTGTACTAGAGTTACAGTGTCAAGAGGTTAGAGGTCAAACAAGAGGTTAGAGGTCAATCAATATGCCTTCCCTTTCCATCAGTCACTCCTGTGAAGGCCCCTCATCTACACAATAAAACTGACAACAAAAAGGTTTTMTATAATATGCATACAATGATAGACACTCACCGCAACAATGACAGCCAAGCATAGGCCAAAAGCTTATATTCCAAAGGAACTGTGAAGTCTCAATGCAAAATTTGAGTGAGAGTTTTTAACGGAAAACTCTCAGGAGCATCTCCTAACCAACCCCCCAATGACTTTGTAAAAACAGAGGAAGTTCACAAAGTTTGAGAGGAGACAGGAACTTGAGAGTCATCCTGTGAAAGCAGGTGAAAGTTTGCTGGGAGTCGGAAAAGATGAAGAGGAGAAAGAAAGGAAAGAGTGGAGAGAGAAGGAAGAGACAAGATCTTCAGTGTCTTGGATGTGAGCCTAGTCCCCTGGCTGACAGTGGGGGGAAAAGTGGCTTTGAAATGGCTCGACTGGCGCTGAGCTTCAGTAATCATCATGTTCCCTCTCTCTYTCCTCTCTACTCTCTGCCGGGCGGACAAAACTCTGCTTAACACAACTCTGTATGCATGGCTATGAATACTAATACATCCTTTCAGAAAGGAACAGCCCCCTACAGTAGATATAGCTGGTGATACATTGGGGATGCAGCGYAGGGTGTAATATACTGAACAAAAATAAAACATTTATTTTTTACATGTGCCGAATACAACAGGTAGATGTTAGGAGGGGAGGGGAGCAGTTTTACGACCTTACAACCACGTCGTAAATACCACAGAGACTCTCCCTGACCATGCAATTGAGAGAGAGTTTCACAGTAAGACAAAGGGATTCTCCCGCCCAATTCTACTACATCCCAGAATTTGAGAATTGAACAATACTCCTATTTTGGAGAATGTGTAATCAGTCGGTGGAGAAGCCAACTACGACCTGGTCCGTTTTGTTTGTGACCTTATGAAAGACAATACAGCCACATTACGCTAACTCTGTTCATACAGGTCCCTCAGTTATGAGGTTTGCATCTAATTCTTGTATAAAATGAATGAGTAAAGATGAAGCTATTTGCGAAATGATGTAATGTGATGTTAACTTTTAAAATAAGAAAATCATCTTCCCAGTAAAGTTTAACTAAGTCAGTAGCCACACCCAAGCGAATAGGCATTGGTTGGAAATTATGAACCAACCCCTTTTCTACATTTCTAKAAGAGCCCCCGTGACCCAATTCACRTTGAACTAAGTAAACCCCAGCGTGAGCTGTGGTGGCGAAAAGTTGAATATCCACTCTACATAACGAAAAGTCACTCAAGTTCCGAATACCGTTAGGATTTGTCCTCACGTTTAAAAGGGCWAATTCTAATGTCAACCATACAGGCCAGGAAACATGGGAGCTTGCTCTCCACRTGAAATGGTATGAACTCTGAACTATTGATCACTCAAGAAKAAGTGAGTCCTAGATGACAGCCTTACAGACTGCAGCTGGAACGGTAGCAAATCTAGTACGAGAACACTGACCGACGTGGACCAATCTCCAGAGTGAGATGAACCTCTCAGACCATGTGAACTTCTCACACGACGACCCGGAAGATTCCACAAAGGACAGGGCAAACCAGAGCATCACATCACCAGCTTCACGTAAATACAATGCATTGCTTTTCCGGATGAGCGATCATTAGTGGCATATGTATTTATGTGAGAATAGCTTCCCAGGTCCGATAAAGACCAATGTTCCTTAGTCTTCCTTCCAAAACCCCCTTCTCTTCTCTCTGAATCTATAGTGTTATAACCTAACTGTTTTTGTTTAGTCCACTAGGGATGGTATAATGTTATTATGTATTGTATATTCTGTAATTGTTTAATTAGTTAGTAAATAAATAATTGAGCCAATTGGTGTATGGATGATTTATAGTAAAGGCTGGGTTCGTGCAGATAACCAACAATTTACGACGTTCAGATGAGACTGACGAARGTAATAATAATAATTAATTAATAGAAGACTAATTGATCAGATATTAAAGTATCTGAAGAGTTATATTAAGAAAATTCTAACTTTGTAATATGAACATTTTCCGTGGTGCCCCGACATCCTGGTTAATTACATTTACATGATTAGTTTAATCACRTAATAATAATTACAGAGAATTGATTTGATAAAATAACAGTTTTCACCTTTAACGATACTAATAACACGACAACCCCCCTTGGCATTTTTCCTACTTTGTTGCCTTACAACCTGGAATWAAAATYTATTTTTGGGGGGTTTGTATCATTTGACTTACACAACATGCCTTCCACTTTGAAGATGCAAAATATGTTTAATTGTGAAACAAACAAGAAAGAAAAAAAAGAAAACTTGAGCATGCATAACTATTCTAACCCTTCCAAGGTCAATACTTTGTRGAGCCACCCTTTGCAGCATTTATGTCTCTATAAGGTTGGCACATCTARCCACTGGGATATTTGCCCATTCTTCAAGGTAAAACTCCTCCAGCTCCTTCAAGTTGGAAGGGTTCCGCTGGTGTACAGYRATCTTTATGTCATTCCACAGATTCTCAATTGGATTGAGGTCTGGGCTTTGACTAGGCCATTCCAAGACATTTAAATGTTTCACCTTAAACCACTCAAGTGTTGCTTTAGCAATATACTTAGGGTCATTGTCCTGCTGGAAGGTGAACCTCTGTCCCAGTCTCAAATCTCTGGAAGAYTGAAACAGGTTTCCCTCAAGAATTTCCCCGTATTTAGAGCCATCCATCATTCCTTAAATTCTGACCAGTTTCCCAGTCGCTGCCGATGAAAAAYATCGGCAGTGTTCTCRGGGTGATGAGAGGTGTTGGGTTTACGCCAGACATASCGTTTTCCTTGATGGCCAAAATGCTCAATTTTTGTCTCATCTGACCAGAGTACCTTGTTCCATATGTTTGGAGAGTCTCCCACATGCCTTTTGGCAAAACACCAATGTTTTTGCTTATTTATATCTTTAAGCAATGGTTTTTTTTATGGCCACTCTTCCGTAAAGCCCAGCTCTGTGGAGTGTACAGCTTAAAGTGGTCCTATGGACAGATACTCCAATCTCCGCTGTGGAGGTTTGCAGCTCCTTCAGGGTTATCTTTGGTCTCTTTGTTGCCTCTCTGATTACTGCCCTCCTTGCCTGGTCTGTGAGTTTTGGTGGGCAGCCCTCTCTTGGCAGGTTTGTTGTGGTGCCATATTCTTTCAAATTTTTAATAATGGATTTAATGGTGCTCCGTGGGATGTTCAAAGTTTGTGATATTTTTTTATAATCCAACCCTGATCTGTACTTATCCACAACTTTGTCCCTGACCTGTTTGGAGAGCTCATTGGTCTTCATGGTGCTGCTTGCTYGGTGRTGCCCCTTGCTTAGTGGTGTTGCAGACTCTGGGGCCTTTCAGAACAGGTGTATATATACTGAGATYATGTGAGAGATCATGTGACACTTAGATTGCACACAGGTGGACTTTATTTAACTAATTATGTGACTTCTGGACGTAATTGGTTGCACCAGATCTTATTTAAGGGCTTCATAGCAAAGGGGGTGAACACATATGCACGCACCAYTTTTCCATTGTAATTTWTTTRAATTTTTGGGAATAAKTACTTTTTTTCATTTCACTTCACCAATTTGGACTATTTTGTGTATGTCCATTACATGAAATCCAAATAAAAATCAATTTAAATTACAGGTTGTARTGTAACAAAATAGGAAAAACGCCAAGGGGRATGAATACTTTTGCAAGGCACTGTACAAGCCCTTAAACAACAATGCAGTTTTAAGAAAAATAAGTGTTATGAAAGTATTTACTAAATAAACTGAAGTAAAAAAAARARRAARWAATAATAAWAAAATAAAWWAATAATAATAATAATAATTAAAGAGCAACAATAAAATAACAGTAACGAGGCTATATACAGGGGGTACCGGTATAGAGTCAATATGTGGGGCCACAGGTTAGTCGAGGTAATTGAGGTAATATGTACATGTAATAGTGTTAAAGTGTCTATGCATTGCTAATAAACAGAGAGCAGCAGCAGCGTAAAAWTGGGGCGGGGGTCAATGCTAATAGCCCGGGTAGCCATTTGATTAGCTGTTCAGAAGATGTATGGCTTAGGGGTAGAAGCAGTTTAGAAGCCTCTTGGACCTAGACTTGGCGCTACGGTTGCAGTGCGGTAGCAGGGAGRACAGTCTATGACAAGGGTGGCTGGAGTCTTTGGGAATTGTTAGGGCCTTCCTCTGACTCTGCCTGGTATAGAAGTCCTGGATGGCAGGACGCTTGGCCCCAGTGATGTACTGGGCCGTACGCACTACCCTCTRTAGTGCCTTGCGGTCGGAGGCCGAGTAGTTGCCATACCAGGCGGTGATGCAACCAGTCTGGATACTCTCCATGGTGCAGCTGTAGAACCTTTTGAGGATCTGAGGACCCATGCAAAATCTTTTCAGTCTCCTAAGGGGGAATAGGCATTGTCTTGACCTCTTCACGACTGTATTGGTGTGTTTGGGCCATGATAGTTTGTTGGTGATGTGGACACCAAGGAACTTGAAGCTCTCAACCTGATCCACTACAGCCCCGTCGATGAGAATGGGGGCGTGCTCAGCCCTCCTTTCCTGTAGTCCACGATCATCTCCTTTGTCTTGATCACATTGAGGGAGAGGTTGTTATCATGGCACCACACTGCCAGGTCTCTGACCTCCTCCCTATGCGCTGTCTCATCATTGTCTGTGATCACTGTCGTGTCGTCAGCAAACTTAACGATGGTGTTGGAGTCGTGCTTGGCCATGTAATGTAGTCATGGGTGAACACCCGGGGGCGGCCAGTCAGGAAGTGCAATTGAGATTGCACTTGAGATCTGTGGATTTGTTGGGGCGGTATGCAAATTGGAGTGGGTCTAGAGTTTCTGGGATAATGGTGTGATGTGAGCCATGACCAGCCTTTCAAAGCACTTCATGGCTACAGATGTGAGTGCTACGGGTCAGTAGTCATTTAGGCAGGTTACCTTGGTGTTCTTGAGCACAGGGACTATGCTGGTCTGCTTGAAACATTTTGGTATTACAGACTCAGTCAGGGACATGTTGAAATGTCAGTGAAGACACTTGCCAGTTGGTCAGCGCAAGCTCGGGGTACACATCCTGGTAAATACAATTTGATTTGATTTATACAAGTGTCTGGAACTCTATTAGAGGGAAGTGACACCATTCTTCCATCATTTAGTGTTTTGTTGTTGGTGGTGGAAAAAGTTGTTTTAGGCGCCACTCCTTAATCTCCCATAAGTGTTCAATTAGGTTTAGATTTGGTGACTGACACACACACACACACACACACACACACACACACACACACACACACACACACCACACACCACACACACACACACACACACACACACACACACCACACACACACACACACACACACACACACAACACACACACACCACCCTTTAAACCCCCCATGCTCCTTTGAGTATCCTCTTTCAAATTCACTGATATTTCTCTTCCAGACATGGTAGCCAAAATAATAGGCAACTTGGCATTTTATACATGACACCACAGTATGATGGGATGTTAATTGCTTAATTAACTCAGCACCACACCTGTGTGGAAGCACCTGCTTTCAATATACTTTGTATCCCTCATTTACTCAAGGTGTTTCCTTTATTTTGCAGTTACCTGTATATCCCTTCAGCAAAATGTGAAATAACTTATGGTACTTAGAATATGACTGAGAATGATTAAAATTACTATATTCTGAATGTTTTACTGTGATATTTTATTGAGCTCCTGCTGCTGGCACGCAAGCACACATGCACACACATGTACACACACAACCATGTCACCAACCCCGTGGCTTACAGTGCCGTCTTTGTGGCCTGCTCGGTCCAGTCAGAAGTGTTGTTGAGGTTGTCACATCGAGATGAGTCTCCTTCCTCCTCTTTACAGAAGATCATTGCATCAGCCTTCTCTCTCCAGGTGGAGACTCATGCCTCCACTGTACCCAGTCAGCCCTGTATGCTGGGGTATTTCTAGTGACTGCATCAGCCAAGGGGAGAGAACTTCACCTCACATTTCTGCTCTACCAGCTCTCTCTCTCTGTGCACTTCTTTACCCTCCCCCCTTCTGTACCTGTCTCTCTCTATCTCCCTCTTACTCTTCTACCCTCCCCCCGCTCTCTGTACCGTCTCTCTCTATCTCCCTCTGTACTCTTTCTTTACCACCCCCTGTTCTCTGTACCATGTCTCTTCTCTATCTCTCTCTGTTGCACTTCTTTACCCTCCCCCGCTCTCTGTACCTCTCACTCTCTATCTCTCTCTGTACCTTCTTCACCCCCCCCCTCTTCTTCTGGTACCTTTGTCTCTCTCTATCTCTCTCTGTACTCTTCTTTACACCCCCCCGTTCTCTGTACCTGTCTCTCTCTGCCTCTCTGTACTGCCACAGTACCTATCCATTTCCTCCATCTATCTACAGTGACTCTTTCCATTACCGTACACGCTATTGGAAGCAACAAGGGGAACCAGAATCCTTTCCAGGTATTTCAATCAGGGCATGATTCATAAAGATAGATTCCTTTGATTAACAGCTTTTCAGTCAGTCTCTATTTTTGTACCTGTTTATTACACTCCCTTTTCATCCTCAAATCCGTTACAGATGAATGAGTCACTCACAGGAATTATTCAATATCTCTTTGGAGTTTTCTTTAGCGTCAGCAACCCAGTAATCCTCTGTAGAGCCTGTAGCATCTCAGGGCAGATGCCAGCAGAGAGGAGAGAGGAGGAGCAGACGGAGCCGAGTCAGGTGTCCCTGGTGAGGTGCTTGACTCAGAGCCTCCACACTTACACTAACACCTCGCTACTGAGGGAAGAACATGCTCGCAAGCACACACACAGACACCCACACAAAACACACACACACACGGCAGCATCATACTCATGCAGAGAAGAGCAGGGCTGAGGGATGTAGAGCTGGCACTGGGTAAAGGAGAGACAGATATCACAGTCACCTAATTGGTTTGTTTCCAAACGACACAGCTATGCAGCTTATGGTGACTTGTTGTTCTGTTCCACATCTCTCGTATGTGGAATTCTTCAGGGAGGTCATTTATTCTGTTATCTGAATGCCACAAACGGAAGATTCTCCTAAACCAACAGGTTTAGTACCAGACGTTTACTAGCATAGCAGTGGGTGTTGTGAAACGGGCTGTAACACTACCAAGGCATCTTCTCCATTTGGCCGAAAGTCTTTTCCTAGATAAGTCCCAAATTTGTGTAATACAGAGGACATGCACATCCATTCCTTTCCTCCATATGGCTGAGTTCTTGCTGGCCCCAAGGCGTTTACTAGCATAGCAGTGGGTGTTGTGAAACGGGCTGTAACACTGTTGTGCTCCTCCCTGTGAGACATAAACTAGCTCTATGCCACAACACGGTGAGGCCCAATCACAACACTACATCATGTGATTAATGGCAGGCTGTTGGTGTCCTGTTCATCATGGCTTCATATTCCTCTCTCTCTCTCTGTAGGTGCAATGCGGGTCAAGCTGCAACTCAGACAGTAAACGGTGTCTGGATTGAGCCTGTGTAGGAGTAGGAAAGGCTATCGTCTCACTTCAGCCCTGTAAATTAATTCTCTACGCTTATATAACCAGCACTGGGTGTAGGCTTCAGCAGCTGCAACTATCTAATTGAGTACAAGCCCTAGAATAGAGCCTCAACCTATAGCAGTATTTGCAGAGCTTGCTGAAGCAGGCTCACATGGTCACAGCTGCACCCATATTAAAGTTAACCAACCATAAGCTACCTCCATACCTCCCCCTGCTGAGCCAAAGAGCACCGGAGAGGAGGGATGACCTTCCTCCTCTCAGGTTCATGATTAGCARCAGTCAGCAGAACAGTGACTGTAATAATGTGAGGAGAGAAAGAACAAAGGATCACAGCATCCGTGAGGGGGCGAGAGGGAGGAGAGGGTTACCCKCAGGACACTGACTCGTGGTGTCGCTCTCTCTCACTCTTTATCACATTTCCCCCCCCTCTAACTTCTGTTCTAGTTTGCTCTCCTTCATCCTCTCAGTCATTCTGCCTCTCTTCATTGTACATCTCTCTGTCTCCCTGCTGTAGGCGGTCCCTTCTTGTTATATAATTTGTGGGTCCGTGGAGTCTGATACAGCTGGAGAGTAAAACACACACACCTACCCCATCCCAGTGAGGAGCCTCATTTAGCATCTGGCTCAGATCAACAGAGGAATCAGTATGACTACACTCACATGTGAATGAGGCACATTTATCCACCCAATCCACTACAGTGTAACATACTGGCCCATTTCTCTCTCACACACACACCCAGACAAACATGCACGTACGTACGCACATACTCATATTACCGCAGCACACTGCTGAAGAGAGACAGATGTGAATTTCATAGTTCTATCCAAAAACAAGTGTGACTCAAGTAGACTGTGTTGTTCAGTATGGTTCAGAAAAGGCCTTCGTCCTAATCCCAGGCCTGTTGTCAACTCATGTCTCCGTAAAAGTCATGTTTCTGTGAAGCAAGAACACGGCCAGATGTACTCCATAATTGAAAAGGAAAAAAAGAGAAAAGAAATGAGGGAAAGCAAACCGGCATAGAGAACACGGTGAGGAACATGGGAGAGAGAAGCACAGTGATGCACAAACCCTGCCACTTTCCCTGGCTTCAGTTGACACATCGTCAGACAGAGTGGCAGAGTCACTTCCCCTCCAAGCATGCCCCTTTCCAACCACAACACATACCACAACAGAGAGAACATAACGTAACACTCACATCAGGATGTAATCAACCTAGCAGGCAGCTGCAGGAAGAGAATATGATTGAATCAGAAAGCATTTACAGGGCTGTTTATTTGTTGCTATTATACTGAGTGTCTAAATCAAAACACTAAAAGGCCTTAATTTGCAATCACTTCAACTGCATCTCATTAGCTTTGGCACATATGGACTAAAACAGTAAAAGATAATAATGAGAATAATGTGGTTGAGTCAATCAATCAGTACCATCTCCTGCTGGCTGGCTGGCTGGCTGGGTTCAGCATTAGTGCTGTCATCCRCTAGTGAATGATGAGGGAAATGTGGGATTATATCACAGTCATCATCCTCAATGGCCTCAGATATGAGCCTGACTACAACGTGCTTATTAACCGCGTGCCATTGTGACGGGGGAACTAAAGGCCAATCAGAGGAGATGGATCCTGGTCTGAGGCATGACTGAAGAAACTCCAATTATCATCGTAGCCATTGCTGTTACCAACATATCTGCTCCAGTTACTGTTTTGTGGCAGGCAGCCCTTGAGTGATGCACAGGCTCCCTTTCCTCCGTGAACTCTCCACTCACTCACTCTCTTCCATTGTGAGAACACATCCCTTCCAAGGCTACTGATCTATGTCAAGGTTTCGACTGAAGGAGCTAATTTCTAAATTAATTTAGGTGCGTGCTTCTTGACATTTAGATGAGACTGAAACAAGAGTAAAGGATCTGTGCAGCAAAATAAGTGTCTGCTGCTACTCTCTCTGTTTGACCACAGGCCACTGCTCCTCTGTCTTTTGTCAGCGTCTTGTTGCGGGAGAAGGGCATTGTTTATGAGCCTCTTGAAATGATAGGTTATCGTCCCCCAATGCTGTGCATTTCATTGTTGAGTGAGCAAAAAGCATCCCGAGGGCTAGCGGCCATCTTCAGGAGAGTGAGGGATTGTTGTGAGAGCTCGACCCCACTGCCCCACCTCTCCCTCAGTCTCCTCACAACATAATGTTGTGTTGCTTGGTGCAGAGATCCTTTGTTTGGCTGTAGCGCTGACTTGAGAAGAAGTTCAATCTGAATGAGGCCATGAAGTGTCAGATGAGACCATTCCTAAAATGGGTCGTTCTTTGGCTGTGGACACTCCTAATGTTCATCTCATCTTAATCCCTATCCAAATCCTATTACCCAAGATGAATCAAAAATCTGTTTTGAAACGATACTCAAGGTGAAACAAGTAAATGGTTTAGGACTTTACAAGACTTGAATATATACCTTCACATTCATTAGGTGTTAAACCTGGCCTCTCCTGCTGTTACTGTAGGAGAGGGAAGGAGAAAGGATGGTGTTGTGTGCCAGGTTAATAAGACAGCAGATGAATAGCACAGGGACGTTTGCAGCAGCCTAGCTCTTACCTGCCCATCCCCATCACAAGGCCTTATTGGGGGAACTAAGCTGGTTAGCTAAACCCATAGGGAAACATTTGGACTGGAAACAGAGAATGCACATCTGTAATTGGCTGGGTGCTGGGCCATCCACTAATGCTGCAGACACCTTAGACACCGCGGCAGGAGCGGGATAACGAGCTCTATGAACCACAGTCAGGCCTAGAAAAGCACTTGGACATGTAAAAATAGTCAAAATATAGCTGTATAGTAGCTGTACTTGATTCACTAACCATAGCACAGCAAATGAGTGCAGAAGGATGTGGTGGTTGCAGAGATATGATTGCAACATGGCTGCTCTGCTGGTTGTGTGGCTTGCTGGCAGGCAGAGGTAGGCCATGGTACACAGCTGGGGATAGCCCTTTAAGAGAGAAATGCTCCACTAAGCCACTTCTCTCCAACACCACCTAGCTCTGAGATGTACCATAGACCTGCAGAGAGAGTCCCTAGGCAGACCCTTAATCCTGTGGTGCTGTAAAGTGTAAGGCGGTTATCATGGCCGCACTCAGAGGCACTCAACTGATACTCAACACATGACAGAAAAGGGATTTCATGTTTCCAATGAGGCGCTGAGGAAAATCAATCATGTGCTCCGACGGCCGGGGACGAGGGCCTGCCTGCCACCCAGCTCCCTGCTGAGGGAGTGGATGGGAAAGCACTGAAGGCTTGTCTCTACAGTCTATGTCTGTTTCTTAGTGGAGCTCTTGGCCCTACTGGACCCTGCCAATTGTAATAGACAAAACGCAGAGATAGAAAAGGTGCTGACTGTCACCTGGGGTCATCTCTGTATGACTCGTATGAAAACCTGGCTCAAAGGTTCAACTGGAAGGCCAGGTTTTTGACATGACCTTTGTAAAGGTGGTGAGTAAAGAGTGGTGAGTAAAGAGTGGTGAGTAAAGAGTAGATGTGTTGTATGATAAATGGGAGAGAATACTGAGAGGAAGAGAGATGTACTCAGAGACACCAGAGATGGAAACTTCCCTCCCGAGGACTACAAATGTTTCCACATGGGCCACTGCACACACAGATACGCACGCACACATGCACAAACACGCCTGTGTACACACACACACACATGCATGCATACACTCTCACATTCACACACACACCAGGTTTCAGGGTTGGTTCCACCGCAAGCTCCACTTTGACCACCAGAAGGATGCCCACAGCTTATAGGAAGCCTTGCGCTTAGAGCGTTGGGCCAGTAACCGAAAGGTTGCTAGTTTGAATCCCCGAGCCGATAAGGTGAAAAGTCTGCCAATGTGCCCCTGAGCAAGGCACTTAACCCTAATGTCTCACGGGTCGCCGTTGATATTGGCAGACCCTGGCCGTGACCCCACTATCTGAGGGTGTCTCAGGGAGAGATGAGATATGCAAAAAACACATTTCCAATTCACATGTGTATTAATACACACTTGTACATGTGTGAAATAGGATAAATATAATTCCCCAACAAATTATTACAAACAAACATACACACAGTCTGCAGCTGTGATCTGCCATGTAGAAATAATATGTTTTCATATGAAAACCTGATCTGCTGTAAACATTAAGAAGAATTCAATTTCTGTCTCCAATTTCACGTGGCCAAATTCATAGGGCCTGCTAATTCTCTGAGGGGATTTTGATGATAGATGCATAGTCGATGGAGACATATTCAGGTGCGGGCCATTGAAGGGAGATGGAACAAGTTCTTTCTGCAGACACATTACGCAACAGACCTCTCCTCTGGTATTCTTAGAGCAGTCTGACTTGAAAATGCATTTCAGTAGGAATGTCTGCTGAGCAAGTGCATGATATAACGTGATGAATCCCTGGAGACATGAGGGATGAGATGGAAAGTTGGACATTTATGAAAATGCACGCGTCTCTCTCAGGCTCTTCTGCATGCGCTGATGCAGAGGGCATGCCACTCTCTCCTCACTCCCCTCACTACAAGGGCCTCCAACCTTCTACTACCATACACAGACAGGGGGATGAAACAAGGAGTGTTGGCAGCCATTATCCTAATACTCATGAGGGGGGATGACACTACGAGTGCTGCTGAGGAGTAATTGCTCCGCCATAGTAATTATCAGGCGTAAACACTACTGGCTGCTTGGCCCTTCAGAAGAACCAYCAGCTGTAATTATTTCCTTTGAAAGGGAAGTTTTGATTTCCTTCTATGAAATTACTTAACAGGACTGTACCTTTAGGTTTTCACTAATGTAATGAAAGGATTTTACTATTTAATACAGCCTCTGCAGCCGTATGCTCTGCCATGGCACAGATGAGCTGGCTTCAGATCAGAGAGAGAGAGAAGAGGAGGAGGAGCAGGAGGAAGGAGGGTGAGAGAGTATGAGAGAGTGTATGAGAGAGAGAGAGTATGAGAGAAAGAAAGAGAGAGAAAGAGAAAGGGAAAGAGAGAGGGAGAGAGAAAATGAAAGAGAGAGGGAAAGAGAGAGAGAGAGAGAGAGAGAGAGAGAGAGAGAGAGAGAGAGAGAGAGAGAGAGAGAGAGAGAGAGAGAGAGAGAGAGAGAGAGAGAGAGAGAGGGGAAGAGCAGGGGGAGGATGAGGAGGAGGGACAGTGTTTATCTTGATCATCTCAAGGTTAAGTTAAGTATCCTATCTGTAAAGCTTCATTGGGCATGTCCTCTCTTTATGGGCCATAACACCCATAAACCCCCCACATCCCATAGCATGCCTCCTCTACAGCACCACCCCCCACCCCCCACCCCTCACCTCACAGTGCCAATCAGCCTGTAACAGGACAGTCTATCATATCCATAGATTAATACTAATAAGTACAGAACATAGCAGTCAGTCAGTGTGGCAGAACCTCAAACACATGCAGCATTCATCAGAGCACAGAGACCACAGCAATCTAATGGTCAATCAATATATAAGACACATTTATGTGACGAAAAGTATTTGATCAACTGACAGCTTTTTTCTATTACAGCTGCAAATCAGTTTGCCATCACTATATACAAAACTGCCACTCACTCTTAGCTTGGTCTTCCCCTGGTGTGCAAAGGGAGCATACATACAATACATCACACCCAATGAACATAATCAATTAAAACCTGTTATTAGCCTGCTAGGAGCAGTTATTTATGAATCAAGTATGAGTGAACTTTCATCCAGACCATGCAGCTCCACAACATAATCCTTGCAGCTCYACAACATTTCACACAGGATTAGCACCCGAGGGAGCCTGGCTGTGAAGAGTGAAGAGGGACGGATGCAGAGAAAGGGAGKTGAGAGGGAATGCAGTGGAAGAGAGGTAGAGATGACATGGGTGGTGAAGTGGTCTGAGGGACCCTATGGGGGATGAGAGAGGGAAGTAAGGCCCTAATCCACACATAGCGGGCTATGGAATAGGAAAAGAGAGAAGAAAAGATGTGTAATGCTTACAAAATGTACAGCTGTATATGTAGATAACATATTCACATTGGTGACTTGCAGGCATGAATAAATTATTTAAATATTTGGCAGATGTTATCGCGGGTGTAGTGAAATGCTTATGTTCCTAGCTCCAACAGTGCAGTAATACGTAACAATACACACAAATCCCYAAAAGAAAAAGAAAGGAATTAAGAAATATAGAAATATTTGAACGAGCAATGAGTACAGAATATAAATATATATGCAGTGCATTCAGACAGTATTCAGACCTCTTCCCTTTATCCACATTTGGTTACGTTACAGCCTTATTCTAAAATTGATTAAATCGTTTTTTCCCCTCTAGTCTCCCAGTCCCTGCCGCTGAAAAACATCCCCACAGCATGATGCTGCCGCCATCATGCATTGTAGGGATGGTGCCAGGTTTCCTCTAGACATGATGCTTGGCATTCAGGCCAAAGAGTTCAATCTTGGTTTCATCAGACCAGAGAACCTGTTGCAAACTCCAAGCGGGCTGTCATGTGCCTTTTACTGAGGAGTGGCTTCGGTCTGGCCACTCTACCACAAAGACCTGATTGGTGGAGTGTTGTAGAGATGGTTGTCCTTCTGGAAGGTTCTCCCATCTCCACTGACAAACTCTGGAGCTCCGTCAGAGTGACCATCGAGTTCTTGGTCACCTCCCTGACCAAGGCCCTTCTCCCCAGATTGCTCAGTTTGGCCTGGCGGCCAGCTCTAGGAAGAGTCTTGGTGGTTCCAAACTTCTTCCATTTAAGAATGATGGAGGCCATTGTGTTCTTGGGGACCTTCAATGATGCAGAAATGTKTTGGTACCCTTCAACAGATCTGTGCTTCGACACAATTCGGTCTTTCTGAGCTTTACGGACAATTCCTTCGACCTCATGGCTTGGCTTTTGTTCTGGCATGCACTGTCAACTGTGGGACCTTATATAGACAGATGTATGCCTTTCCAAATCATCTCCAATCAATTGAATTTACCACAGGTAGACTTCAATCAAGTTGTAGAATCATCAAAACATGATCAATGGAAACAGGATGCACCTGAGCTCAATTTCGAGTCTCATAGCAAAGGGTGTGAATACTTATCTAAATACGGTATTTCAGTTTTGTAAAACCTGTTGCACTGTGTCATTATAGGGTATTGTGGTGTAGATTGATGAGGAAAACAATTCATTTAACATAACAAAATGTGGAAAAAGGAAAAGGGTCGAATGCTTTCCGAATGCACTCGTATATGTGTATGATGGTGTGTTATAGACATTATGGACAGTATATAAATAGAAAAGGTGTGTATAGAAGTAGTTATATAGGATGAACTTGACTAGAAAACAGTATATACTGTACATGTAAAGTGGGTAAAAAGTGTGTAACATTATTAAATTGACCACTGTTCAATGACTATGTACATAGGGCAGGAGTCTCTAAGGTACAGGGTTGAGTACCGGGTGGTAGCCAGCTAGTAACAGTGACTAAAGTTCAGGGCAGGGTACTGGGCAGAGCCGGCTAGTGGTGACTGTCTAACAGTCTGATGGCCTGGGGATTGAATCAGTTTTTCAGTCTCTCGGTCCCAGCTTTGATGTACCTGTACTGGCTCCGCCTTCTAGATGATAGTGGGTGAACAGGTCATGGCTCTCGGGTGGCTAAGTCTTGATGATCGTCTTGACCTTCCTGTGACACCGGGTGCTGTAGATATTCTGGAGGGCAGGCAGTGTGCCCCCGGTGATGCAGTTGGCGCTACCGCCACCACCCTCTGGAGAGCCCTGCAATTCCAGACGGTGGAGTTGCCGTACCAGGTGGTGATATAGGCCGACAGGATGCTCTCAATGGTGCATCTGTTGAAGTTTGTGAGGGTCTTAGGGGCCAAGCCGGATTTCTTCAGCCTCCTGAGGTTGAAGAGGAGCTGTCGCACGTTCATCACCACACTGTCTGTGTGGATGGACCATTTCAGGTTGTCAGTGATGTGCACGCCGAGGAACTTGAAGATTTTCACTCTCTCCACTGTGGCCCCGTCGATGTGGATGAGGGCGTGCTCCCTCTGCTGTCTCCTGTCCACGATCAGCTCCTTCGTTTTGTTGACGTTGAGGGAAAGGTTATTTTCTTGGCACCACTCCATCAGGGCCCTCACCTCAACCCTGTAGGCTCTCTCGTCGTTGCTAGCAATCAGGCCTACCACTGTTGTGTCATCTGATGATTGAGTTGGAGACGTGCGTGGCCACACAGTCATGGGTGAACAGAGAGTACAGGAGGAGGCTGAGCACGCACCCTTTGGGGCCCCAGTGTTGAGGATCAGCATAGCAGAGGTGTTGTTGCATACCTTTACCACTTGGGATCGGCCCATAAGGAAGTCCAGGACCCAGTTTCACAGTGCGGGGTTCAGACCCAGGGCCCCGAGCTTAGTGACGAGCTTGGAGGGCACTATGGTGTTGAAGGCTGAGTTGTAGTCGATGAACAGCATTCTTACATAGGTATTCCTCTTGTCCAGATGGGATAGGGCAGTGTGCAGTGTAATGGCGATTGCGTCATCTGTGGATCTGTTAGGGTGGTATGCAAATTATAGTGGGCCTAGGGCAGTGGAGGCTGCTGAGGGAGGACAGCTTATAGTAATGGCTGGAACGGAGTGAATGCAATGGCATCAAACACATGGAAACCATTTGTTTGATGTATTTAATACCATTCCACTTATTCCGCTCCAGCCATTACCACAAGCCCGTCCTACCCAATTAGGGTGCCACCAACCTCTTGTGTCAGGTAAGCTGGAAGTGATGATCCTCTTAACTAGCTTCTCAAAGCACTTAGTGATGACAGAAGTGAGTGCTACGGGGCAATAGTCATTTAGTTCAGTTACTTTCACATTCTTGGGTACACAAACAATGGTAAGTCGGGACAACAGACTGGGATAGGGAGAGATTGAATATGTCCGTAAAACACTCAAGCCAGCTGGTCTGCACATGCTCTGAGGATACACAAATGCTCTGATGCTCATGCTCTGATTCACACATGAGTCATTCTGTATATCCGGATTACAGATATGAACATGGGTAGTGTTGCCTACAGTATGCGATTGCAGTAGAGTTTTTCTACGTAGAGAATTAGAAAGTGTGATAACTGATTACTCTATTTACAGTATGCAAGCATTCCTTAATTACAGTCAATTATGTCTGTCGCTTTGGGCTCAGCTCTAGAAGGCCCGCCTCTGGCATATAACTCAACTTCCTATTTAAAGCAGGCAGAGGTGTGATACTGCCAATGGGGGTGTGCTGGGTTGGCTGGGGCTGGCTGGGCCGGGTGCTGGAGCCTTTGATTAAAGCCCTCCATCCCTAGCCTAATGTCCTGCCTGCCTTCCCCTGAATTATTCACTGGCTTTGTGGAGTGGGCTGGGGGTGTGTGTACTGCATGCTACAAGCCTGCTAAGTGTGTTAGCCAAAAAACATAATGCAATAAAGCTCAGCCATGCATAATGGCTGGGATCCCAGGACTGCCGCCCGCCATGGGAATCCAGAATTAGAGGAGGGATCAGGAGAGCTCAACGGCAATGTCACCAAAACATTGGTCTCCTGTGTCGCCCCCGTTCTCCGTCCATCCATCCATCTCTCCCTTCCTCCCTAAAACACAGTTTAAAATGCTCCATCATTGGACAGTGATTCGTCAAAGTCAGCATAGTTTTCCTTTCTWTGCCTCTTTCCCTTCCTCACAACCACTATCTGTAAGTGCACAGGGCCAAAGCACTTCTGTGGGGGTCAGAGGTGAAGGGTGTGTGTTTGTGTTTCTTCACCATATAGCATGTGGAGGCTACAGTAATGAGCCCTACTCTCATCGCAGGTGGGCAGCATCCTCGGCTGTGCCTCACATAAAGGAAATGAGCCTTCTGACACACAGACAAAAAAATCCCCTGACAGCGTAACCTAACAGTGGCTCCCTCTCCCACAATCACTAATTCACACTCTGTGTCTCAGACATCACTGGTATTAATGTACTCTAGTTGAGGAACGCCATTCCCTTATATCGAGGTGGAGTTGAGTATTGATAACTGGTCGCGCGATTTTCTATTAACAACAGTGAGTCACCATCAGTCGTAAAAATGTAAATTCTGAAAACGCTTACCTGTACCTATGTTTGTCCTGTACAACTGTGGCCCTTCTGCGGGGTGCTGAAATTCATACTTTTGATCAAAACTTTTATTGATTACAACCACTGACTTTTTCCTTGAGTCAGAGATCTGTATATAAGGACGAGATGCTCATGTCTCTGCCCTAACAATGGGAGTCGTTGTGCCAAGGTCGGGAAGGCAGGCGACAAGCTTAGGTCCAAAATAAGCCCATAGAAAAGCACTGGGTTATTTTTGACAGATTTTGGCAAGAGTGAAACCTCTCGCATCGCCTTTTCCTCTCTGTTTGTGTTGCTCAAAGTTTTTATTAAAAGTATGAATTTCAGCACCACGCACGTGGAAGGACCGCAGTTGTACAGGACAAACAAACAGTGCCTTGCAAAAGTATTCAGACCCYTTGGATTTCTTCATATTTTATTATGTTACAAAGTGGGATTAGCATTTATTTAATTGTCACTTTTTATCAACGGTCTACTCAAAATACTCTGTCAAAGTGGAAGAAAAGTAGAAGAAAAAATATATATTTTTAAAGATTAATACAAATTTGACAACTAAAACATTATCATGGCATAAGTATTCAGCCCCTTTGTTTAGGCAAACCTAAATCACATAATAAGTTACATGGACTCACTCTGTGTGAAAATATAGGAGTTTACATGATTTTTAAATGACTAACCCTTTCTCTGTTCCCCATACATACAATATCTGTAGGGTTCCTCAGTCAGTTATTGAATTTCAAGCACAGATTCTACTACAAACACCAGGGAGATTTTCAAAAGCCTCATAAAGAAGGGGAGTGATTGGTAACAAATCAGATATTGAATATATCTTTAAGCATGGTCATGTTAATAATTATGCTGTGGATTATGCATTAAATCACCCAGACACATTAAAGATAGTCATCCTTCTGAACTGAGCTGCAGCATAGTAATGAAACTGATAAGGGATGTTACCATGAGGCCATTGGTGATTTTAAAACAGTTACAGAGTTCAATGGCTGTGATGGGAGAAAACTGAGGATGGATGAACAACATTGTTGTGACTCCACAATAATGACCTAAATGACAGAGTGAATAGAAGAATACAAATATTACAAAACATGCATCTTGTATGCAACAAGGCACTAAAGTAATATTGCAAAAAGAAACACAGCAAAGGAATACACTATTTGGCCTAAATGCAAAGCCTTATTTTTGGGTCAAATCCAACACTTCGCTTAACTGAGTAACTGCTTCCTTATTTTMAAGCACGGTGGTGGCTGCATCATGGTTTGGTGTGTGCTTGACATTGGAAAATACTGGGGAGTTTTTTGGGATAAAAACAAATGGGATGGAGCTAAGCACAGGCAAAATCCTAGAGGAAAACCTACTTCAGTCTGCTTTACACCAGACACTGGGAGAGGAATTCACCTTTCAGCAGGACAATAGCCTACAACAAAAGGCCAAATATACACTGGAGTTGCTTACCAAGAAGACAGTGAATGTTCCTGAGTTGCCTTGAAAATCTATGGAAAGACTTGACAGAGCTGGAATAAGTCTGAAAATAATAATGGGCTAATATTACACAACCCAGGTGTGTAGAGGTCTTAGAGACTTACCCAAGGTGTTTCTAACATGTATGGACTCAGGGAGATGAATACTTATGCAATTACTATATATTAGTTATTTCATTTCTATATTTAACAAATCTCTTTTTAAATCTTCCACTTTGACATTACAGAGTATTTTGTGTAGACTGACACATTTTTTTCAATTAAATCTATTTTAATCCCACTTTGTAATACTTTTGCAAGCCAATGTAGGTACAGATAAGCATTTTCAGAATTACMATTTTTACGAGTTTCAACTGATGGTGGTGACTCAATGTTGTTGCTAGCAAATCGCGTGACCAGTTATCAATACTCAACTCCACCTCGATATAAGAGAATGGAGATGAGAGTTCCTCAACTAGCATTATTGTAGGTTAGAGGACTACTAAACATAGACACATTTAAGGGCATTGGACAGGAACATGGGATTGGTAGGAGAGCATTACATCTCCCAATCAATGTGCGGGTCGTAGAAAAGCTCCATCAGCAATTCATTTAGTCTGGCAGCTGCCAGAGAGATGGCAGTGTTGCTGTGAATGCAGGGCCTGGGGTGTCTATGTAGGAGCTGACCACTCAGACTGGGGAAGGTGTTTTATATGCTGTGCCAGGTAGAGCTGTTAGTGAAATGACCAACAAAATCAAAGCCACTGTTGAGGACCCTGAATACATCCCTAGTAAGTCACAAAGAACTGTGAAATACTAGTATGTGTATGACAGTATCCAGACACGGACTGGAATAGGCGTATGCGCAGGTACACTATGTAAATATTGAATAAACKAATGTAAAGCCTAGCAGAATGTTACTGAGCATACATAAGCCCTTTTTATTCCTTCTCAGATCTTCTTTTACATGACCATTTATGAACAAACACACCACGTCTGTATAAGAACATGTCACAAATAATTATAATTTAGAGATTATAGAACAACTCACAACGATAAAATCCATAATAATAATAATAATACCTGGGAATTATATAGTGCTTTTCAAGGACAAAACATTAGACTAAACAAAAACAGGAATAAAGAGAGGCAAGGTGGTGAAGGGTTTTGTGGGTCAGAAGGAGGATCTTGTAATCAATGTGTTGGGAGACAGGGAGCCAGTGGAGTTCACAGAGGACAGGGGTGATGTGYTGCCAGGACAGTGTTGGCGAGGAGTCGGGCTGGAAAGTTTTTAACCATTTGGAGCTTATGSAGGGCGCTTGAGTTGATGCCGGAGAGTAGTGAGTTGCAGTAGTCAAGACAGGAGGAGATGAATGCATGTGTGAGGGTTTCAGCGGCAGGGCGGGAGAGGGAGGATCTGACTTTGGCAATGTTGCAGAGCTGGAAGAATGAGGATTTGACAGTCTTATGTGGTGATTAAAGGAGAGGGTGGAGTCCAGGGTGACGCCAAGTATGTGTGTAATACTGCAAACTACAACTACAGATGTGTTAGAGTCATCATGGCTAAAACTCTGTCGGGCTTGGAAGCTTCTTAACTTACTGAATTATGTTCCCCTGCAACCCAGACATCTTCCAGTACTTAGTCTGACAATGCTCTGCTAAGGAGAGTAGCTGTTGGCATAATATAGTACATTAGCCTTTCACTATACTGTAACTGGCTGGCTGCAGAAACTACTTCCCTGGGAATATCCCATCCTCTACACTCAACTGCATTCAAATGTCTCATCTATTTATTTAAAGAGAGCTAACTAAACAGGGTCCCAGGCTTTTAATGGCTGCCTCACTAATCATTTCAGCATAATAACATAATTTATCTGGTCCCAGATAAAAACATAAGGCAATTATTCAACACAAAGGAAGTAAAGCTTTAAATAAATATCCCAAACCCCTCCTGTGTATTTGTCAGAAGTATAAATAAAAGGGAAATTGGCAGCCGACGCATGTTCCCCAGCAGGGTTTGAGACAAAACAACGCTGTCGAAACAAAAGGAAGCGAGTACACATTGAGCAACAGTTTATGATAAAAAGAAAAGTAAGAAATCAACTGGCAACATGCGTGTCGAGAAGAAGAAAACAAGCGGAGGATCAATGGTAGATGAGTGTTGAACGGGCATCCGTGTTAGGCCTGCTGTGGTGATACTGGCAGACAGATGGGGTGCTATGAACGTCTGCTGCTAACGCTTGTGGACACCACTGTGACGCCAGTCTGGAGCCGAGGAGCATCCCAGTCACACAGCAACATGGCGGAGTGTGTGAGCGTTTGYGTGTACATTATGTGTGTGTGGATATGTGTGTGTTTGTGGGTGTGCATGCGTGCCTGTGTGTCCGCATGGTGGAGTCATGGCCTGTCACATCCTGTCTGAACAAAGACCCAGCACCCTGGGGAAAACAGCCCTGGGGAAACAACCAGGTCATGGATTAGCAAACATTTATCCACCCTGCTGCCCTATCACCAAGCTGATTGGAATAAAACATGGAATAGAGCATTTCATTGGTACTCTATGGTTATCTGTTATTCTTCCACAATTAAAGAGGTTGACATTCAGGCTGGCGTCATGTCAGAAGTGAATTCAAATTAAAGGGTATTGGGGTAGAAGATTTTTTGAAATTATAAGATCATTTCACCATCTCTGTCTCTGGCCGGGGGACAGGTGCAGCGGTCAAACCAATTGGCCTGCGATAATTAAGGTACGATACACTCTTGACCCTCCAGCCAGGAGAAAAACAAAGGCCCAGTGAGGTTGTCATCCTGGCATTGTTTACTGAGCTCATTAAAAGGCTCTGTCTGGTCAACAAGACAATGAGCGGTAGAACAGTCAGACAGAGTGAGGAAGCGAGAGAGACAGAGAGAGAGAGAGAGAGAGAGAGAGAGAGAGAGAGAGAGAGAGAGAGAGAGAGAGAGAGAGAGAGAAGGAGAGATAATGCATATCAATATATGTGATACATCCCATGTACACTGTAAAAGAGGTAACAATCCTTTGCATGAACAACTTACATTTGTACAAATATGAATTGTAAATTATGGAAATTAAGATCAGCAGGATTTGTAATATATATCTTTTTTAATAGCTATACATAATGCAAATTGAGGTGAGGGCGATGGAAATTCTTTTGGCGGTTGATCTGCMTTTGTTCTGTGGGTGGCACTGTGTGCTCTTTTCGAAGGATGGGTCCCAGTTTTTTGGGGATCCGGGGGGGTGGGGGTGGTCTGCCAGTAACTGGGATAACAACCCAACTTGGGATGGGGAGGGGTTTTAGCTGGTGGAATAGGGGGGAACAATTGGAGGTTTACTTAGTAGCAATGCAAATATCATGGTATAGCTATATGGACACTCAATCACTATGGTCCTTTTAATGGTGAGTTTATAAATATATATTATGATAAATAGATTTTAAACTTGTATTTCATTATGGTAAACAAGCTATAATTGTAATGGCTTAGCAGATAATAAGAAAAGACGGTCAGTATTTACCTGGCAAAAAGAGGAAGGAATATAATATCTATTGTTTATTCATTTACAGGAAACTCTGTGTGGAAAAAAGACTGGGGGGGCGAAATATATTTTTCACATAGGCAAAGAAATTCAAAAGGGGTGATGATATTAATTAAACAGTAATTTTGATCCAAATTAGAAAATTGTCCAAACAGATCCTCAAGGTAGATGGATGATTTGAAATATATTATTGGTCAATAAACAGATATGGCTCATTAACCTTTCCGGACCAAATAACGATGATCCACACTTCTTTGAAAATATATATAATAAATGATCAACCCTACAAGCAATACAATACTCTATTATTATGGTGGGAGATTATAATACAGTTTTAAATACCTCTATCGACCAAAAAGGAAATCACACTACAAACTACCTCATGCACTTAAGGAAATCATGAATGTCATGGATATATTGGAATTAGTGGATATATCATTTACATTACATTTAAGTCATTTAGCAGACGCTCTTATCCAGAGCGACTTACATAAAGGCTTAAATATCCTGACCTAGTGAGATATACATGGCAGAGGCTCAATCAAGCTAGTCGTCTTGATTACTTTCTTATGTCATTCTCTCTGGCACCAAAAGTTGAAAAAGTGTTGATAGGGGACAGAATGCAGTCGGACAATCGCATAATTGGCATATATATTACTCTTACAGAATTTCCACGTGGGTGAGGATATTGTAAATTTAATCAAAGCCTATTGGATGATAACTTGTTTTTAACTAGGACAGAATAATTTATAACTAACTTTTTCAAACATTACAAAGGTACAGCAGATCCCCTTATTGTATGGGACACTTTTAAATGTGCCTTTAGAGGCAATGCAATTCAGTACTCATCTCTAAAACAAAAGCAATTTTAGTCAAAAGAGTCTTTACTAACAAATGAAATAGAAGGTGTAACAGAACATATAGATAGCAATAAAAACTACCATTGAGGCTCAGAATAAGTTTGAGGAAAAACAAAAAGAAATGGAGGACTCTTATTCAAGAAAGATCCAGTGTAATATATTATAAAATAAAGTGAACTGGATGGAATATGGGGAAAAATGCACCAAATTATTTTTTAAATCTTCAACATAGAAATGCTACCAAAAATAATTTACTGGAACTTGTCACAAATGATGGAGTAACCCATGATTCACCAAACAATATTTTGAAAGAGGAAGTAAAGTACTTTAAGCATATGATTTTGTTTTCAGTCTCCTCCATCTCCACTAACCAAAGCTAATTGTATGAAATTGTATGGATTTCTACCATTTGGCCATACCGTTTACACCTTCTGTAGAGACACATCCACTTAGCATAATATTGATATCTAAAATAAATATTGATATATGTGGTCGTAACATGATTTTGTGACATACCACACAGACTCACTAAACCAGACAAAAAATAAATATATACAGTATATATATATATATATATTATTTATTTTTACGGATAGCCAGGGGCACACTCCAACACTCAGACATAATTTACAAACAAAGCATTTGTGTTTAGTGAGTCTGTGTGGCAGCCCAATATATATATTGGGCTGTCTGGTTTTAGGAATTTGAAATGAGTACATTTTATCAATTCCATTTACCTTTGATACTTCAGTATTTTTATACCAAATACTTTTAGACTTTTACTCAAGTAGTATTTTACTGGGTGACTTTTACTTTTACTTCAGTCATTTTCTATTAAGGTATCTTTACATCTGGACAATTTCTGTTTACCTGGAATTTGTACTTATTGTAGGGTACTTCCACTTTTAGTCTTAATCTTTACTACACTACTCACTGTTTAGCACATGACCTCACATGGGAATCCTTAAAGAGATGGGTGAGGCTGGCTTAAGATGTCACGCCCTGATGTGTTTCACCTGTTCCTGTGATTGTKTCCACCCCTTCCAGGTGTCGCTTATTTTCACCAGTGTATTTATCCCTGTGTTTCCTGTCTCTCTGTGCCAGTTCGTCTTGTATGTTTAACTTCTCTAGGATACGGGCAGCATTTTCACTTTTGGATAAATA
Organism: Salvelinus sp. IW2-2015; assembly: GCF_002910315.2. Taxonomy (NCBI): domain Eukaryota; kingdom Metazoa; phylum Chordata; class Actinopteri; order Salmoniformes; family Salmonidae; genus Salvelinus; species Salvelinus sp. IW2-2015. The sequence continues at coordinate 42,742,298 of NC_036838.1, forward strand.
GCGTGCCCAATTTCAACTTCCTTCTACTCATCCCCAGAATATAAGATATGCATATTATTAGTAGATTTGGATAGAAAACACTGAAGTTTCTAAAACTGTTTGAATCATGTCTGTGAGTATAACAGAACTTATGTAGCAGGCAAAACCACGGTCTGTTCAATGAGGTCACTGTCTGTTCAATGATGTTTCATTGGGATACTAGATTTCTAAGGGACTTGTTTGCAGTTCCTATCGCTTCCACTGGATGTCACCAGTCTTTGGAAATTGGTTGAGGTTATTCCTTTGTGCAATGAAGAAGTACGGCCAGCTTGAATCAGTGTAACGTTATGTGTACTGTTTGAGAGTTGCGCAAGACTAGAAAAGTAGAGTTAGTTTGTTGTCCTCCCGTATTGAAAACAGATAGACCCGTCTTCAATTTGATCGATTATTAACGTTTTAAAATACCTAAAGATGTATTACAAAAGTAGTTTGAAATGTGTTGGCAAAGTTAACACGTAACTTTTGACATATTTTGTAGTGACGTTGCGCAAATTGGAAGCTGTTTTTTTCTGGATCAAACGCGCCAAATAAATGGACATTTTGGATATATATGGACGGAATTAATTGAACAAAAGGACCATTTGTGATGTTTATGGGACATATTGGAGTGCCAACAAAAGAAGCTCATCAAAGGTAAGGCATGATTTATATTTTATTTCTGCGTTTTGTGTTGCGCCTGCAGGGTTGAAATATGCTACACTCTTTGTTTACTGTTGTGCTATCATCAGATAATAGCATCTTATGCTTTCGCCGAAAAGCCTTTTTGAAATCTGACATGTTGGCTGGATTCACAACGAGTGTAGCTTTAATTTGGTATCTTACATGTGTGATTTAATGAAAGTTAGATTTTTATATAATTTTATTTGAATTTGGCGCTCTGCATTTTACCTGGCTTTTAATATCCCAGAGGGGTTAAGTCAAGTCAACCAGCGTGTTTTTCCCATAGTCCTTTTGCTATTCTCCTTTTTCTAGTCCTCCTGGTTTTGACCCTTGCCTGTTTTCTGGACTCTGTACCCGCCTGCCTGACCATTCTGCCTGCAACTCTGTACCTCCTGGACTCTGATCTGGTTATGACCTTTTTGCCTGTCCACGACCATTCTCTTGCCCACCCCTTTGGATTAATAAACATTTTAAGACTCCAACTGTCGGGGTAGCAACAATACCTCTCGAAGTTCCCCCTGTTGGCGCGACACCTGATACAAAAGGTTATTCTTGATTTGGAAATGGGGGTATCGCCAGTCACTCACCCCCGGAAGTAGCTGTCCATTCACTGCTATCACTTGGACTTTTCAAGTTAGGGTCCTCCCACTGGGCCGTCCTGAATTGTCCCCTCAGTTGACCCCCAGGAGGTGTCTCGACTGGCCCCTCGAAATCGAGGAGGCTGGTCTCTTCCTCCCGTGGTTCCCCAGAGGGGTCGGGTTCCGGCACCCCCTCCGACTCCAGACCCATAGATACAGGTTGGTCAACCGTTTGCTTCCAGGCCGCACAGGCGATGGGTCATCCTCACTCTCATCTTCGGACGGCTCGTACCTTCTTCCTCAGCTCGTGCCCCCACAGGACTGCAAACAGTGGACAATCTCGTCCCACTAGGAGATGTACCGGCAACTCTGGTACTGCACCCACCATCATCTGGCAGTTTACCTTGTGGCGTCACGATGTTGGCCCATACGGTTGTCCCCGTGAACACAGGAAATGGACATCTCCCTACCACGTTCGGTCTCCTGGTTCAGCAGGCTCGTGTTTACGAGGGTAACCATACTTCCGGACTCTAATAGAGCTTCCTTGTYGTGTCCGTCAACCTTCACCGGGACCATGGGTGCAGTTGATTCGTGGTGTGCCCAACAGGAGGTGACGTAGTTCACTGCGTGACCTACCTCGCCTCCGGGGCTTGCTGATGGCATCGACTCCTCTCGAGCTGGGCAATTCCAGGCAATGTGCCCCCGGGYGCCACACTCAAAACACCTCCTTTGGTCTCCATCTACCTGGGGTCGTCGGTGGCGGGTCGGCCCTTCCCCAGCCGTCTCTCCACGGGTTTGCGGTGTTTGGCCCTGCTGACTGTCGGTTCGGAGTACCCAGCAGTGGGGCTGTCCTTCCGACTTCTTGAATGGGTCGCCGACTCGGCCCGGCTCCCACTAAGCAGGGCCTGAGTGTTCTGATGCTGTCCACTGCTTCCAGGAGGCCCTCCAAGGTCTGGGGCGCTCATAGACTCGCTGCCCTCTTCATGTCGTGGATAGTGCCCGTAGGAAGCCATCCAGGACCACTTTGTCTAGGATGGAGAGGGTGGGTACGTTGGTTAGGAGCCATCCCCTGGTGACGCGCAGTAGGCCACTCATCTGGGCTCGGGGGGATGCGTCGGCTACGACCTCCAGTTGTGGAATAGCTGAGCCCAATGGGCCAGGCTGTACCCGTATCGGCTGAGTATCTCCCATTTGAGTCTGTCGTAGTTAGCCGCCTGTTCATCGTTCAGGTCGCAATACGCCTTTTGTGCATTCCCAGAGAGGAACAGAGCCAGCAGACTGGCCCACTTCTGCCTTGATCATCCTTCCCGTAGTGCTGTCCGTTCAAACGTACAGAGGTAAGTTTCGATGTCGTCATCTTCTGTTAGCTTGATTAAAAACTGGTTTGGAAGTGATTCAGTAGACACTCCTCCTTGTAGCTTCCTGATTTCCTCAATGAGGCGTTTTGTACCCACTGTTCCTCCAGCGTTCATTCCTGAACCGCCTGTTGGGCTTGTTGGGCCCGGATGAACTGAGCTATCAACTTGTCTATCAACTCGGCCATGCTGATGCTGCATAAACGTCAACCCTGATCTGACCACGTTGTCAGAGTGCCAGCATTCTCCACCACTTGTGGCAGACCAGGGGGTTGGGTCAAAACGTTTACACAGATCAGACACGGACAGAGTAGGATTAACTCAGTTTCAAAGGTGTTTATTAATATAATTGTCCAAAAGAAAAGAATAGGTCTCCCCCAAGAGACCCTCTCCAGGATACCGTCTTYTGGGCTCCGGGTCTTGCTGTATCCTGTGGGGATCAAAACTGAACTCCCTCATGTTACCTTTGGTACCGTCCCTAACTATATGGGAGGAGTCCTTCTCTCCCCCAGTCCCTCTCCTTGTGTGTTGCCCTTCTGGCAGCTTTATGTGACTTGTACAGCTGGTGAGCAATCAGCCCTTGATTACTCACCAATCCCMAATCAGCCCCAATTAGTCCTGGCTGGAGAGACCGTCGAGACCTGGCACGTCCAGCAGATGGAGCCATCGCCTCGTGATGTATATTCCGTCTGTCACCAGGCCTCGGCGAGTCTCCCCCTGTTGGCTGACCTGCTGTACACCACTATATATATATATATTATATACATATATATATATGCACACAGTACTGTTCAAAAGTTTTAGGCAGGTGTTACCTGGGTAGTTTGCCCCCGGTGATGCGTTGTGCAGACCGCACCACCCTCTGGAGAGCCCTGCGGTTGTGGGCGGGGCAGTTGCCGTACCAGGCGGAGATACAGCCCAACAGGATGCTCTCAATTGTGCACCTGTAAAAGTTAGTGAGGGTTTTCGGTGACAAGACACATTTTTTCAGCCTCCTGAGGTTGGAGAGGCACTGTTGCGCCTACTTCACCAGACTGTCTGTGTGTGTGGACCATTTCAGTTTGTCGGTGATATGTACAGTACACCGAGGAACTTAAACTGTCCCGTTGATGCGGATAGGGGGGTGCTCCCWTTGCTGTTTCCTGAAGTCCACGATCATCTCTTTTGTTTTGCTGACGTTGAGTGAGAGGTTATTTTCCTGACACCACACTCCAAGGGCCCTCACCTCCTCCCTGTAGGCTGTCGCGTTGTTGTTGGTAATCAAGCCTAACGCTATAGTGTCGTCTGCAAACTTGATGATTGAGTTGGAGGCGTGCATGGCCACGCAGTCGTGGGTGAACAGGGAGTACAGGAGGGGGCTAAGAAAGCACCCTTGTGGGGATCAGTTTTGAAGGTAAGCGGAGTGGAGATGTTGTTTCCTACCTTCACCACCTGGGGGCGGCCCGTCAGGAAGTCCAGGACCCAATTGCACAGGGCGGGGTCGAGACCCATGATCTCAAGCTTAATGATGAGTTTGAAGGGTCCTATGGTGTTGAATGCTGAGCTGTAGTCAATGAACAGCATTCTTACATAGGTACTCCTCTTGTCCAGATGGGATAGGGCATCAATAAGGGATCATAGCGTTCACCTGGATTCACCTGGTTAGTCTATGTCATGGAAATAGCATGTGTTCCTAATGTTTTGCACACAGTGTATGTATCTTCTCTGGATTAGTATAATTCCTTACAGTTCCAAGACATAGCATCCATCATCCCTACTCTGAGACAAACAACGAGCTCAAACCCACTGTTCTCCATCATCATCTGTGACAGCAGAATACATATCTCTGGCTCTCTAGCTCTGAACCATGGAGTGAGTCTTTGGCAGACAACTGCATTCTGGGAGCCCCCTCACACCTGTACTGCACTAACGCAAAATGAGCACCCCCTTCCACAGGGATGTTGGCCCATGTTGACCCCAATGCTTCCTCCAGTTGTGTCAAGTTGGCTGGATGTCTTTTGGGTGGTGGACCCAAATGAGCACCACCTCCACTGATTTATCAGTTTCATGTAGATGGCTATTAGTGTAATATACTACAATAATTACTTCTCCAACCTATAGGAAATAAATCCTATGTTAGGAAGATATGGGGTTGTCATATCTCTGTGGTTGCCTTCCCGYCTGGGGGTTTACACATCTTTGCACCACTCCAAATGTTTGGACAGCAGTATCAGTGTGGGGCTGGGCTAAGAGGGGAGGTGGTGAAGGTGTGATTTCTGACGCCCCCCCCCCAGGACCACCCACTCCAGACTCACGTGTCTCCGGCATGGCCAAGGCCATTCACAGGAGATGCCACTGAGAGGCAAGAGAGAGCAGCAGGGCATACACACACAGACACCTCTGGCATCTGCCAAAACGCCTGGCGTTTTAGGGAGTGAAGCTGTAGAGGGAATGCCAGCACTCATCAGCTGCTGTCAGACATGTATCAGGCTCCACCCCCTTCCCGCCCCTTCTGTCACCCACCTCCTTCTGCCAATAACACCCCTATGGTGTGTCTGCTASTGCACCTCTCATGGTAACGCATGCAGATGGGGACAGATGTGTTGTTTCACAGGGACTGGTGGAGCTTCACCAAGCGATATACTGCTGGAGCATCTGGACTTGATATGACACCCTAAGAGGCATCACAGTAATTATCACAACATCCACCATGTCTAAACACCATGCAGCTAACCCAAACACAGAGGACTGTACTGCAGCAGTGCACTGCACTTAACCACAGCTGTTCACGTGCACCCTGTCTACTCCTCCTCCCTCTCTCCTCCTCCCTTTCTCCTCCTCATACTCTCCYCCTCCCTGTCACTTCCTCCCTTTCTCCTCCTTCCTCTCTCCTCCTCCCTGTCACTTCCTCCCTTTCTCCTCCTCCCTGTCTCCTCCTCCCGTTGATCCACACAGAAAAACATGGAAAATGTTTGATATTTTTCCTCTCTGGCCAAACAGAACCCACCGTACCACCAACACCACCATCCCTCCATCTCTATAGCCCTTTACTTCCCTCCATTACACTAATAAGGCTAATCAACCCTCGGGCTTGTGCAGCCCTGGGCCTGGGAGAACATGTCAGAGAGGGGAGATCAATGGACCACATCAAAGGCTGGAGCTGCACACAAACCACCCCTTGCAAGGCTCTGAAGATAAGGCTGCTCTCTACATTTTTCATGAGCTTATCCAGAAGCGCTGTTCTGTTCCTTGCCTGTGGATGGAGCGGAGCCTGCCTATTTTATTGAGCAGGGGGCTGCAGCCCAGTCGTACAGCATGTGAGTATACACACACACGGGTGTGCACGCACACGAACACACATAAAATTTGCTTGGTTGCTACACACCCACATGCAGACGTATTCAGTGCACRCACACGCACATACACACAAACACTCAGGAAGTAAAATAAGCAAAGGCTGAATAATATTATGACAGGGGAAACTAAATAATGTAAGGTGAGGGTGTGTTTCTCAGAGTGCATGTGATTTCTGCCCTAGAACATTGGGTGCCAGTATACTAATTTATACTCTTCGGAACACTGAATAGATGTTATACTCTGAGTCGGTATTCATGTCATAATAAGGAATTCCCCTTGACCACGCCCATTTAACCTCATTGTAGAGGGGCCAACTTCGTAGTCAATTTTTTGTTATTCAGAAATAACAAACATGCCGAAAAGCTGCTCCCATGTAGGGAAATACAGAAGAACCCTGTGGCTTCAGGCTATTCGATGTGGAGAGTGAGAAATTGTGGGGACAGGCAAGACATTTAACTCGTTTAGTATTGTCCGTTTGTAATTCCACTCACTACTTGTAGCTTTATAGTCCGTTTGTTTGTGTTGTTGGTCTTGGCTAGCTTAATGTTTCTGGTGGTAGCTAGCTAGCACTCACGTGGCTAACGATACTGCTGTCGTGAAAAGGGGGATGAGGGAAGCTCTACAATATTACGTTCTTCTAAGTAGTGAGAACGCTTGGGAGCAGGCAATGTTGAAAAGTAATCTTTTGACATGTTGTACTTTATAAAATGTAGTTGTGTAATTGACTGAAACAAGCAGACAACAAAATAATTAAATTTGAATTATTTTTTTTTGTTGCTGTGAGACAATTGGGTAACCAAGGTAACCACAGGTTGCTTTCCCCACAGGTGGGCGGGGCCGCAACATTGTATTTAATACCGACTGGAACTATGATACATTCTGAGAAGTGATCCCTTTTCACATATGACACCTTGGTCAAATTGGGCCAAGGTGGAAGATCTACATCTTGTATTAGCTAAGAAAGGTCAAGCTGCGGACCTCAACAACGTAAAGAAGCATCTCATTAGAAGGAGCCATGGAGCTACTGTAGGGTGTGTTTCACCACCAGACTGCAAAACATGTCTCTTCAACACAGCTATAAAGCTGCCTTAAGTCTCAGTCTAAATATATCACCATGCTGTGAATGGAACATACCACCACCACTGGTAGGAGGGGGACACTTTAACTAATGGAATACCCAGAGGAATGAGTGGCGTTTGATATCCACCTCTTCCACATCACACCTTATTCGCAAGCAGGTTGTTTTCTGATGATAGAGGAAACAAATATACTTTAATCAGGAAATTACATTTTGTGAAATTTTTCATATGKCTGAGGGAAATGCCATGAACTGCAGCAAATAGTTCAGATTTGATTAACAAATATTGACGGAAAAGATCATTAAAAGTAACTGAGAAGGGCAGATTTTCTAGATGGTTTTATAGCTGTTCTAAAATTAATACTAGCTGGCATTTATAACACCCACATTGTGTCTAGCATACAGAAACATAAATGTCTATGCGGTCCCGTGTAGCTCAGTTGGTAGAGCATGGCGCTTGCAACACCAGGGTTGTGGGTTCATTCCCCACGGGGGGACCAGGATGAATATGTATGAACTTTCCAATTTGTAAGTCGCTCTGGATAAGAGCGTCTGCTAAATGACTTAAATGTAAATGTAAATGCTGCAGTGGACGCAACAGAACACCAGTATGTAAATGCAGCAGATCCTAAATCTCCCTATGTTCATTATATGATGTCAGTCAAACTCCCTGTGCAGCTGAATCAGTGACAGGTACTAAACAGCTGTCCGTCCCTGTTAGGCTCAAACTACAGGACTAAACACTGTTGTGTCAGATGTAAAAATTAAATATATCTTTGTCTGACTTTTTATCTGTTGGATGTCAAGTYCTCATCTCCACTGATTTTCACATGAACTCGTCCGCATGCACACACACACAACCACACACAGTGAAGAGCAGCCATTCTGAAGACTTTACTATACTGTGTTCCTCATTACTGCCCAAGTTCCATAACTACAAATGTACACGCTCTCGCTCTGATGCTTCCACACAAACAACCCTGTATCTCTCTGATCTCTATCTCATCTTTTTATGTGAATATAGAGCCTGTCAAACAGAGCTTCCTTACCATATAGCCAAACTCCCTTGTRGATCCTCCAAACCCGTGTGTTGAAATGTAAACGAATCCGGACCATCGCTCTGGACAGAGCCTTACTGATTTACTGAACACACATMATACACAGGCCAAAAACACCCAGATTTTACATTCACCAGCACACACACATTGTTCACTCTAAAAGCTGTCTCACCAAGCCATTCATGCATTGTGCTTTTTGTAATTATCAAAAAACACATTTCCTGTTGTGAGGATAAAATCCAAYCTCATTTTATGTGATGTAAGTTGAATGTGAATCAATTAATTCACGCACTGGATGCATGGCCTACTTACAGTGCCTTGCAAAAGTATTCATCCCCCTTGGCGTTTCTCCTATTTTGTTGCATTGCAACCTGTAATTTAAATTGATTTTTAATTTGGATTTCATGTAATGACAATAACAAAATCAGTCCAATTGGTTGAAGTGAAATTAAAAAGATTACTTATTTCCACAAAAAAAAAAAAATGTAAAACAGAAAAGTGGTACGTGCATACAGTGGGGAGAAAACGTATTTGATACAACTGCCGATTTTGGCAGGTTTTTCCTAAACTTACAAAGCATGTAGAGGGTCTGTAATTTTTTATCCATAGGTACACTTCAACTATGGGAGAGCGGAATCTAAAAACAAACAATCCACGAAAATCACATTGTATGATTTTAAGTAATCAATTTGCATTTTATTGGCACTGACATAAGTATTTGATACATCAAGAAAAGCAGAACTTAATATTTGGTAGAAGAAAACTTTGTTTGCAGATTACAGAGATCATCGTTTCCCTGTAGTTCTTGAACTAGGTTTGCACACACTGCAGCAGGGATTTTGGCCCCCTCCTCCGCCTACAGATCATCTCCCAGATCCTTCAGGTTTCGGGGCTGTCCTGGCAATACGGACTTTCAGCTCCCTCCAAAGATTTTCTATTTGGTTCAGGGGTCTGGAGACTGCTAGGGGCCATCCAGGACCTTGAGATGCTATCTTACGGAGCCAACTCCTTAAGTTGCCCTGGCTGTGTGTTTTGGGTCGTTGTCATGCTGGGAAGACCCAGCCATGACCATCTTCACTGCTCTTACTGAGGGAAGGAGGTTGTTGGCCAAAGTTCTCGCAGATCACATGACCGCATCCATCCTCCCTCAATACAGTTGCAGTCGTCCTGTCCCCTTTGCAGAAAAGCATCCCCAAGCAATGAATGTTTCCACCTCCATGCTCACGTGTTGGGGATGGTGTTCTTGGGGTTGTACTTCATCTTCTTCTCTCCTCCAATCCACGGTTGAGTGTGAGTTTAGACGCCAAAAGCTCTATTTGTCTATCATGACTCCACATGACCTTCCTCCCATTCCTCCTCTGGATATCCAGATGGTCATTGGCAAACTTCAGACGGGCCCTGGAAACATGCGCTGGCTTGAGCAGGGGGACCTTGCGTCGGCTGCAGGATTTTAATCCATGACGGCGTATAGTGGGTTACTAATGGTTTTCTTTGAAGGACTGTGGTCCCAGCTCTTCCTTCAGCGTCATTGACCAGGTTCCTGCCGTAGTTTCTGGGCTGAATCCTGCAACCTTCCTCATGACATGATGCCCACGAGGTGAGATCTTGCATGGAGCCCCAGAACCGAGGGTGATGACCGTCATCTTGAACTTCTTCATTTTCTTAATAATTGCCCCAAACAAGTTGTTGCCTTCTCACGCAAGCTGCTTGCCTATTGTTCCCTGTAGCCCATCCCAGCCTTGTGTAGGTCTACAATTCTATCCCTGAATGTCCTTATCACAGCTCTCTGGTCATGGCCATTGTTGGAGAGGTTGGAGTCTGTTTGATGAGTGTGTGGACAGGTGTCTTTTATAGCTGGTAACGAGTTCAAACGGTGCAGTTATACAGGTAATGAGTGGAGAAGCAGAGGGCTTCTACAGAAAAACTAACAGGTCTGTGAGAGCCGGAAATTCTTTTACTGTTGGTAAAGGTGATCAAATACTTACGTATGCAATAAAATGCAAATGAATTCTAAAAAATCCTAGCAATGTGACCTTTTCTGGATTTTTTTTAGCATTCGTCTGTCTGTCAAGTTGAAGTGTACCTAATGATGAAAAATTACACGACCTCTACATGCTTTGTAAGTAGGAAAAACCTGCAAAATCGGCAGTGTATTCAAATACTTGTTCCGCCACTGTATGTATTTCCCCTCCCTTTGCTATGAAGCCCCTAAATAAGATCTGGTGCAACCAATTACCTCCAGAAGTCACATAATTAGTTAAATAAAGTCCACATGTGTGCAATCTAAGTGTCACATGATCTCAGTATATATACACCTGTTCTGAAAGGCCCAAGWGTCTGCAACACCACTAAGCAAGGGGCACCACCAAGCAAGCGGCACCATGAAGACCAAGGAGCACTCCAAATAGGTCAGGGACAAAGTTGTGGAGAAGCACAGATCAAGGTTGGGTTAAAAAAAAAWATCWGAAACWTTGAGCATCCCACGGAGCACCATTAAATCCATTATTAAAAAATAGAAAGAATATGGCACCACAGCAAACCTGCCAAGAGAGGGCCACCCACCAAAACTCACAGACCAGGCAAGGAGGGCATTAATCAGAGAGGCAGCAAAGAGACCAAAGATAACCCTGAAGGAGCTGCAAACCTCCACAGCGGAGATTGGAATATCTGTCCATAGGACCACTTTAAACTGTACACTCCACAGAGCTGGGCTTTACAGAAGGGTGGCCAGAAAAAAGCCATTGCTTAAAGTAAAAAATAAGCAAAAACGTTTGGTGTTCGCCAAAAGGCATGTGGAAGACTCTCCAAACATATGGAAGAAGGTACTCTGGTCAGATGAGACTAAAATTGAGGTTTTTGGCCATCAAGGAAAACGTTTTGTCTGGCTCAAACCCAATACCTCTCATCACCCCGAGAACACCATCCCCACAGTGAAGCATTGTGGTGGCAGCATCATGCTGTGGGGATGTTTTTCTATCGGCAAGGACTGGGAAACTGGTCAGAATTGAAGGAATGATGGATGGCGCTAAATACAGGGAAATTCTTGAGGGAAACCTGTTTCAGTCTTCCAGAGATTTGAGACTGGGACGGAGGTTCACCTTCCAACAGGACAATGACCCTAAACATACTGCTAAAGCAACACTTGAGTGATTTAAGGGGAAACACTTAAATGTCTTGGAATGGCCTAGTAAAAACCCAGACCTCAATCCAATTGAGAATCTGTGGAATGACTTAAAGATCACTGTACACCAGCGGAACCCATCCAACTTGAAGGAGCTGGAGCAGTTTTGCCTTGAAGAATGGGCAAAAATCCCAGTGGCTAGATGTGCCAAGCTTATAGAGACATATCCCAAGAGACTTGCAGCTGTAATTGCTGCAAAAGGTGGCTCTACAAAGTATTGACTTTGGAGGGGGGTGAATAGTTATGCATGCTCAAGTTTTCAGTTTTTTTTTCTTATTAATTGTTTGTTTCACAATAAAACATATTTTGCATATTCAAAGTGGTAGGCATGTTGTGTAAATAAAATTATACAAACCCCACAAAAATCTATTTTAATTCCAGGTTGTAAGGCAACAAAATAAGAAAAATGCCAAGGGTGGTGAATACTTTTGCAAGCCACTGTAAGCCATACACACAAACACACGTGCACTCAAATACACATGCATGCATACAAACACCCGACTGAAACTACAGTGTGGTGTGGTGACCAATTTATGTCAGCCTACACAGCACATTGCGGGTGTTAAAATCTCAGTGTTGAGGTAAAAAGTGTTATCTGAGGGTTGATTCCACTGGGGTTAACACCAGTGGGATTGCAACTGACACCACYTGCAGTGAATTAGTGAAGTGTTATTTGAATCACAGTGGAATCACCACCGCGTGGTGTTGTTGTTACTCAACTGTGTTGAGTTCATTTCTGTTAAGGGCAATCTCCCTCAGTTTTTTATGTGTCCATAAAATGTCTGCTCYGAATTAATTTTAAACTATGTCTGCAGAAAGAATGGAGTGCCAATTATGACATGACACACTGATTTTGAAATATTTTATTTTATTTTATTTTATTGAACTACAGTAAGTGAAGTGGATTTACAATGACATTTCATCATGGGTCCCTGATCTGTACTACACAGAAATGCATAATTATGGATATGAATGTCGTTCTCTTCATGGTGATGTATCATAAATAGGTACACAAAGGTATAAATATGCACTATCCTCCTTTGCATATTTGGATATTATTCTACACACTGGCTATTATTTTCAGCCAGATCACCCGCGATACAAGTCAGTATTCAATGTCCATCCATGTCTGAGGATGTTGGGAGATGACGTGGAAACTGTCCACTAGGAGCAACAGTGAGCGCTGTTACCTTCAAGTAAGTTTGCAAGGTTGAATTCTGCGATTTCTTTAGATTTATGTTTAATGCCTATCCCAAACCTTAACCCTTACCTTAACCAGTTGTAGTTAATGCCTAACCTTAAAATTTCCTAGTTAATGCCTAAACTTAATCCTAACCTTAAAATTCAGAGTTAATGCCTAACCTTAAACACTTCAAAAGTTGAAGTTAAAATTTGATGTTTGAGAAAAATTGAAAAATTATTCTGACATGAGACAGTGAGAGCWAATTGATTMTTTTAATGAACTCTGACCCCAAACAACACCAAATTAGGTTGGTCCAAACCGGACCAAATCTGAAMCAACCATAGATATCTATGTTTTACAAGTTTGGACATCAAAATACTGCACAGTAGAGCTCAGTAGAGTACAGTATGGTACAGCACAGAACAGTAGAATTCAGAACAGTACAGTAGAGTTTAGTACAGTGCAGTAGAATACAGTAGAGCAGGGTTTTCCAAACTCGGTCCCGGGAGTTTGTTTTTTGCCCTGACACACACAGCTGATTTAAATAACCAACTCATCATCAAGCTTTGATTATTTGAATCAGCTGTGTAGTGCCAGCGCAAAAAACGAAATGGAATTGGAGGCGTGTAACTGTATCACACAATTTATTATGGAAATCCCTTATTAGGAAGAAAGTATGTTTATGTTTGAGAAAAAGAGAGGAAGAAAGAGAGAGAGAGAGACAGTGGGAGAGGGAAAGAGAGATTGTGTTCCTGACTACAATTGTATCCTATTTGTTTCTCCTTTCCTCTCCTCTCCCTTGGTTACTCTGTTCCTCTAGGTCAGTGAAAGTGAAGGAAGTGATGTGGAGAGTCAGGGCTCAGCATCAAAAGGCAGGGAGGAAGAGGAGATAGAGATGATGGGAGGGATAGAGATGTGGAGGGAGAGAGGGAGAGTAGAGGAAGAGGAGAGTGAAGGAGAGGAGGGAGAGAGGAAGAGGAGAGTGATGGAAGAGGGAGAGGAGGAGGAAGTTGAGGAAGCAGGGGGAGAGGAGGAAGCATAGGGAGAGTAGGAAGCATAGGGAGAGGAGGAGGAAGAGGGAGAGGACACCTGAGAGGGAAGCCTACGTTTCCATGGCATGTGTCTGCCCCAAGTCCCACCATTCACCCTTGTACCACAGAGCCTGGGCCTAAAGTGACAGAGGCAGGGGTTTTAAAGTTGTTTTAAAAAGTGATAGGAACTTACAGTTGATGTCGGAATTTTACATACACTTAGGTTGGAGTCATTAAAACTCGTTTTTCAACCACTCCCCAAATTTCTTGTTAACAAACTAGAGTTTTGGCAAGTTGGTTAGGACATCTACGTTGTGCATGACACAAGTAATTTTTCCAACAATTGTTTTCAGACAGATTATTTCACTTATAATTCACTGTATCACAATTCCAGTGGGTCAGAAGTTTACATACACTAAGTTTACTGTGCCTTTAAACAGCTTGTAAAGTTCCAGAAAATGATGTCATGGCTTTAGAAGCTTCTGATAGGCTAATTGACATAATTTGAGTCAATTGTAGGTGTACCTGTGGATGTATTTCAAGGCCTACCTTCAAACTCAGTGCCTCTTTGCTTGGCATCATGGGAAAATCAAAAGAAATCAGCCAAGACCTCAGGAAAAGAATTGTAGAACTCCACAAGTCTGGTTCATCCTTGGTAGCAATTTCCAAACGCCTGAAGGTACCACGTTCATCTGTACAAACAATAGTACGCAAGTATAAAGACCATGGGACCACGCAGCCGTCATACCACTCAGGAAGGAGACGCGGTCGGTCTCCTAGAGATGAACGCACTTTGGTGCAAAAAGTGCAAATCAATCCCAGAACAACAGCAAAGGACCTTGTGAAGATGCTGGAGGAAACAGGTACAAAAGTATCTATATCCACAGTAAAACGAGTCCTATATCGACATAACCTGAAAGGCCGCTCAGCAAGGAAAAAGACACTGCTCCAAAACCACCATAAAAAAGCCAGACTACAGTTTGCAACTGCACATGGGGACAAAGATGATACTTTTTGGAGAAATGTCCTCTGGTCTGATGAAACAAAAATTAGAACGTTTGGCCATAATGACCATCGTTAGTTTGGAGGAAAAAGGGGGAGGCTTGCAAGCCGAAGAACCCCATCCCAACCGTGAAGCACGGGGGTGGCAGCATCATGTTGTGGGGGTGCTGCAGGAGGGACTGGGCACTTCACAAAATAGATGGCATCATGAGAAAGGAACATTATGTGGATACAGTGGGGCAAAAAAGTATTAGTCAGCCACCAATTGCAAGTTCTCCCACTTAAAAAGATGAGAGAGGCCTGTAATTTTCATCATAGGTACACTTCAACTATGACAGACAAAATGAGAAAAAGAAATCCAGAAAATCACATTGTAGGATTTTTWATGAATTTATTTGCAAATTATGGTGGAAAATAAGTATTTGGTCAATAACAAAAGTTTATCTCAATACTTTGTTATATACCCTTTGTTGGCAATGACAGAGGTCAAACCCTCCCCTAACCCGGACAACGCTGGGCCAATTGTGCGCCGCCTCATGGGTCTCCCGGTCGCGGCCGGATGCGACGCAGCCTGGGATTGAACCTGGGTCTGTAGTGACACCTTAGACCACTGTGCCACTCGGGAGGCCCAGCACCAACCAACTTACAAATGACTCCCGAGTGCATTWTGAAAACCTGATAAAAATTCTGCAACATGCCATGATAAATGTTATCCCGGATAGCATCTCCTTCAATAACTAACAAATGAAATTGGTACTTAAATGCTCAGGTTATTTCTCTAAATCAAAAGGTCTATTTCTAAGTGTTAATCGGAGCASAGTCAGGTTGAGAGCCATGTTGGTGTGTCTGTTATGGAATGTGACTGTTTACATACACCTAAGACCTGGAACTGGCCTTAGCAGAGGGAAGGGGTGTGAGTGAACATGTTCACATGCACAAGTCTGTGTGTATGAGACTGAAATATGCACCTCTTTCCTCTCCATGATTGCAGCCCCCACCACTTCGCTCTCCTCTACTCTCTCATTTCCCTCTTCTCTACCTCTCTACCTGTCAATGCCGCGCTCTCTCTCTCTACCTCTGTTTAGCTCTCTCTCTACCTCATTTTATCTCTTTCTCTACATCTACACCTCTGTTTTTCTCTCTCTCTCTCACTTCCTCACTCTCTGAACTGTGACACTACTCATCCAGAAGCTCTATCCCTCACTGGCAGCCCCATGTCGGCTGCCTCCCGCTTGCCATTTCTTAACTGTGGACTTCATTACCTGTTCTTCCATTTCATACAACGGTCATTTACCCAAATGTCTACCATGCTGAGGGAATAACAGGTGTAAAATGACAGGCAATTGTTGATAATTGGGAATGTGAATGTCAGCATCGCAGCGGCAAAAAAAAGAAAGAAGCTTCCATAACTTAAACATGGTGTCCTTATGCATTTACTGTGCATAGCACTGGGGGGAGGGGGAATACAAGGTGAAGGTCAGCAAACATCTGCTTTGGCGGCAATTTCCTTAGAATACTCCTCCCTAGAACACTATGATAATGTTATCCAATGACCGTAGGCTGAGCATAAATAGACATGGATTGTACTGTTGTTGTGACAGATGAGCAGTGTTGGTCAGATCTCCAGTGTAGAGAGCCTCGGGTGATAGTGACGATGCCGTAGCTCTCACCCGTGCCCACTCTGTGGTAGTGATCCAGTGGCGGGTTAGACCAGGCTGTCTTCGGGGTGACCAGTGCATTTCAATGGTCTGATTCATCATTTCTGATGGATATGTTCAATTTCTAAATTCACAAAGCTATTGCTTTTTGCCACGTCTATGTATTCCAAATTGCATCAACTAGAAATGTGTATGTATACATTGGTTTATGTGTGTTTGGTGTTTGTGTGAATGTGAGTGTGTGTTTGTGTGAATGTGTGTGTGTACTGTACGATGAGTGTCAACCATACTGCTTAGATTGTCTTTCTCCACCCCTCTATTCATGCCCATGGCAGTCACAGGCCCMTTCTCTACCTGTCCCTGGGGACTGTAGCTCCAACAGAACCATGTCCCTGCCATGCTGTCTGCTGTTACAATCACAGAGCCATATGACAGCTCTGCCTGCCACCTCACCACCTAACCAACTCCTGGTGGCTTTGATCGACTCCATCTCTTTGAGTCGATGCCTCACCCCTCCAGGTTGTCTACCAGGACTAATCCTGGCCATCTGGAGACTTAAGACGATGGATTCACAAGCCTTTGGCTCAGGCTATAGACACGAAATCACGTCAGTATTGTCACAGGAGCCTCTGAAATTCCAGTTTTGCTAAGCTCCTCAGAGTACTTTTCATTGAGATGTTAGCTGGAAACCTGGATCCCTTTATGGCAAAGTAAGGGTGCGTTGAGAGAACAAGCTTTGTTTCAGATCTGAATCAGTTTGCTTCATTTGAGGAAAAGCGTGAACAGCGTAGGCTAGTGCTGCACAAACAAAGGATGTGCCAGTTACCAGTGTCTGTTAACTTATGAAACATAAATGAATGAAGACTGTAGTTGTTGCACACCCCCGATGTTTCCACTCAAAGAGAATTCTGAGTAGTTAAAAACTTTAAGTAGGTCAGGTTTGTGAGGAGAATATGAGTCTGAGTTGAACTTGAAGCCATGTTGTGAGGAGCAGAGGCATATTGATTGTCAACTTCCTTYTATGTCACTTCACATTGAATTGCCAGTGGTAAGCATGGAAAAGTCAGACAGCATGTGTGTGAATGATTTAACAAACTTGAGGGGCAGCAAGAGCCAGACAAGATGAGAGCTACCTTTCTTCAAGAACACAGGTTCAGAGTTCTCAAAGCAGAAAAAGCCCTTCAGGCTTAGTCTGAGCACTCCCAGAGAAACCCTGGGGACTTAGATGTTATTGGTTGAGGTGCAGGGAAGCCCCTACACAGCCTTAAAGTGTTATTTCCCTTAACCTGGTTAATTCCATCATGACAGATTGCCGCAATGAAAATGATATCTAACATTTATAAGGGAGTAGCGATCCCTACCAACCTCTGCTGCCTATAAGCGGCTGTACTGTGCTTTGGTAGAACTGCATTCCGACTGGGCAAACATTGATTGAATCAACGTTGTTTCCACGCCATTTCCATGAAATTACGTTGACTCAATGTGGAGTAGATGTTGAATTGACGTCTGTGCCCAGTGGGTTGCTGTGGTTGATAGAGGATGTCTTTTAATAAGTCCACCTGACTACATTTGACCTTTGACCATCAAGACCACAGTAGGGCATCCTCAGTGACATCATCTAYCACCTTGAGGTGCTCCGTGCTGGATATCCAATCAGCGCTGTTCATCTTTTACAACCAGAGACATGGATTAATACATGGTGGCTCTGGTTCCAACCACGGTCCATGTCTATTCATGGCATATTAATGATGTCTGATCAGTTACATCATAGGCTTCTTCTGAGAGACAGAGGGGCGAGTAAAGGGGAGAGGGGGGAGGGTTGATGAGTGGGTTCCTGAAGAGAACACCCTGGCTTGTTCCCTCACGCTCCCTGCTAATCGTTCAAAGTGCAGCTCTAGGCCTCCACTCCCTGTCCGTCCGCAGCATAGAGCAGAGTTAAAGCTCTTAAAACACTGACATTTGCGACTCGCTCAACTGATGAGAAAAATTTCCTGCACTGTCCCTGGAAGGAGAGGGGGAGGAAAAAGGAGAGAGGAAGATGTGGATAGACCTAGCGTGAGGCCTTTGAGGGAGAGATGCAGAGAGGCAGATAGTTGTGTGTGTGAGAGAGAGGGAGAGTGAGTGAGTGAGCGAGAGTGAGGGAGAGAGGCCCAGAGTGACAGAGTGAGTGAGCAAGWGACAGAAAGAGAGAGAGGCAAAGCGAGAACCGTGCTGTTCCGACCCCAGCTCCACTGCAACAGATAGATCTTTATTTTAAAACGACGCTGCAGGACGTCTAGTTAGGAAGCAGGCAGCAGCAACATCTCAGTGGCCCTGCTGAATATCCATACTGACTGATTCATTCCGTAGGAGTCGCCTGTCTGACATGTTCCAACGGCTATCCAACCCTATCCTGTGAATAGGCTGAGCAGCTGTATGGATCTGTTGCTGGGCTGTGATCAAGTGATCATGCTAAACCAATTTCTACATTCATAACAACAAAAAGGGCATTTTCATATAATACATATTTTTTCATTTTTKAAATGTAACCTTTACTTAACTAGGCAAGTCAGTTAAGAACAAAGTCTTATTTACAATCACGGCCTACCCCGGTCGAACCCGGACGACGCTGGGCCAATTGTGCGCCGCTGTATGGGACTCCCAATCACCACCGGATGTGATACAGCCTGTATCCGAATCTGGGACTGTAGTGACACCTCTTGCACTGAGATGCAGTGCCTTAGACCACTGCGCCACTCGGGAGCTCTACTTGAAAGCCAGATCAGTGATTATTGCAAAAAAAAGCAGGTTAAACTATTGTAATACAATAGTACAATTATTAGTGGGTCTTATGGTTGTGGAAGGCTTATATTTAGCCTAAGTATATTTTCACAATCTCTGAATTCATTAGATTACTGCTGACTGTTTGAAATGGAGTGCATTTTACCTTTAATTGTACAACACAGCTTATTGAGAGAAAACATTAAATAATTGAGATACTGTACATTCATGGGTTGCACTGCCGTCACTCTGTAGACGTCATTCCCATTGTTATCAACGTTCTACAGATGCCGCAGCATATTGATGTCCAACTGATGGTTGATGCTCAGTCTGTCTGAACTGGAGCTAATAACTGTTTTGTCAAAATTACACTAGTGGCCTGGAAATACGATGACATTTCTAAAGTAGACAAATAATTTGTAGAAAACAATATTGGCATCAATATGATGTCATCAAGTTTACTTTAGACAGATGACAATGTTGCCATGAGCTAGCAAAGTTTGTCAGAAATAGCTAGCAATGCTAACGTTTGCTAGCTAAAATGTCAGTGCTCTTAGCTAGCTAACTAAAGTTATACTGCATCTAAAGTCAATCTGGTGACATCACAATGATGACAAAAGCTTGTCCTACTAATTATTTGCCTAATTTTGAAATGTCAGTGTTTCCAAGCCACAGTAACACACTTTAGATGAAATCTTCATCAGCACCTATTGAGACTCCATTGAGTAGAATGCTCTGCTGGGCATCAGTCCTAAAACGAACGTTCAAAACAACATTTTGATGAATCGTGCATCCATAAATATTATGAATCGCCCATAAGTTTAAAAAAAATAATAAAAAATAAAACGRTTTTTAGGCCATATCGCCCAGGCCTAGCAGAGATCCAAGAACTTTCTCTCCATGTTGCTGCATTTGTTTGTCTGTGTTTGCATGTTCCCGTGCTTCTTGGATTGATTCCAAAGAAGCTTGTGTTTGAACACAGTGTGAGCATCTTGGAGCGGAGTCTGATGCAGTTACCCTATGAGCCAGGGGCCGTCATTCCATACCAGTGTCATGTGGCACATTAACATCCTGCTGGTACTAGCAGTCTGCCAGGCAGGCGCTCAAAATGGAACCTTGGAATGCCAGCCAGTTGACTGATGTGCTGTTGTTTCAGCCATGCTATCTCTGGCACTCCTCACACACTGCTCTACTGTCACTCTGCTCGGCTCCTACAGATAGCAATCTCACCTCACAAAACAGAGAGAGATAGGGTATGCTAAGCGGTGGGGCTTTCTATAAGCCTCCCTGGGGTGGGGGGAAGGGGGGGCATATTTCCATCCAAAAAAGTTAACTATTGTTATGCTTTGTCACATGGGATCAGCAGAGAAACAGAGTGATACTGAAGGAGTAGAAGAGGGAGAAGAGAGAGCAAGAGAGCGAGAAAGGAGAGATGTCACTAAGGACACAGAGTGAGTGACAAAACCTTATTGAATTTGTTTGTCTTGCTCAACGGCTGAGATGAATCTCATTTCTTGTGGCTGACAGCTAGGGACGAGCACATCAAAGACGGGCCTCACACAGACAAATGTATTTTCCTTTAATAAGGAATACGAGGAAGGTTGCCCTAAGGAAACCAAACAGTGATAACATGTCTCTCCCAGGGAACAGGGCAAACGGAGGCTCTACACAAAGATACCCCATTATCCTGGAAGCATGCACTAAAAATAGGCCTCCCACTGACAAACCATTAGTGGAGTAGGATGAGGAAGTGGAATGGAGGACAGGGAAATCAACCAGGGATCTTACGCTACAAAGGGCCTTATACTTCGATCTGATGATAGCAAAGAAATTCATGGTGCACAAWGCACATCACTACCAGGAAATTCTACTGTTGCACAGGCAAAATCGAATGGTGATAGGTTGATCCAACTGGTTGTATGCCTTATCATAATTCTTTGTCTGATGTAGACTGTAAGGATGTAACGATTCACCGGTACGCATCGGTCCTCAATTCAAATGTTTAAGATGCAAGTGCATCGCCGTGGACCCCAAACCCATCCAAATGCAGTAGCAGTGTGTGGGTAAACTCAATGGGAAAGTCAAGCCAGGAGTATTATATATTTTTTTACATCTTATGTTGAGATATTTGCGTTGTTTGCTCTATAACYCGTTAGAAATGCATGTATACGTCATCGGATGTTAAAAACATCCTAAAGATTGATTCTATACTTCGTTTGACATGTTTCTACGAACTGTAATATGACTTTTCGTCTGAACTTTCGCATGGACTTGCCTGCGYGTCGTGAGTTTGGATTGTGTACTGAACGTGCGAACAAAAAGGAGGTATTTGGACATAAAGGATGGACTTTATGGAACAAATCAAACATTTATTGTGGAACTGGGAGTGCATTCTGATGAAGATCATCAAATGTAAGTGAATATTTATAATGCTATTCTGACATCTGTTGACTCCACAACATGGCGGATATCTTTATGGCTTGTTTGGGCTCTAAGCGCTGTACTCAGATTATAGCATGGTGTGCTTTTTCAGTAAAGTTTWWAAAAAATCTGACACAGCGGTTGCATTAAGGAGAGGTTTATCTAAAGTTCCATGTGTAATACTTGTATCTTTTATCAATKTTTATTATGAGTATTTCTGTAAATTGATGTGGCTCTCTGCAAAATCACTGGATGTTACTGAACATAACGCGCCAATGTAAACTGAGATTTTTGGATATAAATATGACCTTTATCGAACAAAACATACATGTATTGTGTAACATGAAGTCCTATGAGTGTCATCTGATGAAGATCATCAAAGGTTAGTGATTCATTTTATCTCTATTTCTGCTTTTTGTGACTCCTCTCTTTGGCTGGTAAAATGGCTGTCTTTTTCTGTGACTTGGCTCTGATCTAACATAATGGTTTGGTGTGCTTTCGTCGTAAAACCTTTTTGAAATCGGACACTGTGGCTGGATTTACAACAAGTGTATCTTTTAAATGGTGTAAAATACTTGTATGTCTGAGGAATTTTAATTATGAGATTTCTGTTGTTTTGAATTTGGTGCTCTGCACTTTCACTGGCTGTTGTCATATCGATCCCGTTAATGGGATCCCAGCCATAAGAAGTTAATCCCCACRGCCGAAAATAAGTTCCTGGCAACATGGCACGGACCATACGAGGCGATCGAGAAGCTGGGACCTGTCAATTACCGCGTACCGCAACCGGGAAGACGGAAACCTCAACAGATTTACCACGTGAACCTGTTGAAGAAGTGGCAAGAGAGGACAGCCTTGGCCGTGTTATGGTCAGGACCCAGGACCCCAACGGTACCAGTGGTGGTCCCGAGCAACGAGGACCTCGACTCGGCCCAGAAGCAAGAGCTCAGGGAGCTTGTCGATCAGAACACGGCGGTGTTCTCTGAGAATCCGGGCCGCACGACCCTCATTGAACACCACATCCGGGGAACGGTACGAAAGAGGCCATATCGGATTCCAGAGGCCCGAAGGAAGGCCGTGAAACAAGAAGGAGGCTATGCTGAGGATAGGGGTCATTGAAGAGTCTCTCAGTTCATGGTGCAGCCCCATCGTGTTGGTGCCCAAACCGGACTGTGCCTCCGCTTCTGTAAAGATTTCCGGGGTGTGAACGACATCAGCTTGTTCGACGCCTACCTGATGCCGAGGGTGGACGAGTTCATCGACCGATTGGGAAAGGCTCGGTACATCAGCACCCTTGACCTGACCAAAGGATATTGGCAGGTAGCGTTGGCAGCCTCCTCCCGGGAGAAGACTGCGTTCTCGACACCTGACATTTGTATCAGTACCGGGAGCTCCCATTCGGTCTCCATGGAGCCCTGCCCACCTTCCAGCGACTGATGAACAGAGTGCTCCGATCCCACCAGCAGTACGCAGCGGCATATCTGGATGATATCATCATCCACAGCCAAGGTTGGGAAGAGCACCTGACGCGCCTCCAGACGGTGCTGGAAGCGAGCCGACAAGCCGGGGTGACAGCGAACCCCAAGAAATTCAAACTAGGTTTCGAGGAGGTGGAGTACCTGGGGTATTTGATCAGACGGGGGAACGTCAAGCCCCAGGAGAGGAAGGTTCACGCGGTACTTGACTGGCCCGTTCCACGCACCAAGACACAGGTCAAGTCCTTCCTGGGACTGGCTGGATACTTTAGCCGGTTTATCCCCAACTTTGCGGCTATAGCTTCCCCCCTCACCGATCTAACCAGGGCCCTCCTCCCGAAAACAGTGAGATGGACGAACGAGACAGAAGCGGCATTCAGCCGTCTGAAGGAAACGTTGTGCTCTCATCCGATTCTCGTAACGCCCGATTTCAAGGTGCCGATGGTGGTCCAGACGGATGCATGTGATACGGGACTAGGGGCTGTTCTGTCCCAGATACACGATGGGGAGGAGCACCCCATCATGTACATCAGCCGAAAGCTGATACCTAGAGAAAATAAGTACTCTATTGTTGAGAAAGAGTGTCTAGCGGTGAAGTGGGCGCTAGACACTCTCAAATATTACCTGTTAAGTACCCACTTCACCCTGGTCACGGACCATGCTCCCCTGGTCTGGATGGCCAGGGGAAAGGACACAAATGATTGGGTCACCAGGTGGTTCTTGTCCCTTCAACGCTTCTCTTTCTCTGTTGTGCACAGGTCAGGGGCGGAGCATGGAAACGCGGATGCCCTATCGAGAAGGGAGACATATGTCGCACTGATGACAGTCCCCTCCCCGACAGAGCTAAGGGGGGTGTGGCGTACAGCAGGTCAGCCACCAGGGGGAGACTCGTCGAGGCCTGGTGACAGACGGAGTATACATCACGAGGCGATGGCTCCATCTGCTGGACGTGCCAGGTCTCGACGGGTTCTCCAGCCAGGACTAATTGGGGCTGATTGGGAGTTGGTGAGTAATCAAGGGCTGATTGCTCACCAGCTGTGCAAGGCCCATAAAGCTCCCAGAACGGCAGCACTCAAGGGAGAGTGGGGGAAGAAAGGACTCCCGTATAGTTGGGGACGGTTACAGAGGTAACAGGAGTGAGTGCAGTTTTGATCCCGACAGGATACGGCAAGACCCGAAGCCCAGAAGACGGTATCCTGGAGAGGGTCTCANCGGTTACAGAGGTAACAGGAGTGAGTGCAGTTTTGATCCCGACAGGATACGGCAAGACCCGAAGCCCAGAAGACGGTATCCTGGAGAGGGTCTCATGGGGGAGACCTATCCTTTTCTTATTGATTTATTATTTAAATTAACACCCTTGAAACCGAGCTAATCCTACTCTGTCCGTGTCTAATCTGTGTAAACGTCTTGACCAAACCCCCTGGTCTGCYACAGTACATACATAGTCATTGAACACTGGTCACTTTAATAATTACATACTTTTTTACCCACTGTATACTGTATTCTAGTCAAGGCTCATCCTACATAACTACTGCTGTACACACCTTTTCTATTCAAATATTTTTATTTGAGTGTTTTGTATTGTTATGTATTACTGCATTGTCGGAGCTAGGAACATAAGCATTTCGCTACATCGTCAAAATATATGTACGTGCTCAATACAATTTTATTTGATCCCTGTATCGTATCGGAGCCCATGTATCTAGATAAGTATCGAATCRTCTTGAAAGGAAAAGACGCACATACTTAGTAGACTGCACTCTACAATACATACCAATGTAGACGTTACAGTAACGTGATTGCAGTAGAAAGAGGCTGTCTACATTATCTATAAGGTCTGCATAGATGGAGGTTGTCCGCTTCATCTGAGCAATAAGCCTGTGCACCTCCGGCTATTGTGTCCATACAGACCCTAGAGGCGCTGTGGACATTGCAATATCATAGGTGGTGAGGTATGAAAGCTCCAGGCAGCATGRGGATGTTACATATGTGTCTGCAAGCAAGCAGCAGTGTACTTTCTAGTTTMGATTTTTTTCTAAAGGCCTTATGCCAAACCTAACAACACCTGTTGCTCCACCCAAGCTACAGTACCTCTGAGGCCACATCAGAGGATCACCAAAGATCTGTGGTACATTTTCATTCTGCTCCTCTCCTCCTGTGGTGGTAAAAATCACAGCTGCATGCATTGTTGTTAAGTAGCTAATTATGGTGGACTGTCTGTTCTGAAAGGCCTTTTTCCATTTGGGCTTTTCTCCAGGACCAGTTCATATTGCGCTAATAATGATGACAACTGAAATATTCTTCAGCCATGGAAACTGAAACGCTGCTTAATTTCTGCCAAACATGTCATTTGTCTGTTGYTTCATGGAACACCAAACCCACTGAGTCACAATAACTCCATGCATGGGCCCAGATATTAACCACCCTTTATTCCAAACAATACAAGCTGTGGTCTAAAGCAGAGGCCCTCAGGCTGCTGGTCTCATGGGAGGTGAACACACTCTGAGAGCTTTGTTTTTATGAAGCTTACGCAGGCTCTTACAGAGAAGATCTTTGTCCCATGGTCAAATACTGTAGAAACCTACTACTACTATTACACCGGGTAGACTTCTCTCAAGTAGATGCTTCCAGTTTTCAGAATAAGAAGTGTGTGTGTGTGTGTGTGTGTGTGTGTGTGTGTGTGTGTGTGTGTGTGTGTGTGTGTGTGTGTNTGTGTGTGTGTGTGTGTGTGTGTGTGTGTGTGTGTGTGTGTGTGTGTGTGTGTGTTCGTGGGCAGTTGTAAACAAAGACACTGTGTAAACATTGCTATGGTGGGTCGCTTCCCCTAAATTCAGTAAATACCTGTGAAACAGGACATGGGGACGTTGGCTCTGAGGAACACTTTGTCAAAAGGCTGGAAAAACACTTGAAAAAACACAACTACAGATGACACGGTTTGCTAAATGCCAACCATTGGCTCAAACAGTGTTTATTTGGGTTTAATAATGTTTGAAGACAAGTGGCAGGAGCTGGAGAATATTTAGGGTGTGGAATTCTAGCTAACAACTGGCTGCCTCAATAAGCACAGTTAGTTTGCTGCTCTATGGTAGGGAAAGCAGATTGCTGTTGAGGACTCTACATAAATCAACAATCAGCAGCAGAAACCATGCGGACCTTGGGTCTGCCAAGGAAAGCATGAATTTAATTAAGTCCTATCTTAAAAGGTGTGCATATGCTGGGAGTACTGTAATGAAACYCTAATGCCAGCAGCAAATTGGTCTGACATGCTGCTAAAACAGATGCCTGCCAGTGCGCTCATATAGCCCTTAGGGATGGAGCCAGCCAGGCAACCAAGCAGCTAAATTGCAGAGTTAAGGTATGATGCATGCTCAGAGATATGGTCTAACAGAGAAGTCCCATGCTGGGTAATTAAGCTCTTATAGCTGGTCCGGTGTGTGGCTCTGGAAACACTAAAGCAGACAGGACTTTGGCCTTCACACCTGACTGGGGTAAAGGGCCGATGAAGGGCTCCACTTCCTGTCCTTCCCACAGGTAATTTTCCCTTCATTCATTTTCCCTTCATCCCTTCATTCCTTAAAGTAATTTTCAGATAGGAAATCATAGAGTGGATCTAATAAATTTACGTAAGTCTTTACAATGGCCTGCTGATGGTGATTGCTAGATTACTCTGCTGCCCATGCTGAATCCCAACCAAGAGAAAGACTGCTTACGCCAATACTCCAGTCACTTCTGTGTTCTCTCCAGGAAAGGCAATACAATAAGAATAGGGCAAAACAAATGCAATACAGGTAAAGCTTCCTTTAAATGACTTGCATGATATTACATAACAACACTCCAAGTGATGTTTTGCTACTTCATATTACTAGCAAATTAATACGAGCATAAAAGAAGAGAACATTTGCATTTATGGATATTTATGCAATGCTTCATATGGAATACAGATGACTAACTTCTGTCTAACTGTTGGAGAAAAACAGAACACTGGGTGATTTGTCTTACCTTTCTCCCCTAGGCTGTTCTATGCCAATTACCACTGGCAGCATTCAATTCTGCACTGGGTTAATTTGATCCATCTCATATTCATGAGTGTTGGCCAACAGTGTTTCATTATTGTCGCTATGACTGCATTCATCACAGCCTCCGTGCCTACCTCCACAGTGATTAACGTAGCACCACAACAGTTTACCCCCAAAAATATTCAATTTCAGAATCTGGCAATAACAGGGTAATTGGTGTGATGGAGAGAGACGAGATAACAGAATAAAAGAAAAGAAGGAGAAGCGGGGAACTGCCAGAGCTGAGAGAGATATTTGCCCAAGGTCATGAAGTCTCTTTCTCTGTTCCTCTCTCTATCTCTTCCTCTTTCTCAAACAGAAAAGTATTACCCCAGAGAGATGAAACACTGAGCCTCTATCATCGGCTTTGTTTCACATTTGCATTTTGAGTAGCCTGGGTTTCCATGGGGATGTCGTCGGGGTTGTGCATGGGGATAGGAGGATGAGAAGTGGGTTAATAAAAGGAGTAGGGGGGTCTTTGATCTGACACCTGAGGCTGTCCGCCTTCATCTCTGATGAGGTTAGATGAGTCACGTTTTCGACTGACGACAGGCGGATTGAAGGTTAATGAAGCGTCTCAGTGTTGGCGTGCCTAGCATGCTGACAGTAGAGGTGTCACACAGCTTTAGGTCCACAATCATAATAATCATACTGATCCTGTGAGGTGGCACTTGTCTCTTAGCACCTTCCCTCTCCCTTCCACTCACTGTAAAAAAATATATCGTTTTTTCAACAAAACATTATTAAGTAAATGGTTCCACAGCATTTTCAGTTAAGTGTTACCYGAAAAAAAGAATAGGAGTATTTATGTCTTTAATAAAGCCTTTTTGTGGGGGGAAAAAATATTCTGATTGGCTGGGCCTGGCTCCCCAGTGGGTGGGCCTATGCCCTCCAAGGCCCACCCATGGCTGCACCTGCCCAGTCATGTGAAATCCATAGTTTACGGCCTAATGCATTTATTTTAATTGACTGATTTCCTTATATGAACTGTAACTCTGTAAAATTATTGCATGTTACCATACAATGTTTCAACATATTTGACACACATTATTATATTGTGCATGTTCATTAATACAGTAATTCATATTCAACATGTCCTCAACTRGGATTTGAACTCACAATCTCTTGGTTCACAGCATTCCAATTTACCTGCTACTCCACCATGTAAATCTCAGTTCTCTTAAAAATGCACTCAAGAAAAACAGAGTAACATTAAAACAGAGTAATATGCCCCACCAACAACAGACAACTATACAGAAAGACCTAAAATTGCTTAAATAAGTAAATCCAATCAATGATGAGAGAATAGTCAGATTCATTTTTAATTGACACAGACATGGTGGTGTAGCAGGAAGATCGGAGTGCGATAGACCAAAATGTTGTGAGTTCAAATCTCAGGTGAGGACAATAATTACTGCACAAATGAACTTGAAGATGCACAATGTAATCAAGTGTGTGAAATATTTAATTTGAAAACATTCTATGTTAAAAGCATTTGTGTGTGTAACCAGTTGTACAGCCTTTTTTTGTTAATCATTTATAGTTGAATTAACATACAGTATGAGATAAGTTCAGCAAACACATCATTTTAAATTGATTTAATTTTGCCAAAGWTATCAAGTTTGGGCCAATTCATTTTTCTTTTKTTCAGGTAACACTTGTACTGAAAATTTGGGGTAAAAAAAGGCTTTGGAACCAGTTACTTCATTATAATTAGTTGAAACAACTAGATTTGTGWKTKTTTTTTTTTACAGTGCTTGAACCAAATCAACAACAAATTAGGTACAAACTCCACTGATACTCATCCTATCAGGTGTTGAGTTATTATTATTATTTTGTGCTGTTCTTAACGTTTTTTGTACCAGAATGTATCCGCCATCGTTTCCTATGAGCAACAAGAGCTGCTGGACATCAGAACAGCGATCACTAACCTCGATTTGGATGAAGGTTTGTACTTCAGCGAGTCTTAGACGCAGGACATACATGCTCACCCTGGACCAGGCTCTAATCCCAGAGACACGGAAAAGAAGAAGATGGCGTAAGAGAGGCCGACGTGTGGGCACCCTGACGAAACCCTGGCGAACGTACAATCACTGGAGCACAAACTGGACGAGCTCCGTTCGAGACCATCCTATCAAAGGGACCTGAAAAACCGTTATGTCCTATGTTTCATGGCGTCGTGGCTGAACAAGGACGTTAAAATATATACACTACCGTTCAAAAGTTTAGGGCCACTTAGACATTTCCTTGTTTTTGAAAGAAAAGCACAATTCTTTTCTATCAAAATAACATCAAATTGATCAGAAATATAGTGTAGACACTGTTAATGTTGTAAATGACTATGGTAGCTGGAAACAGCTGATTTTTAATGGAATATCTACATAGGCGTACAGAGGACAATGGCACGTTGTTTGGAGTAAAGGTGATCTAGAGTTCTTTCGCCTCTAGTTGCACACATGACATGCTGGTAGAAATGAGGTACGACGGATTCAGGAGCGCCGCCTCTGGATAGCATTTTCATGTTTGCTTATGGCCCTATACAGCTCGTTGAGTGCAGTCTTAGTGCCAGCATCGGTAGTAAATAGACAGCTACGAAAAATATAGATGAAAATTCTCTTGGTAAATAGTATGTTCTACAGCTTATCATGAGGTATTCTAACTCAGGCGAGCAGAACCTCGAGACTTCCTTAATATTAGAGATTGCGCACCAGCTATTGTTAACAAAGCGACACACACCTCCTCCCTTGAGCTTATCTGATGCTGCTGTTCTGTCTTGCCGGTGTACAGAAAAGTCACCTAGATGTACACTACCGTTCAAAAGTTTGGGGACACTTAGAAATGTCCTTGTTTTTGAAAGAAAARCWWTTTTTTTTGTCTCCCAGTCCCTGCCACTGAAAAACATCCCCACAGCATGATGCTGCCACCACCATGCTTCACCGTAGGGATGRTGCCAGGTTTCCTCCAGACGTGATGCTTGGCAATCAGGCCAAAGAGTTCAATCTTKGTTTCATCAGACCAGAGAATCTTGTTAGATGGTTGTCCTTCTGGAAGATTCTCCCATCTCCACAGAGGAACTATGGAGCTCTGTCAGAGTGACCATCGGGTTCTTGGTCACCTCCCTGACCAAGGCCCTTCTCCCCCGATAGCTCAGTTTGGCCAGGTGGCCAGCTTGAAGGTTCCAAACTTCTTCAATTTAAGAGTGATGGAGGCCACTGTGTTTTTGGGGACCTTCAATGGTGCAGAAATGTTTTGGTACCCTTCCCCCTGTGCCTCGACACAATCCTGTCTTGGAGCTCTACGGACATTTCCTTCGACATCATGGCTTGGTTTTTGCTCTGACATGCACTATCAACTGTGGGACCTTATATACACAGGTGTGCTTTGAAAGGCTGGTTATGGCTCACATCAACACCATTATCCCAGACACCATGGACCCCCTCCAATTCACATACCGCCCCAACAGGTCCACAGATGACACAATCTCTATTGCACTTCACACTGCCTTTTCCCAACTGGACTAGAGGAACACCTATGTGAGAATATTGTTAATTGACTACACCTCAGCATTCAACACCATAGTGCCCTCCAAGCTCATCACTAGGGTAGTGTGTACAGCCCAGTACATCCCTGGGGCCAAACTCCCTGCCATCCAGGCCCTCTATACCTAAAAATTGACAAAGACTCCCGCCACCCAAGTCATAGACYGTTCTCTGCTACTGCACGGCAAGCATTACCGATGCACCAAGTCTGGAACCAACAGGACACTGCACAGCTTCAACCCCTAAGCCATAAGACTGTTAAATAGTTAGTCCAGTAGCTATTTGGTTAACTATTTAAATATCTGCATTGACCCTTTTTGCACTAACTTTTTTGTCTCATCACATACGCTGCCGCTACTGTTTATTATGTGTCACTTTATTCCTAGTTATATGTACATACAGTATCTAACTCAATTACCTCGTACCACTGCACATCGACTCGGTACTGGTACCCTGTGTATATAACCAAGTTATCATTACTCATTGTGTATTTATTACTACTTTTACGCGTTTTACTTTTCTAGTATTTCTCTATTTTCTGGGAAGGGCCCATAAGTAAGCATTTCACTGTTAGTCTGGACCTGTTGTTTATGAAGCACGTGACAAATAAAATTGTATTTTATTTCATTTCATTTAAAGAGGCAGGAGTGAGAGGCATTAGATCAGGAGCCAAAGCCATCTCACTGGGGAAGTGGTGTTGACACATACCTTAATAGCCTCAGCACTGCTTTGTGAGACCTGCTGGCTGGGTAGATGATGAGAGATGATGAATGTTGTTGTTTTTTGACACTGCAATAACTTAAGGTGTCAGCGTTCTGCAAGGGAGCTTTAGTGGAAATAGGATGGGAATTAGSCTCTGTATCTTACGATGATTGGGGGAGACAGATCTCAAAGGTGGCAATTGAACAGTATGCTCTCTGGAAAACACATTCATTAAAATTTGAAATGAGAACCAAGAACATGGGTTGGAGGGGATGATCCAACACATTAAGTCTAAACTACTATGTGACAGGAAATGAAGATGGTTGGTGATCTTAGATCTCAGACCCCTAATACAGCCCTAATAAGACTCTATTATTACCTATCACTGTCTGAAATCCTACAAAATGGGTTTGGCCTTCTGAAACGTTATCATAAAATATTCATCTAATGTAAGAAAAATACATTTTCTTTTCCACCACACAAACAAAGAAATAATGAAATCCCTATGAAAAGTTCCAGCCAAAACATATTACAGTAAATAGACGTCTATGGGCTTTTAAGAATACTTGAAAAACACATCTGTGAAGCTCTAAGAGTAACCGTTGGATGGCCTTCTCTTGTCTCAACTCATTTCCAAGAATCTGCATTGTTTATCAGCCACACTCTGAGGTCTCTCACAGAACAGAGTTGTGCCCAATGGCAAAGCTTGCAGCTTGCATGAATGAAGGGCAATGACTTTAGTTATTTTGCAATACATTTCAATGTTGGGTTCAAATACAGTACAGTACAGACAATGAAAACTGACCAATTCACCCCCCAGTATGCATTACATTTCCCTAGACATGTCCTCCAGGCCAACGGGATCCTTTGGATGACTTTCCCCTGAACAGCTACAGATGTCGAATCTTAATATGACCCATTTTGTCACAGGAAGAGAATAATCCTGCAGYAGGAGGATTTGAATAAATATTTCAAATGTATAAATYGCCACCAGGGGGCAGCTGGAAGCGGTGTTTGTAGGCWATACAATGCAATACCGTACCTAAGGGGCCATGGTTTGGGGAAGGCTCTACAAACCAACCGACCTTATACCATCAAGAATAATCAAGTACTGTATTCTCACGGCTAGATAGAGCATTGTGAACTGTCGAGCGCAGTGGTCTGAGCAGCATGCTTTGGCTCCTAGCATCACGAGTTCACGCCCAGTGCTGGGCAATCGTTTTGACACTTTTTATGAATGGAAACTAATGTTGGTGTAGCATACTGAGTGTTATTATTTTATTTGTTTCCTATTTATGTTATCCAAAAGTGTCTGGTATGGTCAATTCTTGTCAAGATCGGGGGTAAAATAAACCTGGACTGTCCATATTTGAAATGTGTAACTACATCAAGTCAATCGGGGGATTTAGTTATTTGTGCCAGAAGAGTGTGGGCCGGAATGAAACCCACGCCAACAGGGTAGGCCTATATGTGCACGCTGGAGGTAGCAGCCTTAACTGCTAGACCACCCCAGACCTTAGGATACAAGTGTCTAGTGTATGTCATAGCCTAGTGGAGACCAATATGTACAGTATCTTGTGTTATTAAGCTATACAAAATGATGATTGTGGATGTGCATGCCTGCATTTCAGATACATTTTTGCACATTTGAATGTTGCAGTAATACGACCTAGGCCTAGCATTTGAACGAGCGAGAGAGAACATCATTTTGATAGCAAGCCCTGATCCCAATGACTCGACTGCCCCCGCACGGAGAAATGCTCATTTTCAGCCACTCACGAGGCTCATTTGAATTTTCTGATGCAAAAGAGTGATCAAGTTAAGCTCCGACATCTATATCACAACAGGGACTAAGTGAGTCCCTCGGTCTCCCGGYATCCAGCCATCACGCTTTGGCTGTGTGTAATGAGATTATGGCCAGCTCCTGGCTAATCTACTCTGGACAAGATGAAACCAATTAGTCTGTTGTCTGCCCCAAAGAGAGACTGCGGCTGCCACTCTAAAGTGATTACTTGAGTACAGTCTACTACACACCCTATAACAAAAGTCCTCAAATAAAGAAAGAGTGCCTGTTTGTGTCAAATTGATGGGGAAGCTTCTTATCATGGCCACGGTTAAAGAATGTAAAACATATATAAAGAAATCTGMAAATAATATATCAGAGGACAACAATGTATTCTCTGACAAAGGACCCATCCTCTGTGAAACTTTGACACCAGTCTATTTCTCTCTTTCGATCCAGTGACAGTGATCTTGTCAGCGGACAAGCACACCAATGGGTGGCAGAGCTCTGTGCCTCCACAGCAGGCCCATGGCTGTCTCCCTGAGGCCAGCGCTACAGTAGGCAATATGTACAGCACAGGACCCGGTCTGTCAGTCTATGAGCTAATTAGCCTCTGCACTTTGTCTTCTTCACTTTAACCTTTACAGGCACCAACGATCAATCCTGTAATTGTAAAAGTTTTAGGGCCCCGATCCCAGGTAAGTGCTTCTTTCGAAAGTCTCTTAAAATGTCTGTGTTCAAAAGCCCCTTGGTGTAGCCCCTCTCTGAGAGGGGTTGTTTAAGATTTGGGTTGTTGAGACAGATACACACAGAGATGGGCTTTGGGATATAATTAAAACTCAATGTGAACCATAAAACCAAATCATTTGGAGTCCATGAGTGTTCTCATTACACCCTCTAACCCCATTACAGAATCATGATCCATATCTCCAGTTGTAATAAACATTTGTATTGCTCTGGCAGGCCTCTGGAAGACACATGAAACATAAAGGGGCTGTTGCTCTTCAAATAACTAGACGTTCAGTGTACTGGGTATCATGGTGAGAATCAATAGTAGAGTGAACAAGCGTAGAGTTTGTAGGGGATTACTTATTCCCCTAATTGATCAATCAATCTATCCAATCCCCAGGAGAGCTGCAGTCCACGGCTTCACAGTTGTTCTGCMGCAAACTCCAGCAGGGGCGGGTAACAAGCAGAGCTTGTGTTCCAAATCCCCCTGCCTCCAAGAAGATATGCTTCCCTGGTGTGTACAGTTGGAAGTCGGAAGTTTACATACACTTAGGTTGGAGTCATTAAAACTTGTTTTTCAACCACTCCACAAATTTCTTGTTAACAAACTATAGTTTTGGCAAGTCGGTTAGGACATCTACTTTTTGCATGACACAAGTAATTTTTCCAACAATAGTTTAATGACAAATTATTTCACTTATAATTCACTGTATCACAATTCCAGGGGGTTAGAAGTTTACATACACTAAGTTGACTGTGCCTTTAAACAGCTTGGAAAATTCCCAGAAAATGATGTCATGGCTTTAGAAGCTTCTGATAGGCTAATTGACATCATTTGAGTCAATTGGAGGTGTACCTGTGGATGTATTTCAAGGCCTACCTTCAAACTCAAAGCCTCTTTGCTTGACATCATGGAAAAATCAAAAGAAATCAGCCAAGACCTCAGAAAACCACATTCATCTGTACAAACAATAGTACGCAAGTATAAACACCGTGGGACCACGCAGCCGTCATACCGCTCAGGAAGGAGACGCATTCTGTCTCCTAGAGATGAACGTACTTTGGTGCGAAAAGTGCAAATCAATCCCAGAACAACAGCAAAGGACCTTGTGAAGATGCTGGAGGAAACAGGTACAAAAGTATCTATATCCACAGTAAAGCGAGTCCTATATCGACATAACCTGAAAGGCCGCTCAGCAAAGAAGAAGCCACTGCTCCAAAACCACCATTAAAAAAGCGAGACTATGGTTTGCAACTGCACATGGGGACAAAGATCGTACTTTTTGGAGAAATGTCCTCTGGTCTGATGAAACAAAAATAGAACTGTTTGGCCATCAAGACCATCGTTATTTTTGGAGGAAAAATGGGAGGCTTGCWAGTCGAAGAACACCATCCCAACCGTTAAGCACAGGGGTGGCAGCACCATGTTATGGGGTGCTTTGCTACAGGAGGGACTGGTGCACTTCACAAAATAGATGGCACCGTGAGGAAGGAACAATATGTGGATATATTGAAGCAACATCTCAAGACATCAGTCAAGAAGCTTAGTCGCAAATGAGTCATCCAAATGGACAATGACTCCAAGCATACTTCCAAAGTTGTGGCAAAATGGCTTAAGGACAACAAAGTCAAGGTATTGGAGTGGCCATCACAAAGCCCTGACYTCAATCCCATAGACAATTTGTGGGCAGAACTGAAAAAGCATGTGCGAGCAAGGAGGCCTACAAACCTGACTTAGTTACACCAGCTGTCAGGAAAAATGGGCCAAAATTCACCCAACTTATTGTGGGAAGGTTGTGGAAGGCTACCAGAAACGTTTGACCCAAATTAAACAATTTAAAGGCAATGCTACCAAATACTAATTGAGTAAACTTCTGACACACTGGGAATGTGATGAAAGAAATAAAAGCAGAAAGAAATCATTCTCTCTACAATTATTTTGATATTTCACATTCTTAAAATAAAGTGGTGATCCTAACTGACCTAAGACAGGGAATTTTTACTAGGATTAAATGTCAGGAATTGTGAAAAACTGAGTTTAAATGTATTTGGCKAAGGTGTATGTAAACTTCCGATTTCAACTGTATGTAAGGGAGTGGAGTTACGGAGAGCGAATATCCCACTGACTGGGCAGTCAGTCTTTTGCTCTGAGCACCATGACTATTTCTGTGTCTCTCTGAGCACCATGTGGATCTATCTGCCTGTAATGCCTGCCTCTCCAGTGTTAACAGCTCTGGGCTTACTCTGTGTCTGATTGATAACGTATTAGAGCAGGGTTTTATCTCACTCACACTTCACAGTGGAGTCGGCTATGTCACCTCCTCCCCTGCCCACACAGACAGCACTTACTGTTCCAGAGAGACGAAAAGCTATCCTACTCTTAGCCATGCATGCTCTAGCTACCTGAGAGTGGAGCGGGGGCTGAGCCAGATAGGCAGGCAGGCAGGCTGACTGGGCGCTGCAGTGTGACCTGCATGAGAAATTAGTAGATTATACAGGCTGCTGCTGGGATGTGTGGCACTGCAGAGGTTAGATAGATGACGGAATATGGGAATGCAGCATTTGCTTGCCTAACTGATATGGCCACTTAACTCCTAGAGTAAAGCCACTAGTGACGGGGCAAAAAATCGATACCKTTCAAATTCGCATTATTTTGGACGATATTATATCGATACTTTTTGTAAAAAAATGTATTCATAATAATAATTTACACTACCGGTCAAACGTTTTCGAACACCTACTCATTCAAGGGTTTTTCTTTATTTTTACATTGTAGAATAATAGTGAAGACATCAAAACTATGAAACAACACATATCGAATCATGTAGTAACCAAAGTGTTAAACAAATCAAAATATATTTTATATTTGAGATTCTTCAAATAGCCAACCTTTGCCTTGATAACAGCTTTGCACAATCTTGGCATTCTCCCAACCAGCTTAATGAGGTAGTCACCTGGAATCCATTTCAATTAACATGTGCGCCTTCTTAAAAGTTAATTTGTGGAATTTCTTTCCTTCYTATTGCGTTTGAGCCAATCAGTTTCTTTGTAACAAGGTAGGGGGGTATACAGAAGATAGCCCTACTTGGTAAAAGACCAAGTCCATTTTATGATAAGAACAGCTCAAATAAGCAAAGATAAATGACAGTCCATCATTACTTTAAGACATGAAGGTGTCACACCCTAATCTGTTTCACCTGTCTTTGTGCTTGTTTCCACCCCCCTCCAGGTGTCATCTATCTTCCCCATTATCCCCTGTGTTCTCTGTTTGTCTGTTTCCAGTTCATCTTGTCAAGCTTACCAGCGTGTTTTTCTTACTCCTGTTTCCTTGGGCTCCTGTTCTCTAGTTTTCCCGGTTGTGATCATTCTGCCTACCCTGACCCTGCCTGCCGTTCTGTACCTTTTGCCACTGCCCTGGATTACTRACCTCTGCCTGCTCCTGCCTTAGGCTCTGTACCTCTGGGACTGGACTACCAACCCCTTGTTTGTCCATTTAAAATAGCATCAAACTGATCAGAAATTGTGTAGAAACTGTGATTTTTTTTTTACCCCTTTACCCCTGGGCCAATTGTGCGCCGCCCCATGGGCCTCTCGGTCGCGGCCTGCTGCGACAGAGCCTGGGCTCGAACTCAGAATCTCTGGTGGCACAGCTATCACTGCGATGCAGTGCCTTAGACCACCGCGCCACCCGGGAGGCCCAGTGTAGACATTGTTAATGTTGTAAATGACTATTGTAGCTGGAAACGGCTGATTTAAGGGAATATCTACATAAGCGAACGGAGGCCCATTATCAGCAACCAATGGCACGTTGTGTTAGCTAATCCAAGTTAAGAATTTTAAAAGGCGAATTGATCATTAGAAAACCGTTTTGCAAATATGGTAGCATAGCTGAAAACTGTTGGGCTGATTAAAGAAGCAATAAAACTGGCCTTCTTTAGACTAGTTGAGTATCTAGAGCATCAGCATTTGTGGGTTCGATTACAGGCTCAAAATGGCCAGAAACAAATAACTTTCTTCTGAAACTCGTCAGTCTATTCGTGTTCTGAGAAATGAAGGCTATTCCATGCAAGAAATTGCAAAAAACTGAAGATCTGTTACAATGCTGTGTACTACTCCCTTCACAGAACAGCGCAAAGTGTCTCTAACCAGAATAGAAAGAGGAGTGGGAGGCCCTGGTGCACAACTGAGCAAGAGGATAAGTACATTAGAGTGTCTAGTTTGAGAAAACAGACGCCTCACAAGTCCTAAACTGACAGCTTCATTAAATAGTATCCGCAAAACACCAGTCTCAACGTTAGCAGTGAAGAGGTGACTCCGGGATGCTGGCCTTCTAGGCAGAGTTCCTCTGTTCAGTGTCTGTGTTCTTTTGCGGGTTCGATTACATGTGTGTGGCACAGGGAAGAAAACAGACTGGAGAAAGAGAGTGAGAGAAAGGAGGAAAGGAGAGAAAGGGAGAAGGAAAAATGGAGATAGGGAGCTCTGCAAAGAAAAAAATGGGCTTTTCTTTCAAAAACAAGGATATTTCTAAGTGACYCCAAACTTTTGAACGGTACTATACATTAGCTCAGCCTGAAAAACCCCACACACACCACTCTCTATTTCAGATTATCTTCCTCATGGCAGAATGTTGTGTGTGCAAGTGGCCAGCTAGCCGCATATTGACTTTGAGACAATGGCACATAGTAGTCTTGACCAAATTCTATCTTCTGGCGACATTTCAGAGGTGAATGACGGCAGAGGGATAGCGTAAAGAAAGGGAATAGCRAGCAGATGAGAAAACAGGTCACATGGTGTTAGCGCTGCTCTGTGAGCGTCCATGGACCCATTGTGGCAGGACACTGAGGGAAGAGGAGGGGAGATGAGAGGAAGGAGGAGGAGAGATCATGTAAACCTTGTGCCATTGTATAGTGTATGGGCTCTTCGGAATGTGAAGGACTGTCCTGTTTCTCCCATCCACAGTGCTCTTCCTAGATGTGTATGTGCTCCTTTCCAATCCAGGGGTTTATTCCTGGCCAAACGGTTTCTATTATTGGGCCACTCCTGCATTCATCTGTCAGCCCCTGCTCCGTGATGCGAGGTGGCAGGCCGCAGAGGCAGTGAAGCAATTCCGCGCCAAGTGCCCCCTATCTCCATTTTTCCTTCTCCCTTTCTCTCCTTTCCTCCTTTCTCTCACTCTCTTTCTCCAGTCTGTTTTCTTCCCTGTGCCACACACATGTATTTCCTCCTCCTGTTTAGGCCCTGGGGGAACGTGCCAAGGTATGTGTCTGTGTCTTAACCACAAACCCTTGAGTCATATGGTTGATCATTCAAGCGTTGCCTGTAAAAAAAATAACTCTTTCTTYTTCCCTCTTCTGTTGTGAGCACACTGATGGAATTGAATAGAACATTGTGTTTTACATGTACATTTGTGCATCTGTGTGTGTGTGTTGGGAGGGGGGAGGGCCGGCTGATGGCAGGGTCCAGAGAGCTAGAGGATAAAGCGATTGCTAGATAAATAGGCCATTGTGTACTGAAGAACTGGACAGATTCAAAGGGCTGAGGAGAACTGGCTATGCTCGTCCGTCTGTGTTGATTTAGTGGGAGGGAGGCTCTAAATGTGTCTAGTTTCTGTTATAAGCCTGTCTTTCCAGATTGGAGGTGTGTCAATGGCCAGGACATGTACACTCCTGTATCCATACCTGTGGGAGGACAGGGGAAATGGGACAGCCATTCTGGTGCAGACGTTCACATGGACTCCAGGGAAGGGCTAGGTCATGAGCGATAGTAGAGATGATGGCTCTGTCACGTAGGCTACAGTCTAAGGGGAATTGTCATGGGTGTTGTAACACCATATGATGGACAGATACATCAGCACTCAAACATAGTAAATGTAGGCCAAATGGCACGAAAGTACACGCTCAAACCACAAACACCTTTTTTCCAACCAATGTCAGCTGAAATARTTTTCAGATAAATCTCTGAAAAGTTTTATAGAGAAATATGATATGTAACCTTGTGTTAAAGAGCTTATATCGAGCTGCTTCTGAATGTTGAGATCCTACTGTAGATTTCACGTCGCGTAAGATCAGTTCTCTTTGAGCTACCGGCTCACACTGCTACTTTGAAGTTGTCTGCTTTTCTCTGGTCCCTTTTCCCATGCTGTTACATTGCTCCACTCAAATCTGTGTTCCCATATACCTCCCTGAATAGATCTGGGGCATGGCTGCGATTGTTGCACGACTTTGTACCGAATTGGTTTGTATGGGTTTTATAATAGTAAAAAGAGATGCATCTCTTATGTATTTTGGAATCTCTGTGTAGCCTATGCCGTCTGTGCACACACACACACTGCTACTGCTGAAAGCAGCCGTTGTAGAGAGTGTGAGTGATGTTGTCCATTTGCATTGTGAGCTTGGCTCGGTAGCAGTCTTTGAGTGTGTGGAGAATAACGTGATTTGTGTTGCACTCTCATGAGGGCTTTCTCTCCTGAAGTGCTTGAACGCAAAATCAATCTGTTTACTTCTCTATCGATGACAACATGGTGCTGGTTCAATTCAGTCCATGGGGGGACCTGGAAGCGAATTTATCCTAATTGGAAGTCATCCCTCTTTATAAATGGATGGTAGTCTAAATGAAGTCAACCTGTCCCTAATGAGGATTAATGAGACCATTAAGAATTATTGATCAGTGGTGGTAAAAACCAAACACTATCTGATATAGGCTACCAAACATACTGTAAGGAAACCAATAATGTTGGTATTATCTGGTAATGTCCTTTTGTGAAGCTAAAGGTGCATTTGTGGACTTTAAAGTGTTTTATTCCGTTAAAAAGATTCTGTTTGGTATACTTTTTAGCAAGTAGTTCTGAAAGTAGCGCTCAAGAGCCTTAAGTGGTCCCCGGAAATTGCATACTACGTCACATACAGTATGTGCAGATATGTGCACCACATCATTGTTATTTCTCTCGCTCTGCTGTGTGTACATCTTGCTAGCTGTAACTCAAGTTGCGAGGGGTAAAGCTAATTGGCTGAAACTCTAATTGCTAGGGGGCTGGCCCAATAAACAGTTAGTTTCAAACTAGGGATTTCGTGGTAGGGATAGGGTCTAGTTTCCTGAATTCCCGCCTGACTGACATGCCCAAAGTAAACTGCCTGTTACTCAGGCCCAGAAGCCAGGATATGCATATAATTGGTACCATTGGATAGAAAACACGCTGAAATTTCTATAACTATTAAAATAATGTCTGMGACTATAACAGAATTGATATGGCAGAGAAAAATCCGAAGAAAATCCAATCTGATTTTTGTTTTTTGAGGTCCCAGGCTCTTATTATGGATACYTATTGTTTCTATGTAAATTMGTCTGCCAGATTGCAATTCCTATGGCTTCCAATAGATGTTAACAGTCTTTATTCAAGGTTTCAGGCTTGTTTTTTGAAAAACAAAAAAGTATTTGGAGTTTTGGTTAGGAGACCACCTGAACAATTTGTCTTTCGGCGCGCGAGGGAGAGGGCACGTGCTTACTAATTTTCCTTTCATATTGAACATACTTACGTATGAAATTTTAGAGTTTATTTACATTTTAGAGTACCTGAGAATAAAATAGAAACGTGGGTTTGACTTGTTTGGACGAAGTTTAGCGGTAGCTTTTTGGACTCCTTTGTCTGCATGTTGAACGAGTGGTTTACTGAAATCGATGGTGCCAACTAAACTGACTTTTTGGGATATAAAGAAGGATTTTTTCTAACAAAACGACCATTCATGTTGTAGCTGGGACCCTTGGGATTGCAAACAGCGGAAGATCTTTAAAAGTAAGTGATTTATTGAATTGCAATTTGTGATTTTATGAAGCCTGTGCTGGTTGAAAAATATGTTGATGTGGGGCGCCGTCCTCAGACAATCGCATGGTATGCTTTCAGCGTAAAGCCTTTTTGAAATCGAACAACACAGTGAGATTAACAAGAATTTAAGCTTTTAAATGATTAGACCGTTGTATGTTCAGGAATGTTTATTACGATTATTTATTTGAATTGCGASCCTCCAATTTCACTGGATGTTGTCGGCTGGTGTCCCGCTAGCGGGACGCCTATCCCTAAGAAGTTTTAGATATGACAGTAATTCTGCCCATAGATAATGCATGTACAGTTGAAGTTTACATACACTTAGGTTGGAGTCATTAAAACTCGTTTTTCAACCACTCCACAAATTTCTTGTTAACAAACTATAGTTTTGGCAATTCAGTTAGGACATCTACTTTATGCATGACACAAGTAATGTATCCAACAATAGTTTGCAGACAGATTATTTCACTGTATCAGAATTCCAGTGGGTCAGAAGTTTACATACACTAAGTTGACTGTGCCTTTAAACAGCTTGAAAAAT
The DNA here is from genome assembly GCF_002910315.2 of Salvelinus sp. IW2-2015. NCBI lineage: Eukaryota > Metazoa > Chordata > Actinopteri > Salmoniformes > Salmonidae > Salvelinus > Salvelinus sp. IW2-2015. The sequence continues at coordinate 42,784,281 of NC_036838.1, forward strand.
TCAGGAAAATTATGCATTGGCTTTGGAAGCTTCTGATAGGCTAATTGACATMATTTGAGTCAATTGGAGGTGTACCTGTGGATCTATTTCAAGGCCTACCTTCAAACTCAGGGGAAAATCAAAAGAAATCAGCCAAGACCTCGGAAGAAAAATTGTAGACCTCCAAGTCTGGTTCATCCTTGGGACCAATTTCCAAATGCCTGAAGGTACCACGTTCATCTGTACAAACAATAGTATGCAAGTATAAACACCATGGGACCACGCAGCCGTCATACCGCTCAGGAAGGAGACGCGTTCTGTCTCCAAGAGATGAACACACTTTGGTGCGAAAAGTGTAAATCAATCCCAGAACAACAGCAAAGAACCTTGTGAAGATGCTGGAGGAAACAGGTATAAAATTATCTATATCCACAGTGAAACAAGTCCTATATTGACATAACCTGAAAGGCCACTCAGCAAGGAAGAAGCCACTGCTCCATAACTGCCATAAAAAAGCCAGACTACAGYTTGCAACTGCGCATGATGACAAAGATCATACTTTTTGGAGAAATGTCCTCTGGTCTGATGAAACAAAAATAGAACTGTTTGACCATATTGACCATCGTTATGTTTGGAGGAAAAAGGGGGRTGCTTGCAAGCCGAAGAACACCATCCCAACCGTGAAGCATGGGGATGACAGCATCATGTTGTGGGGGTGCTTTGCTGCAGGAGGGACTGGTGCACTTCACAAAATTAATGGCATCATGAGGAAGGAACATTATGTGGATATATTGAAGCAACATCTCAAGACATCAGTCAGGAAGATAAAGCTTGTTCGCAAATGGGTCTTCCAAATGGACAATGACCCCAAGCATACTTCCAAAGTTGTGGCAATATGGCTTAAGGACAACAAAGTCAAGGTATTGGAGTGGCCATCACAAAGCCCTGACCTCAATCCCATAGAAAATTTGTGGGCAGAACTGAAAAAGCATGTGCGAGCAAGGAGGCCTACAAACCTGACTTAGTTACACCAGCTGTCAGGAGGAATGGGCTAAAATTCACCCAACTTATTGTGGGAAGATTGTGGAAGGCTACCAGAAACGTTTGACCCAAGTTAAACAATTTAAAGGCAATGCTACCAAATACTAATTGAGTGCATGTACACTTCTGACCCACTGGAAATGTGATGAAAGAAATAAAAGCTGAAATAAATCACACTACTATTATTCTGACATTTCACATTCATAAAATAAAGTGGTGATCCTAACTGACCTAAGACAGGACATTTTTACTAGGATTAAATGTCAGAAATTTTGAAAAACARAGTTTAAATGTATTTGGCTAAGGTGTATGTAAACTTCCGACTTGAACTGTATGAACTACACATTGACACATCCAGCCCAAAGCGGGAGGTTTAAAAACTCTCTTGGGTACGTGAGACGTTAGCGTCCCACCTCTTCAACAGCCAGTGAAACTGCTGGGCGCCAAATTCAAATACAGAAATACTCATTATAAAATTTCAGAAAWCAAAACATATTTTACATAGGTTTAAAGATGAACTTCTTATGAATCCAACCACGGTGTCAGATTTAAAAAATGCTTTACAGCGAAAGCATACCTTACGATTATTTGAGAACATAGCCCAGCAGACAAATCATTACAAACAGTAACCAGTCAAGTAGAAGAGTTACACAAGTCAGAAATAGAGATAAAATTAATCCCTTACCTTTGATGATCTTCATATGGTTGCACTCAGCAGACATTCATTTACTCAATAAATGTTCCTTTTGTTCGATAAAGTCTCTTTMTATCCAAAAACCTCAGTTTTGTTCGCGTTTTCTTCAGTAATCCACAGGCTCAAACGCAGTCAAAACAGGCAGMCAAAAAATCWAAATTGTATCCGTAAAGTTCATAGAAACATGTCAAACGATGTTTATATTCAATCATCAGGTTGTTTTTAGCCTAAATAATTGATAATATTTCAACCAGACAATAACGTTGTCAATATAAAAGTTAAACAAGAAAGGCATTCTCTCAGTCGCGCGCAATTTATATATACTGTTGACATCTAGTGGAAGGCATAGGAACTGCAATTTGAGTCCTAAGTCAATGGATACTGTAATGGCATTGAATAGAAAACTAAAACAAAACAAAAAAACKACTTCCCGAATGGATTTTTCTCAGGTTTTTGCCTGCCAAATCAGTTCTGTTATACTCACAGACACTATTTTAACAGTTTTGGAAACTTCAGAGTGTTTTCTATACAAATATACGCATATATATATATATATATATGCATATCATGTCTTCTGGGCCCGAGAAGCAGGCAGTTTAATTTGGGCATGCTTTTCATCCAAAATTCCAAATGCTGCCCCCTACCCTAGAGAAGTAAAAAATATTAYTAGTTGCCAAAGTTCCAGAGCATGTCTTTCTTTGTGTTACCAGTTAGCAGTCTCATTTTGAACATCATTTTTATCACTGGGACCTTGGTTACATCTTAGGGGGTTCTGATCTGTGGCAAATAGATTTCCAAGGAATGATTTCCAACTCAAAGTGAAATAATTAAGCTGACATTCCCTCCCCAATGCAATTAACAATGAATGCAGTACAATCTGTGACCTGTTAGCTGTTTGATTCCATGGGCTGTGTTTCTTATTACTTGTCCATGACGCATAGCAGTTTTTAATACAGCGAGGCAGCAGCATGTCACACTCAGGGATATGTTTAGTTCAGTGCAATCTGCCCATGAGACATATCTGGTTCAATGATCTGGTGTTGTATGCTCGGCATGCTTGTGTACAAATTAGCCTGCTGTCAGATATGTGAGCTGCTCTGAATTGCATTAGCATGTGTATTCATTAGCTTGTCTATTCGAGTGTGTGTGGGAGAAAATTGTGTGTGCCTATATTTAGGTGTTTGTTAAATAATGTATTCTTATGATTTGCTTGTAACCCCACTACGTGTACTGTAGATCTTTCTTTTCTTTTTTATTTAACCCTTATTTTACCAGGTAAATTGAATGATAACACATTGTCATTTACAGCAGCGGCCTGGGGAATAGTTACAGGGGCGGGATGATCGACATCTAGCTGCTACCTACACACCACTCAACCAGTGGGCATGGTAAAGGCTAAGTAAACAGCTTCAGAGGGAAGGGATGTACTTTTATTGGTGAACATTATACTTCAAGTAATAATTTTAGGGAGAAGAATGTTCAACCACCTGGGTCCTTACTGATCTAATATGAAAGCTAAAGGAGTACAGGCAGTATGAGCACTGTTTGGAAATATTGCTAAAATGATTGTTAATCTTGTTTTCTACAGAGACTTTTGGTACTGTAAGGGGCCAGAATGCAGCAGAATCTGACTGTTAAGCCCAGGCTCAGACTCCGTATGTGTTCCACTTTGCTTTTCAATTTCCACATGAGAACCATGAATATTGTAAACCACTAATTATAAGCTCATTAGTGATTAGCATAATATATTGTTGCTTGATAGGGTGTGCATGTCCAATGAATTTTCAGTTATTTTGAATATCATGTGAAAATGTGTTGAACGTSCACTGACAATGAACTTGTTACTTGTCCAATGCTGATTATTTTTGCCTATTTGCGTGATCATAAAATAAAAACAATGAAATTGAATACAGGGTTAACTGAATGACAACAGAGACAGAATACAATCTGGAATGTTATTGAATAGTTTGGGGTAGGCCTCGTCTCCGAGGAACGCTCCTCCGAGCCAGATGCTGATGACAGGTTGCCCTATGCTGGGCGGGCGTGCGTGCGTGCGTGCGTGCGGGCGGGCACCCCCCCCCCCCCCAGGGATCCAATGACGGGCCTTCAGTTGGTGGTGGTGGGGAGGTGGGTGGTATAACATTATAAACACTACCCTATAAATACTGGCTATACTGACAAGGTAACATTATAGGCACTACCTTATACCTGTTATACTGATCATGGATCATTATAACCACTACAATGTAAATACCTGATATACTGATGAGTGAGATAGGAAGCGATGTGAATTATATGTGTTTACTAGATTAATAAAAGTGAGTCATTCAGACCAGCCTTCCTGATTGAACTTTCGTAAACTACATTTATTTTTTATTACCTCATTAGTAACATGTAGCGGGAGTGACTATGGAAGGCAGGTAACTGAGTGCTGTAAGAGATACAGGAAGTGGAAGGTACTACTCTACTACGTCTAGCTCAGTCTGCCTGTAATGTCTGTGTCTAGAGTCACTGGCCCGCCCTCTAACTGTCCTGAGACCCTCTGTMCAGCCCCAGAGCCTCAGTAGTCACAGCTAAACACCTGTCACATCTGCTCTCTGCCCTTTGTCACCGGCGGCAGGGGGGGCTTTTGATAGGCCACGTCCTGTCAAGTTAACATCAGTGTGTCTGGAACAGGAGCACATGCAGGAAAGAACCAACCCTCGGTTCCCTGGCCGACGCAGTGAGGAAGAGGAATCACCAGTCTGGAGAGTTAAGCACAGGAGATTAGAGCTGGATTTAAGGACTGGGCCTGATTACTGCTGGGGGTTTAGGAAGTGTGTTGTGAAAATAAACACCCTGCTTGTTGTGCAGCTTAAAGGACATAAGGATATTTAAGGGTATAATCTTGTAAGCTCTCAATAGTCTGATACCACCCCAGAGTGGCTAGTAAGTTACTGCCGTAATGCCACTAGAGGAGATTTGCAGGCCATCGTTTCAGTGTACCGCTTTCATTGGAAGCGATTGCTCTGCCAATGCTTCACACGCGGGGAAAGGTTGTGTGTGTGTGTGTGGTGTTAAATATTCTAACTCTCCAGAGAAGAGCATCAGAATGTTTGCAGCAAAGAATCCAGAGCTCAAAGCCAAGTATGAAGGGAAAAAGCAGCAGGATAAATGGGCCAACCACATTATTAATGTCCAAGAACAGGGTGTGTGTGTGTGTGTGYGTAAACCACTGAAGAGCAGAGAAACATTAGTAATTTTCCTGTGTGAGGACAGATATCATTCTGTTTCTAGTCTGTTCTGCTGCTCTATGGCTGCAGCCATTCTTTGCAGGAGTAATTGGAAGTGTAATTGGAAGCTCTTTGATATGTTTGTAGGGAATGCATACTCTCATAGCGTCCTTGGTAACATATCTAACCAGCCTCTCTTGTCATCTGATGAAGATCATCAAAGGTTAGGGATTAATTTGATCTCTATTTCTGCTTTTTGTGACTCCTGTCTTTGGCTGGAAAAATGGCTGTGTTTTTCTGTGATTTTGCGGTGACCTAACATAATCGTTTGTGGTGCTTTCGCTGTAAAGCCTTTTTGAAATCGGACACTTTGGTGGGATTAACAAGAAGTGTATCTTTAAAATGGTGTGAAATACTTGTATGCTTGAGGAATTTTAATTATGAGATTTCTGTTGTTTGAATTTGGCGCCCTGCACTTTCACTGGGATCATATCGATCCCGTTAACGGGATTGCAGCCATAAGAAATTAATAAACCAATTAGGCATATTTGACCAGTCTTTTTGAACATTTTGAACAGACACACAATGGATCATTGGATCAGTCTAAATCTTTGCACATACATTGCTGACTACTAGTGGCCAAAATCTAAATTGCACCTAAGCTGGAAATATACATTATGGCATTTCTCTTGCATTTCAAAGATGGAACAAAAAATAAATAAAAAATATGCATGTTTTTTCTTTGTATTATCTTTTACCAGATCTAATGTGTTCTATTCTCCTATATTAAATTCACATTTCCACAAACTTCTAAGGTGTTTCCTTTACAATAATATCAAGAATATGCATATCCTTGCTTCAGGTCCTGAGCTACAGGCAGTTAGATTTGGGTATGTCATTTTAGGCAGATTTTTTTTTTTTTAAAGGGTCTGATCCTTAAGAGGTTTTAAGGGACTGCAACTCTTAGACTCGACCAAAACATYGGTAAGCAACTGATTACTGACATATMCGTGGTGCCGTGTTTTAGTATTGCGCTTGGCGATGTAAATGACACTGCCCAATTATATGTTTGGGTCCGCTTCCCTCAAAACGAGTCGTTCAGAGAGGAACTTATGTTTATTGACCCTTCAGGGACAAACACGAGGAGAGGATATTCTGAAACAACTTGTTACATTTTTGCTGATAATAATATTGACTGGTCAAATCTGGCATCTGTGTGCAATGACGGTGCCCCAAACATGCGAGGGAAGGAGAAGGGACTCATAGGCCTGATGAGAAATTGTAATTATTCGATTTATTGCCTACCTCATGCCTTTTGCACACATTGTATATAGATTCTCTTTTTTTTCTACCATGTTATTGACTTGTTTATTGTTTACTCCATGTGTAACTCTGTGTTGTCTGTTCACACTGCTATGCTTTATCTTGGCCAGGTCGCAGTTGCAAATGAGAACTTGTTCTCAACTAGCCTACCTGGTTAAATAAAGGTGAAATTAAAAAWARAWAAAAAAAGAAAGAGAGAGGATATTCCCACATTTGCTACGTTTCATTATATCATTCATCAAGAAGCACTTGTGGCTAAACTCAAACACTGACTTACAGAAAGTGATGCAGCAAGTCGTGCGCGTGGTCAACATTATTATTATTGCGAGGGCACGGAATCACYGGCAATTCCGACAGTTGCTGGAAGAATACCAGACAGAATACTGTGACTTGATATTTCACAATGAGGTGAGATGGCTGTCTCGTGGCAGAGTTTTGGAAAGATTTCTCTCCCCTCCCTCAGATTCATGAATTTGTTGCAAGCAAAGACATCGAGGAGCCAGAGCTGGATGATCCACAGTGGATATTAAAGCTTTTAACTGACATCACCTGCCACCTGAACACGGTTATTCTCCAGCTCCAAGGGGCAGCTAAAATTCTGGGCATAATGCTGCGTGTGGTCACAGCATTTCAAAATAAAATCACCACACTGTTCATACCTGACAGACAGTTTGTTCATTTGTGCATGTGTGTGTGTGTTGGAAGAGTTGGAGTCAAAATTCAAGGATATAATGGAGTACAAGGAGTTTTTCAACTTCATTGAGAACCTCTTTCATGTGCCAGTGTCATCTCTGACCCAAGTCATCACAGCCTTCTGTCCTGACCGTGCTGGAATAGAGAGTGAGATAGTGGAGCTGCAGGTAAATTACACAGGTGAACTAAGATCAGGTGTTACACATTTCTGGAGCCTTGTGTCAGACAGAGTATCCACTTCTGAAGCAGTGTGTTCAAAAGGAGACATTTTTTGTCAGCACTTATTCATGTGAAGCAACATTTTTAACAATGAACATTGTGAAACAAAAACAGAAACAGACTGACCAATGCACACCTGGATTGCCTGACAAGGATAGCAACAGAAGACTATAAATGTAGAATGAATTCAGTCAAGGAGCAAAGGGTCACTTTCGCTCATCCAACTACTAAGGTAACCCTTAGTATGGGTCTTATACATGTGATGTAGCCTATTTGATGTGTGTATGTATATATTTGTGATGTGCTGTACATCAAATCAATTGCATGTGCTCTATTGCTCTGAAATGATAATTGATAATATTGGAAGAAAAAGTACAACAAATTAAACATCTGTGCGGCGCTCTGAATGATTGTCTCAACCCAAAGTGGCCCCCTCACAAAAACATTGTGAGTAACACTGGTCTAAAGTATACTGTGAAAAGCCCAAAGTACAGAGAACGAATCGAGCTGGAGTATCCAACACTGTCCTTTGAAGAGAGGCATGAGGAGAGCAGAATGTTGTTGATTATGGGGGTAAGAGAAAAGCCCAGTGCTCCTGGATGTGAGGATCTGGGAACCCATGTCGTCCTGTAAAGGACTCTTCAGTCAGTCTGAGGCTCTGCCGCTGCCTTGGCCCTGTATGGTCTCATTGGCATTCATCAACACGCGGCCAGTAATAGAGAAAACACATCGCTCTGGATGACAGCCTACCGTTCATCTGCCATTTGTTCGCTCTTCGTTCGCTTGCTGAAGGTAGGCGTCTGATGCCCGGCATTTTCTCTGGTTTCTACATGTAGAATCGGTTTGCAAATTATGGCCGGCACTCTATTGAGAGGTGCTAAGTACTCATTGCGCTAACGCTAGTAGCAATGCAACTCTCCCCACCCCCTTCATGTGTGTACTGCCTGCCTGGACACACACACACACTAACACTGCCCTGGCACTAACCCTGAGAGAGCCATCTCCCTCCCTGGCCCCCTCCTATCATCAACATCATTGCCACACTGAGCTGTATCACTGGCAGGTTTCCCATCACAAGCTTCACACACACACACACACACACACACACACACACACACAAAATCTCTCCATGGCTGATGTTTATAACGGCCTATCAATTGGCCAAAGTCAAAAAACTAAGCTGGTGGCTAATGTTCCTTTAAAAGAGCACAGTAATGTCCAGGCCATTACCTTCGAGCGATTTAAAGGTGGCCTGAGTTCATCTTCCAGTGGATGAACACCAAAGGGGAGGGGACATAATAAATGCTGCTGGATTAAAAGTGACACTCTGGTCTGGGTAGTTAGTCAGTAGTGGCTATAGTGACATCTCACATCTCTGGCCCATGCTGAAGGGCAGAATCAATGACAGTTGTTCCTAAAGCAGCTGGCGCTCACTGTTGAATAAATATAATGTCCTTCATGATGGGAGTGTTTGGGTCAGTGACTGTAGAGAAACAGTCAGAGGTGCCCAAACATTTTTATCCATAGAATGGTCCTTTGGAAGAATGATAGTTGACATCGCAATTTGTATCTAAAATTATAATAGAGAAATAATTAATCAAACTTGGCAGATAACATTTTTGGCCGTACCCGGGCCTCCTTTAAGACTCCACAATATTTAATCTGTAGGTGCTACAAAGCAAAAATGTGTGTCATATCAAGCTTTACTGTTTGCCTGTAATATGAGTAGTATTTTTATTTCAATATTATAATTGTTTACATCAATTTATGAATATTGAAAAATATTAACATGAGTATTGAAAAAATGTAATGTTTGATTTGGTAAATGTTTCTATATATTAGTAGAACATAATATACTTTGATATATCCATAAAGTTCCAGAGTGGGATCTCTGCTAGTATTAAAGTTCTGCACCATTTAATACAGAGAAATTGGCATAGTAGGCAATGTAACCAATCACAGCGCTCCTTTTACTTCTATCATTGCACATCCTGCAAATCACCAGCAGTGGGCAACCATTTTGAATCCATTTTCACATTCAGTCTGTTGGTAATGCTTACAAATTGGATCATAACTCAACAATGTGCACAGATCCCACTCTGGAACTGGAACTTTGATATTGTTTGAAGAGTATATTGTGTTCAACAATATATTTAAAAACTAGCCAAATCAAATGGTGATCTTTCAATATTCATGTTAATATTTTTCAACAAATATCAAATATTTCAAATATAATATACTGTATGTGAACAATCCTTCCTCCAATGGACCATTCTATGGATAATATTTCGTGAAGATCCCCCAAAGAATGGTATTCTTTTGTCCTGTTTCGTGAGGAATCACTCAAAACCAGTGACGCAGACCCATCACTCAACCCAACCCGATAAGGACCAACCCTGGTGACTACACTTTATTATGTTATGTTTATTCTAAAATACAGAATGAATGATGGTGATATTTCAGTAAATTATTCCATTAGAACCAGATGCACTGCTACAGGACAAAGCAGTGTGGTTATACATCACAGTCCGTGACAAGTAGAATCAATCAAAATGGAAAATACAGCAGCTATTAGCTATGTCATCTATGCTGACTGAGAAAGACAGAGAGAAAGAGAGGCAAAGAGGGGACCTTCCAAAAAAAGAGAGATTGAGGGAGAGAGTGAGCCATCGCATAGAGAGAGTCAGAGGGCAAAGAGACACAGGACTCTTGGTCTGAAAACGTACAAAATGTACTCACACTATCAAACATTGTTAGTTCATGTGACAATGTGAACCAGAACAATACAAAGAAAAGGTGCTCTCACTGGGAGGGATTTCATTGCATAGGGTGATCATGCAATTTCCCATAATGTATTCATCTAATAGAGCAGGGATTTGTGAGATTATGTTGTTGGTATATCCTATTCATCCGTGACCCCCCCCCCCCCCTCCTCCATCCTCTCTCTCATTGCTCATTAAAACAGTGACATTGTGACCTATGAATGTCGTCACTGTTACATGTAATTCCCCTGGCACTGGAGGACTGTGATATCCCAGCAGCCCCAGCGCCTTACTATATATCCTTGCAGAGGCTGCTGATAGACAGGATGCTTGAAAGGCCAATTATGCCATCAGCCAATCCATAACCAATTAAATCTTACATCAAATAAAGATGAACAAATGATGCCTCTATGGAGGCTGCATTGTGCCTGTAATATTGTAAAATCTTCCTTCGTTCTATTTCAGTGATTAAGAATACAACCAGTTCCACATAGGAGCAGCTCCAGTAAATCTACACACACTGTGGATCAAGCCATCAGTCACCGTCAAATCTTCACACAGAAGCTATAACTATAAACCAATCCCACTCAGGAGCTCCAGCCATCATCCAATCCTAACGTAGAAGCTTCAGCCGTCACCCTATCCTCACAGACTATAAGCCTCCTTTTCCCCATGTTTTCTATTCCAAGGCGATGCTGGAGAGAGAGCAACACCAATTTGATTATGGTGGGACTAATTAGACAGCACTAGGAACCGCAATGTACTGTAATACCACCAGTACGCACCACACACACAGGGGAGAGTCTGCAGAGTAGCTGCCTCTCCTAAATGAATTATTGAGCACTAGGAGTAGGGTTGGAATAGACGTCACGCTTGTTTGTTTTTGTTCCGTCTTACTATTCCCCGCCATGACATACACAGACCATTGCATGTGAGACTGGGTTGTGTTGTAAACTGAGATGTTTAGATGATGTCTGATGAGAGGGGAGTGTTCTGGGAAGGACGGGGATGTAGAATAACTGTGTGAGGTAAGCCAGTAGTGAGTGCCTAGCGGCAGCCTAAGGCTCTGATGGCAGACGGTAAAAGAAGCAGAAACAGAAGTAAAAACAGGAAGTGAGCAGGATGTTTAAAGAAAGATATTTTGTGTGAATGGGTGTCCTTGGTGATTGAAGTAGACTACAGAAGACTGTCATGCTTCTGGAGAAGAACATTGCCCACACATTCAATGATCATTACTTTGCCTTCCCCTCATTCAGATAGCAAAGTTTTCCTGAACAACTGGTTGCTGGTGTGCAGTTTATTCTCTTAGAACCACCAAGAATAAAGCAAATAGGGGGGGGCAAGTGTGTGTGTGAGAGAGAGTGACTGTGTGTGAGAGAAAAGAAAGAAAAATAAAGAGATAGTCATTCATGAGGAAAGGTTGATCAGAGTGGGACGCTTCGGGCATGGAGAAACACTTGCACAACTTATTGTCATGCTCTAGCATTGCGGCAGCAGCAGCAACCTTCTTAGTTCCTGACAGGCTCACATGTCCCTCTGTGGCACGGATGTTGGTGATTACAGTGTTAGTGGCCAGCTGGTAGTAGTCTCTGAATAACGATGTGACAAAGTGCTTCAAACATGCTATTTGTAGAAGATTAGATCCACATACTGGGCCCCATTGTAATCATCATCAGCGCCTGCTGCTAGGAACACAGCTAGGGTTGCAGAGCTAGGGGTAATTTACCAAAGTTCTTCTGTAATTTTGGTCATTAAAACAGGTAATCTATGGCAATTTATACTAGAATAACTTTTAAAACATTTATCATATATAATTTAATTGATTTAAACACCAATGGTATTCACAAAGTTGATGGTTTATATTTAGGATAATGTTTTACAGCTTTGTCATTCTATTTTGTATTTTAAAATCTTATTTCATGATTTTATATTTTAAATGTGATAAGGCCACACAGAGCACCAGAGATTATAGACACCTGTGATAATCTGAAGTACCCAAAAAGGCCACTAATGTCATTTTATAAAAGTCCCAAAATACCTTGAAAGTTACCAAAATGCTGGTAGTTTACTGGTAAACTTCAAAAGTTTCCAGTAATACACCCTCCCTTTGCAACCCTAATCACAAGACAAGCCCTATCAAATGTGTGAAGCTTGATGCAAAGATGAAGATGCATATAACTGTACTGGGCCTGTAGGACCTCAATATGCTTTTCACATCACGTTGACTGATGTACATATCTAGCCCACTAAGCGCTCTACCTCTATGATGTCAGAGTTGTCATTCCAAGTGAGATCAATAGGATCTCAGCAGCGGTGGCATAGTTTGGGAGTGGCTAGCTAAAGTCAACACCCTCTCCAGCTGGGTCGTTCYACAAAAAGAGTGCCTTCGATATTCTAGATAGAAATTGTGAACCAATATTGCATTTTAAAAGCCTGTATTATTAAATGAAGTGCCCTTTAATATAGACTACATGGAGAATTCAATAAAGCWGATTTTTTAAATGAATAAAGGCTTGCTAAAGTGCCAAAATYCAGTGTAACTTCTAGGACGATTTCAACCCACTTAATGAAATAAAATCTCCAAGTTTCACAACCATTGCAAAGCCCTAGCTATTTTGTTGCTTTGACAGTAATTTCTGAAGATCATTATATCTTTCATGTGATTAGTGATTCATTAATGTCTGTCCCTCATTTTAAGGTCAAGCCTGTTACATGAACTGAACTCTTGTTTTAAGATGGTGAAACTATTGCTTTATTATTATTTTGCGCCATTTTYTCAACAGGTCGAGCAAAACACATTTAACCCTGTTACCCATAGATAGAGAGGTAGCATTTTTTTTCTGAAGCTTGCATTCAATTGCCACTCCCTGTCACAAGGGGATTTAGGGATGATTTAAGATGAAATCGTCAACTCTGTTGTTATGGTCAACACTTACTATAAGTATATACAGTACAAGTCAAAAGTTTGGACACACCTACACATTCAAGGGTTTTTCTTGATTTTTACATTGTAGAATAATAGTGAAGAAATCAAAACTATAAAATAACACATATGGAATCATGTAGTAACCAAAAAAAAAAGTGTTAAAAAAGTGTTAAACAAATCAAAATATATTTGAGATGAGATTCTTCAAAGTAGCCACCCTTTGCCTTGACAGCTTTCCACACTCTTGGCATTCTCTCAATAAGCTTCATGAGGTAGTCACCTGGAATGCATTTCAATTAACAGGTGTGCCTTGTTAAAAGTTCATTTGTGGAATTTCTTTCCTTCTTAATGCGTTGGAGCCAATCAATTGTGATGTGAAAAGGTAGGGGTGATATACAGAAGATAGCCCTATTTSGTAAAAGACCAAGTCTATATAATGGCAAGAACAGCTCAAATAAGCAAAGAGAACAACAGTCCATCATTACTTTAAGACATGAAGGTCAGTCAACACGGAACACTTCAAGAACTTTGAAAGTTTCTTCAAGTGCAGTTGCAAAAAMMMMCAAGCGCTATGATGAAACTGACTCTCATGAGGACTGCCACAGGAAAGGAAAACCCAGAGTTACCTCTACTGCAGACGATAAGTTCATTAGAGTTACCAGCCTCAGAAATTGCAGCCCAAATAAATGCTTCACAGAGTTCAAGTAACAGACACATCTCAACATCAACTTTTCAGAGGAGACTGTGTGAATCAGGCCTTCATTGTCAAATTGCTGCAAAGAAACCACTTCTAAAGGACACCAATAATAAGAAGAGACTTGCTTGGGCCAAGAAACTTGAGCAATGGACATTAGACCAGTGGAAATCTGTCCTTTGGTCTGATGAGTCCAAATTTTAGATTTTTGGATCTAACTGCTGTGTCTTTGTGAGACGCAGAGTAGGTGAACAGATGACCYCYGCATTTGTGGTTCCCACCGTGAAGCATGGAGGTGGTGTGATGGTGCTTTGTGGGTGACACTGTCAGTGATTTATTTAGAAWTCAAGGCACACTTAACCAKCATGCCTACCACAGCCTTCTGCAGTGATACGCCATYCCACCTGGTTTGTGCTTAGTGGGACTATCATTTGTTTTTCAACAGGACAATGACCTAACACACCTCCAGGCTGTGTAAGGGCTATTTGACCAAGAAGGAGAGCGATGGAGTGCTGCATCAGATGTCCTGGCCTCCACAATCACACGACCTCAACCCAATTGAGATGGTTTGGGATGAGTTGGACYGCAGAGTGAAGGAAAAGTAGCCAACAAGTGYYCAGAATAWGTGGGAACTCCTTCAAGATTGTTGTAAAAGCATTCCAGGTGAAGCTGGTTGAGAGAATGCCAAGAGTGTGCAAAGTTGTCATCAAAGCAAAGGGTGGCTACTTTGAAAAATCAAAAATATATTTTRATTTGTTTAACACTTTTTTGGTTACTACATGATTCCATATGTGTTATTTCATAGTTTTGATGTCTTATTCTACAATGTTTTATTCTACAATGTAGAAAATAGTACAAATAAAGAAAAACCCTTGAATGAGTAGGTGTGTCCAAACTTTTGACTGGCACTGTATTTATTTTTTTACTTCTTGAGATGGGAAAACTTGTTTTTTTGTGAAGTTGAACATGTGCTCTTTATGACAGAATGCTAAGGCACCAGATTGGTGGAACGACCCAGCTAAAGCAGAAGCCAGATGTGTGCCTGACCAGAGGGCCTCTCAGCTTGTGTTTCCATTTTTTTAGGCAAACGACCAACACGAATCTCATTCCAATGACAGGTCCTGCTTTATCAGGACTCTAGAGCCACTTTTCAGATAGATATGGAGTTATGCATTAAGGTGATTAACCCACGCCCACCATCTCCATCGGATACCATTACAAGGTGGAGAATAGGATCCACTCACATTGCTCTGTATTGCTGTAATCAGCAGGTAATGTGAAATATGGTGGTGTGTGTGAGAGACAGGGCTGTGAGAGCCAGGCTGCTCCACCACCTTCAGTCCACTCATYAGAGGGACCCACTGTAGACAAATGCAGCATGCATACCATTACAGAGATGTGGTTGGTCACATCTGAGACCCCCAAAAAGTACAGTATTGCATTAAGTCAATAGCCAGGGCCATGGTGTCTCATTTGGGCACATAAAGGCTTTGCAATTGAATGAATGTGTGCATCAGGGCATCAGGGCATGACACCTATAGGTGTGATTAGGGACTGAAAGTTATTTTATAGGAGTAAATTGTATATTTCCTGCAGTGATTATATGTAGGTGATATGCAGCAACACTGAACAGAGGAGGTAATGCAGTGTAGTACACTCAACATTTCCATCATGAATTCTAATCCCTAGGTGGAACCTGCAGAAACATACATTTATTAAAGCAAAAGTTTCATGATACATGCATATTTCTGTCGCTTTTCATARAAGCATTCCCCAGTTTAATCACATTCTCTATTGAATAAAATGCACACATGCCACAGGTTCTTGCCTTTGGCTCTATGTGCCACCATCATCAAGTTTAAAGATGACAACAGTGGTAGGCCTGATCACCAACAACGACGAGACAGCATATAGGGAGGTGGTCAGAGACCTGGTAGTGTGGTGCCAGAACAACAACCTCTCCCTCAATGTGATCAAGACTAAGGAGATGATTGTGAACTACAGGAAAAGGAGGACTGAGCACGCCACCATTCTCATCGACTGGGCGGTAGTGGAGCAGGTTGAGAGCTTCAAGTTCTTTGGTGTCCACATCACCAACAAACTAACATGGTCCAAGCACACCAAGACAGTTGTGAAGAGGGCACGACAAAACCTATTCCCCCTTAGGAGACTGAAAAGATTTGGCATGAGTCCTCAGATCCTCAAAAAGTTCTACAGCTGCACCATCGAGAGCATGCTGACTGGTTGCATCTCTGCCTGGTACGGCAACTGCTTGGCCCCCGACCGCAAGGCACTACAGAGGGTAGTGCGTACGGCCCAGTACATCACTGGGGCCAAGSTTCCTGCCATCCAGGACCTCTATACCAGGCGKTGTCAGAGRAAGGYACTAAAAATTGTCAGAGACTCCAACCACCAAATTCATAGACTGTTCGCTCTACTACCGCACAGCAAGCGGTACTGGAGCACCAAGTCTAGGTCCAAGAGGCTTCTAAACAGCTTCTCCCCCAAGCCATAAGACTATTGAACATCTAATCAAAKGGCTACCCAGACTATTTGCATTGMCCTCCCCCCTTTTTACACTGCTGCTACTCTGTTATTATCTATGCATAAGTCACTTTAATAACTTTACCTACATGTATATATTACCTCAACTAACCGGTGCCCCCGCACATCGACTCTGTACCGGTACCCCCTGTATATAGCCTCACTATTGTGAATTTTACTACTGCTCTTTAATTATTTGTTACTTTCATTTCTTATTTTTCTTTMGATATTTTTCTTAAAACTGCATTGTTGGTTAAGGGCTTGTAAGTAAGCATTTCACTCTAAGGTCTACACCTGTTGTATTCGGCGCATGTAACAAATACAATTTGATTTGATCTACCAACGCTTTCCAGCACAGCTATGCCTTACTACAGTAGCTACTTCGACCAACATGTAGGCAGGTTCCTTAAGATTTAAAACTTCTCAAACAGCCTAATTCCCACAAAGTGATTAATACTGCGATTATACTACACTCCCAACTCCTCCTCCTAGCTCTTCCTTCCAGCTGTCAGCAGATACAGGAAGTCCACCAGCTCCATGGTCCAGGGAAAGAGAGCAGAGGACCTGGCAACAGCAGCAGTAGAACATCTGGTGGACCAAGCTCTGTCAGCTCCATCCCCTCACCCTCTGCTCTCCCCTCWCCCGCCAGCCATTAGCACTATATCACAGCTTATCCTCCTGGCCCATCGCCACTACAT
Source organism: Salvelinus sp. IW2-2015 (assembly GCF_002910315.2). Classification (NCBI taxonomy): domain Eukaryota; kingdom Metazoa; phylum Chordata; class Actinopteri; order Salmoniformes; family Salmonidae; genus Salvelinus; species Salvelinus sp. IW2-2015. The sequence goes on from NC_036838.1 coordinate 42,801,066, forward strand.
ACCGCACCGCCCCCATCAGCATGGAGACAGAAACACTTGCTGCCTCAATTATGCAAAAGGTGTGAATTAAACATGAGCTTACCGCACAGGAAACACTGTGTGCCCATCGTGTGTTCATCCACGTGCGCAAAGACACACACACAAACTATTACAGCATAGAATCAAATACTGATCATACAAAAAGCTGTTCGTTACAGGCGTTTCTATGTGAGATTTGACCATTGTAGCAGCAAACATTGCTAAGGAGGAGCCTCTGCAAGACAGTATAAGCCCTCACTGTCACCCGTCATATGGATGACTGATATATTCACGGAATAATAAAGTTAGCTCAGGCCGTTGTTGCTGCTGGTGATGATGATGAAAGTAGAAGGTGATGAGGAATATTGCCATCACTACCAACTTAAGAACAAAAACAGCATAGTGTGGGAGTTGAACCTCGAGCCAAAGGCTGAGCTGATTCCTTCTCTCTACCATGCCCTTTATTAATCAACCTTGGTAAGTGGGGCATAGAGTGTGGTGTGAGGAGCTCTGGGGGCATGCAGTGGAGGACACACACAAACTCTCACTCTCCCACACACAGCTGATGTTCAGTGCTACTGGCCTGGGGGCCAAAGAATCAGACGCTGCTGATGCAACCTTTTGCACAGTCTCAGTTGTTGTTTAAGTATTTCAATTCAAATACACAGCACCCCTTCCCCTATACCAGATAAACAGACAGCCAACCATCCAGCCTRGCTGACACCGGAAGCCCGTAGAGTTCATACAGACTGCAGAAACCAGGGTTCTATTAGGCCCATAAGATAGGAATTCATTAAACCGGCATATAGCCCTAAAAGCTGGAATCCATAGCTGCTACATCCATTTTTGGACGTCCCAATTAATGATATACCCTACCCCATCAGAGTGGTACACTATGAAGCAAGCTAGATCTACTCAGGCTTTTATAAAGCTAGCCAGCTTCAGTTAGCTTCACATTCCATGTCAGGCTTCATCCGTACTACGACGKTGGACACCGCTTGTTGTCCTGCCGCAGACTCTTGGAGGCTTGTAACTGCGAGTGCATGTCGCACATGGCTAGTTGAACACCAAACTCTTCAGAGACAATGCTGAAACATCAGGTTGAGTAAAAGGCAGAACAAAAAACACAAGAAATAAAAAGAAATACACGAGAAAGTAAGAAGCTATATATACACAGTTGAAGTCAGAAGTTTACATACACTTAGGTTGGAGCCATTAAATCTAGTTTTTCAACCACTCCACAAATTTCTTGTGAACAAACTATAGTTTTGGCAAGTCGGTTAGGACATCTACTTTGTGCATGACACAAGTAATTTTCCAACAATTGTTTACAGACAGATTATTTCACTTATAACTCACTGTATCACAATTCCAGTGGGTCAGAAGTTTACATTCACTAAGTTGACTGTGCCTWTAAACAGTTTGGAAAATTCCAGAAAATGATGTCATGGCTTTAGAAGCTTCTGAAAGGCTAATTGACATTATTTGAGTCATTTGGAGGTGTACCTGTGGATGTATTTCAAGGCCTACCTTCAAACTCAGTGCCTCTTTGCTTGACATCATGGGAAAATCAAAATTACTCAGCCAAGACCTCAGAAAAAAATTGTAGACCTCCAAGTCTGGTTTATCCTTGGGAGCAATTCCCAAGCGCCAGAAGGTACCACGTTCATCTGTACAAACAATAGTACGCAAGTATAAACACCATGGGACCACGCAGCCGTCATGCCGCTCAGGAAGGAGACGCGTTCTGTCTCCTAGAGATGAACGTACTTTGGTGCGAAAAGTGCAAATCAATCCCAGAACAACAGCAAAATACCTTGTGAAAATGCTGGAGGGAACAGGTACAAAAGTATCTATATCCACAGTAAAACGAATCCTATATCGACATAACCTGAAAGGCCGCTCAGCAAGGAAGAATCCACTGCTCCAAAAAAGCCATAAAAAAACAGACAACGGTTTGCAACTGCACATGGGGACAAAGATCGTACTTTTTGGAGAAATGTCCTCTGGTCTGATTAAACAAAAATTAGAACTGTTTGGCCATAATGACCATCGTTATGTTTGGAGGGAAAAGGGGGGAGGCTTGCAAGCCGAAGAACACCATCCCAACCGTGAAGCACGTGGGTGGAAGTATCATGTTGTGGGGGTGCTTTGCTGCAGGAGGGACTGGTGCACTTCACAAAAGAGATGGCATCATAAGGAGGGAAAATTATGTTGATATATTGACGCAACATCTCAAGACATCAGGCAGGAGTTAAAGCTTGGTCGCAAATGGGTCTTCCAAATGGACAATGACTTCAAGCATATTTCCAAAGTTGTGGCAATACGGCTTAAGGACAACAAAGTCAAGGTATTGGAGTGGCCATCACAAGCAAAGCGTGTGCGAGCAAGGAGGCCTACAAACCTGACTTACTTGTGTCGTGCAAAGTAGATGTCCTAACCGACTTGCCAAAACTATAGTTTGTTAACAAGAAATGTGTGTAGTGGTTGAAAAACKAGTTTTAATGACTCCAACCTAAGTGTATGTAAACTTCCGGACTTCAACTGTATGTATGTATGTATGTATGTATGTATGTATGTATGTATGTATGTATGTATGTATGTATGTATGTATGTACGTACGTACGTACGCACGTACGCACGCACGCACGCACGCACACACACACTTCAAATACCATATTTACAATATACAGGGATACTGGAGTGATAGAGGTAGCTATGTATAGGGGTAAGGTGACTAAGCATAAGGATATAATTTATGATAAACAGAGTAGCAGCAGCGTAAATGATGGTACCAGTAATCCATGGGCGAGTCAGTGCCACATTTTCATTTGTGCCAAAATCAAAATGAAATAAGTTATCTTGCAAATTCARCAGGCTATGGTGTGAAATAGGCTTTTATAAGTGTAGTCTTTATTTTATTACTTATCATTAATGCAGTCTTTGGTGTGCTTATCAATGTACAATCACATTTTTCCAACTCCTATTGCTTCTTCTGTGGAACAGCTTGATATGTTCTGGCCATAGACATACACTATATATGCAAAAGTGTGTGGCCACCCCTTCAAATTAGTGGATATTTCAGCCACACCCGTAGCTGACGGGTGTTTAAAAATCAAGCACACAGCCATGCAGTCAAAGATAAACATTGGCAGTAGAACGGCCTGACTAAAGAGTGCAGTGACTTTCAACGTGGCACATCATAGGATGTCACCTTTTCAACAAGTCAGTTTGTCAAATTTCTGCCCAGCTAGAGCTGCAAGTGCTGCGATTGTGAAGTGGAAACGTCTAGGAGCAACAACGGCTAAGCCGCGAAGTGGTAGTCAACACAAGCTCACATAATGGGACAGCCGAGCGCTTTAGTGCATAGCGCATAAAAATAGTCCTGGGTTCAACACTCACGACAGAGTTCCAAACTGCCTCTGGAAGCAACATCAGCACAAGAACTGTTCCTCGGGAGCTTCATGAAATGGGTTTCCATGGCCGAGCAGCAGCACACAAGCCTAAGATCACCAARCGCTATACCATGCTTCGACCTAGAATGGTGTTAGCTCCAGAGTCCAAAGACGGTGAGCTTGTGGAAACGGGTACTCTGTAGTGATGAATCACGCTTCACCATCTGGCAGTCTTATGGACGAATTTCGGTTTGGCGGATGCCAGGAGAACACTACCTGCCCCAATGCATAGTGCCAACTGTAAAGCTTGGTGGAGGAGGAATAATGGTCTGGGGCTGTGTTTCATGGTTCAGACTATGGGCTTTGGGATGAATTGGAAAGCAGACTGCGAGCCAGGCCTAATCACCCAACAMCAGTGCCCGACTTCAGAAATKATCATGGCTGAATRTAAGTAAGTCCCGGCAGCAATGCTCCAACATTAGTGGAAAGCCTTCCTAGAAGAGTGGAGGCTGTTATAGCAGGAAAGTGGGACCAATTCCATATTAATGCCCATGATTTTGGAATGAGACATTAGATGAGCAGGTGGCAACATACTTTTGGTCATGTATAATCCATAGAAGGGTTTTGGAACCTCTAACCCTGGYAATTTGACTGTTAAATCTACAATATGTAACTTTTTGGGCGACCTGACCAAATTCACATAGGAAATGTGAGTTATAGATCTGTCACTCTCATTGAAAGCAAGTCTAAGAAGTGGTAGATGTGTTCTATGTGCACCATTTCTATGCTTCACATTTTTAAGTTAATTTTTTGTGTCTTTTACTTTTGTTTTCATACAACAGCTTCAAACAGTTGAAAATGTTTTTTAAAATGTGGTTATGGAAAATATATTCCACAGTGGTTTAGATGGTAAAATATTTATCTATACAATGACTGCCTGTTTTGTCACAAACTGAAATTAGGCAAAGTATTAGAATTTTTGCAACCAGGAAACGGAGGAGCGATTTCTGCAGTGCACCTTTAAAATACTCATGCGTACGATAGCAATGGCTGCCAGTCTTGAACTGAATGGGAACTGCCATCTATTGATTATAGGTCTATGGTTGGTTGCAGCTGTCAGTTTGCCTTTAGCAAATTTCTAAATACAAATCAGCCAAAAATTTACAGTTTGGAGAGTAAATGCTGTCATTAACTAAATGTATAATGTATTTTAAAAATATACTACACACAAAAAAACATTGGATTCATAAAATATTTCATCAGTCGTATTCCTCAAATAAAAGGGGATGATGACACAATCTTTGCGAGATGGAGGGTATTTGATTTCTTTGGTCCTCAACTCGTGGCTCAGACACTTAATTTAGGATAAATGGAGTTCGCCTGCCGTGCAGCAGGTTAGTTCTGAAGGATTTGTTGCCATAGAAATTTACCTGGCTAAAAGGTGAGCCACTTTTGTGGTACAGGTTGTCTCGAGTTGAACCCAGAGTTGACCAAAGTTACCTAGCTAAGTCCTCAAACCTGATTCGTAGTATAGGGCTCTGAACCCAAAATACAAGCTTGTTTACGCCAATGACTGTAAGCAAATATAAACAAACCTGTATAGCCTCAAAACACGGTTAAAACTATAATGTKGATATCATRGATGGTCAGTCCTTGCATCCATAGCTCGGTCTATGAATTTGACAGTGGTTACATTTACTGTTGTTTTATTTCTTTACCTACCTATTGTTCACCTAATACCTTTTTTGCACTATTGGTTAGAGCCTGTAAGTAAGCATTTCACTGTAAGGTCTACACCTGTTTTATTCAGCGCACGTGACAAATAAACTTTGATTTGATTCTCCAGGCCCATCCCTCAGCTTTTTACCAACACACAGGCCGGGTGGCCACTTTGTTATTGCTTCAATAAAAGGAGTCTTGCTAGAGGTAGGCGTCCATGTCTGTACAGTGGGGTTAAATGACTTGCCATGCCACTCACATCACAACCAGCAATGTGAGAGGGATTGGCATTTATCAATAACAGAAAGCAGACTTGACCAACGCTCAAAGCCAAATGGCATATGTGATGAGCCCCAGTAAGGGATGGACACCGACTCCTCTGTATGACAGTGTAGTCACTCCAAGAAATATGTAGGAATAATAAAAGGGCACTASGTTTTACATTGAATTATAGCTAGAACAACCGGTATAATTACCGGACACCGCAAGTATGCCATTTTGTTATCCGAGACAAAAAAATAAAGTGATAGAATAAATGGTAAATACCACCATAAAATATGTACTTACTTATAAAAAATAATTACACCCAATTATTCAACTGGGAACGTTAGTAGGTTGACTACTCTGGCATAGAGCATATGTAGGCTAATGTAGCGAGGCCAATTTTGTATATCAAATACTTGAAGTAAAAAAGAGGACGCACCTGGTTTGACGGTCTTCAAACGAATGGGCTCCCGAAAGTGGCGAATGACAGCATGCGTGTCGCGGTTTGTAAGTCCACTGACGGGTGTTCCGTTGATCTCCAACAAAACGTCACCAAAATAGGGCATTGTACCGACGTGGCACAACATCACATCCAACTTCATCTGGCCCAGGTAAGGGAACTCTCCGTGTTCAGCACCCCCCAGCACCTCCACMACATTGCCGAATTCTCCGAGGCTTCCCCATGACACGGCACACTCCTGCACCTTGCTGGACCAATGTTTCTTCTTTTTCAGTGTTCTGGACATACTGTATCTTTTTGATGTGGTTCGTCACTGATCTGAAAGTGTGTCTTTGGTTTTGCTTTGTTTCACAAGCACTAATGCAGGAGAAAATATGGGCGAACAGAGATTTCTGATATTGAGTTATTCACTGGATCTGGTCGGAGTTTAATTTCTCTGTTGTAATTGAGAATTCACTTTTTCCGGGTAATGTGTAAATACATGTCGTATTGTCCAAGAAACCACMGTAATGCTGGAGTAGCATGACTTCCAATAAAATTCACTATGCGGGCTACATTAGCTGGCTATTCCACTGAAAATACGTCCGTAATATTGCAAAACTCTCAATGGTCTTTGTGCGTAAAACAGTAAATAAGACAGCAATACAGTGCCTACATAAATGCATCAATGTGTTTCAGCCTCCCCATCACCTTATCATAGGTTGGTTCTTCTCCTAAACCTTTGGATGGAAGTTGTCAAAACAAGGTATCCACTCACCTCACCATAGACTGCGTGAGAGACAAATCTTCTCGGAGATTTGGGACATCGGAAGCCGTATATTTAGTGCGTCAACGAGAGTGCCTTTATACCTGTGACAGAAAACTGCTGGTGTCGTTATCACAGCATTCACTTAATGGTAATTTATTCTCGTTCCAGGTCGTAGTTCGCATCCCACACATTTTGATGATGACAACCGCGACTGCATCCCTCGCTGCAGGTTAAACACACCTGGCACGGTGGCAGCGCCAAGCAAGATGCGCGAATCCCGGAACGCCCATTTATGCAGATGTCACTGCGCTCCGCTCAAATCAACAACCTTTTACACGGGCTCCATCCCTCGGTGTATAGTAGCAGAATGAACACTAAAAATGATTGCATACACATTATAGTGGGTCACTTTAGCAGTCTTGTATAATAGTAGGCTAGATAACGCAACGGTAAAGTAGTGTATAACTGTATAAATCTTTTGCCAACAGAAAATGGCATATGCCAGCAAAACAATCAGACAAAAAAAACTATGTGTTATAAACTAATAACTTAGTTTGTATAAACTACGTATAACCCCTTTATACATCCTTATTACGTTTTAGGAAAATATATAAATAGATGTTGCATTCTTGCTCTCAATACAGACAAGACCTACACTAATTGCATGGCAGAATTATTTGGGTGGAGGTTGAATCCTGTAATGGATAACAGAGATCTAAATACACAGTTGCTGTTAAAATTCATACAATTTTGAACACCAATTGCTTATAATCCAGGTGTGTATTATTCCCTGTCTCCACAGTGCCACCATCTGACTATTATTTTTATATAACTTCAATCCAGCAGAAGTGGAGAGGTAAGGCACATTCATTCAATAAAAAAAAATGTATACAGTAAATTGTCATTACTCTCTCTTCCCTGTGATACATATATTTGCTAAACTGACATGGACAGTGTGATTCAACAATAGGCCTAAGTCAACCTCAACAAATTGCTGGCATCATGTGATAGTTAACTCACTTTGTAGTGGCAGAGAAGTCAAGAAATGTCAAAGAAATCCAGACACACCCAGATATTTATTAACTTACTCTCTGCAGTGCAGCCTATACGGTGTGTCACGTTCCAAAGTGCTTGCTTCTGCATACCAGCATTTATCTGGATGAAACATAAAATCTTGAGATGTGTGTTTGGTTAGTGAGATGTCAGCCTGGACATTGTATTTAATAATTAGTTGACTGGTGGAGGGTGGTGAGCAGCACTGCCATGATGATGCCTTTGGTGAGGTCTAGGAATTGACTCACTTACACCCAGTTCTGTTCTACCCACCCTGAAAAGTACAAAGACTCAATGATTAGTCAAACTCTGATACTTCTCTACATACTCTGTTCAACAGCAGCAACATATGCACCTAATGGTGTTGGTGTGGGAGGAGAAGAAGGCATACTTTTTAAGACCAAGATCCGTGAAAATACCTTTTAAAGTTGGCATGGACTCATTGCAGATGGCTTGACTATTGACAATTTTTTTCTTACTTCTTCAAAGCCTATTTCCACATAGTACATTTTAAACCACATCTGGCCAGAATGATCACATTTGTGATTGTTTTAATGACARCTACATATCAAGAAACAAAAATGTTCTTTACAGAATATACAAGTAGTCAAGATACAAAAACACACTTGACAACAAAATGCAAAACTTTGATAACACAGAAAACAAGCAGCATTTTAAATATTGCCAGAGCCTTTCTGATGAACTTTGGTATAAAGAGAAAAAAAACAAGATAGGTAAAARAAAGTTTGTTTTAAACACAAATGCATGTCATGTGGACATAGTTGAGCTCCCATTAGAAAAGAACAGTCACCATACAAATCCATATATACACTGAACAAAAATAACCGCAACATGTAGTGTCTTTTTTCATGGGCTGAAATAAAAGATCCCAGAAATTTCCCATATGCACAAAAAGCAAATTTCTCTCAAATTCTGTGCACAAATTTGTTTACATCCCAGTTAGTGAGCATTTATTATTTGCCAAGATAATCCATCCACTTGACAGGTGTGGCATGTCAAGAAGCAGATTAAATAGCATGATTACACAGGTGCACCTTGTGCTGGGGACAATAAAAGGCCACTAAAATGTTCAGTTGTGTCACAACACAATGCCACAGATGTCTCAATTTGAGGGAGCGTGCAATTGGCATGCCGACTGCAGGAATGTCCAACAGAGCTGTTGGCAGATAATTTAATGTTAATTTCTCAACCATAAGATGCCTCCAATGTCAATTTAGAGAATTTGGCAGTACTTTCAACCGGCCACACAACCGCAGACCACGTGTAACCACACCAGCCCAGGACCTCCACATCTGGCTGATTGGCTGGGCCTGGCTCCCCAGTGGGTGGGCCTATGCTCTCACAGGCCCACCCATAGCTGCACCCCTGCCCAGTCATGTGAAAGCCTTAAAATTAGGGCCTAGTTAACTTATTTCAATTGACTGATTTCCTTCTATGAACTGTAACCTAGTAAAATCATTGAAATTGTTGCATGTTGCTTTTATATTTTTGTTCAATATAAAATCCAACATTCAGTAGAGCAAACCCACAATGGACTCGGATTAGAGAACTGTTTCTACCGGATGCATGGAGTGCGTTAAAAAGGGGAAAAAAGTGATTAAGCTATCGGCAACAATTACTACCTTGAATTGAAATGCTTTAATTATCCAGCAGAAAATGCAATCTGTGTATTAGCTCTATTCATGCCAATATTGAATCCAGTGGCATGGGGTTGGAATGATTTATTTTGGTATACAGGGGATGACCTGGTTTATAGAACTTCAAAACCATGGACTTTTGAAAAGAAGCCACAACAAAATTCAATTGTGTACAAGAATCATGTGCAAATTTGGTAAGTCACGTACCAGAGACAAAGAACAGTTTGAGACCAACTGCAACATTGACAAAAGGAGTCCTTTTTGATCAAACTCAAAATACAAAAATGTACCAGATGCATTATCAAGCAAAGTCACACGGAATGTCTTATCAAAAAGCTAYGATTTTAGCATGAATGCATTGTGTAACATAAGAAACAATCCTACATGGAGATGTATAACTGTCAACATGGTAGAGGCAGGAATAAAAGCATAGTAGTTGACATACACGTAAAAGAAACCAGCAATGAAAGTGTGCACGAGAGAGAGGAAATGCAATCATGTTTTGCTGAATCGGAAGTGCAATAATTGTGAGATTTCAAAAGGTGAAAAAGAATGACTAAAGGACAGATTCAACCAAACCAGTCAGGGCAATGTTCATGTAGTATCTTTGTTTGTATAGCCTTCACACATCTACATCTTATTCTGAAGTATCTATGTTCCATTGCCAAAATGATTGTTATTTTATTTGAGCAAAGGAAACAGGTGTGATTTAAATGAAAGACAACCCTTATTAAACAACTTGGTTTTAGCTAGATGAAATTTGTACCAACATTTTGGGCCAAATCCTGACTTGAGATCTACATGCTTTCCACAATGTTGCGGAAGTCAAGTTAGGAATCACCCTGGAGTGACTACAAACATTCTGACATACACACAAAAAAACAAATCTAACTTACTGCAGGTCAGGACAAAAATAATTCCAACTACCTTCTTAGGGTTTGAGGGATGTAGTTGTGAAAAGACAAATGTTTAAATCCATACAATACATTCTTCACAGTCCCAAGGTTAAATCTGGCCAGTATCTAGGGKTGATGAAATTGGGGGTAAAGGCATATATTATCAATTAGGAATCTAAAATGGCATACTGCATAATAAAACACACCAWGTATGAGGTAAGTGCCTGTAAAATAACCTTTTGAGAGGAAATGATGATCAGTGCATATGTGATTAGAAACCATAGGGTTACCTGATGGAGGGTTACTGAGAATGCCTGTTGAAATCCATCTGAAAGATGGCCATTAAAAAAAGGCCACCTGAACCATGATTGTCAAAATTATGTGCAATACCCAATATTTTCTTTGCTTGGATAGTGTGTTTTCATACAACAAAAAAACATGAGCAAYGACTGCCTCTATTACGACTGCCTCTATTTGACCCAAGGCAAAACAATCTTAGCTTAAGAGACATAGATAATAGGTGAAAATTATATCTCACACACACATCTAGGGCCATTGTCTCTGGGTTTGCATAATAGTAGACGATTACATTCAATACAGATGGCTAGAGGGATTCATTCAGTGATCCTATAGGTATGTACCACTCACTGCTGAACAAGAAACAACTGGAGTCTCTTTGACCCCTCTAGTCCTGGACGAGAGGAAGCTATGTCCTGGACTTTTAAATTAAAATCACTAAGGTTGCTCCAACAAGACTTTACCAAGAATGTGGCATCTGCAAGCAAAAAGCACAACAACTGGGGCATCCATCAACACTGCTGYCATTCCACCTTCAGTATGTCGTGAGAGCACGTTCAAATGTCTGACATCTTAAAAGTCAAAATGGCAGCATCCAACATGGCTCTTTGACACATACATTCATAGCTTCCTCTAGAATGAGAGGGAGGAAGGGGAGGTGGAGGGAATCAGGGGGCGTCATTCTCAAGCCCTAGATATGGTCCTTTTTCAAAATCATAGGAGCAAATAGTCTCTGCGTGACTGAAATAATCTAAATATACATGAAAGCATTTTTGGCAGAGTGGTCTTTTTGGAGGTAGTGGCTAAAGAAGACCCAGTGAGAGAGGATGGCAGTGTGTATAGGGAAGGGGGCAGAGCTTTATGTGGGGGCTTGGATGTGCTCCTGAGACGTAGTCCTATAAGAGGCACTTCTGTGGTACTGTGTGCTCTGGGGAAGGGAGAGCTCCACCTCCACACTCCTCTCCTCCCCTCCCTCAGCAACTGAAGATGCATAGGGAGTTGTGTGCAGCGTCACTGGCTGCTGTGACAGACCTGGTTGGGGCACTGTAGACAAGTCCTCCCCTTCGCCCCAAAACGACCTGGGGGGAACATCTGCAGAGACCAAACAGACATCAAATCMAAAAAATGTAATTGTATTTGTCACATGCGCCAAATACAACAGGTATAGGTAGACCTTACAGTGAAATGCTTACATTACTCAACAGAAAGGATTTGCATCCATAAAGAGGAGCTCATAGACTTGAACGTGTCGGTGCCTGAAAGTCTGCGAGCTCACGGTTTAGAATTCATGTCTGTCAGTTCGTTGTCAGTTCACAGTATGTCTGAGGTCACTGTTAGATAACAGGTCTGTGAGATCACTTTCCAAACATATCTCTGTGAGCTCACTGTTGACATGCATGCCACTAAGGTCTGTCAGACAGTCTGTAGCTGATCTCTCACCGGTGCTGTAGTGTTGTTCTGGGGGCCAGAGGGCTTTGCTCAGCCTCTTGGTGAGGAAGACTGAGGAGTTGTGGCTGGTGAGGAAGACTGAGGAGTCCTGGTTGTTGATGAGGCTYTCCAGGGCTGTGTCCTCATGCTGGCCTCGCTGCTCCCCATAGGGCTCCTTGGGAAGGTGGGCCATGATGCCAGAGAGACCCTTGTCCAGGGGGTCATCCTTGGCCAGGCAGGCATAGTACTCCCGGGTCCGAGAGTACATGTTAGCGTTGTCGTAGCAGTCCGAGCAGATGACCAGCGGCCCTGCACCACCTGTTGAGGACAATCTATTTCATCAAACTCTTGCTCTATAACAAACCACACTATCTGATGGAGACATAGACCTTTCAACAAAGCCTTTCAACAAAGTGTGATGAAAAAGCCATTGTTCATCTGTGCATTTAAGAGGATACATACAAGAGATTAATACGGTGTTTGTTGGTTCTCATAACTAAACCGACCTGTCGACACCCCAGCCAGTCCCTCGCAGGACTGCCCAGGATGGAAGCTGCTTTGTCCCGTGAACAGAGAGCCCACACGGCAGTGCAGCATCCCGTTGGCCTCGGTGTCCACCTCGCTGCCTGTGTCACTGTAGCACACACCTGGACAACACACAAACAGGATGGTGACTCACTCAATAGTTGACCCATCATTTAAAATTCAGAACAAGTTCAAGTTAGTTGGGAACAGATCTATGAACTGATATATATAAACAATAATTGACATCAATCCATTAATTTCCAGCCATTACATTAAATACTTGCTAAAAARAAGAATGCTCAATATATGAGTCATTGAACAAGTCAGCCTTGTGCAGACTCTGCCACGAGGAAACAGAATCAATAGATAATCTTTTCTGTCCATCGGTGGTTCGCTTTTGGAGTCAGGTCCAGGAATAGTTGTAACGTCATAATGTCAGAGTTCAGATGGACCTGCAAACTGTATTGTTAGGGGATCTGAAAAACCACGATCAGTCAATGGGAAATATCGTTATACTCTTGGGTAAAGTATTGATTTTTASGGCAATATTGGTAGAAAGAGGAAATTAGGAATACATGCATATTTAACTACATTAAGTAATGTCCGTTAGTTTACTCCAATCAGGGTAGGGATGGTAGGGTTGGGCGAAGAAAAAAAAAAGTATATTATTTTTTAATCATCACAAAAATAAAGGGTGATTAGAAATGATGCAAACAATTAAATTGATAACCCAAAATCCATCTGCAATATTAAAGCTGATCTGCCCCCTAAAAAAAAATAGCAGAATAACAGTCGGACTGAGTACAAAAACAGATGGGCCTCAGATGAAGGAGACAGATGGTGAATCTGGGAAGTAAGTATAGTTAAAGTTACCGTCAGTTCCCTTGTGGACGTAGCCAGTTCCCTTGTGGACGTAGCCAGTTCCCTTGTGGACGTAGCCGTTGGACAGTGGTGGCATGAGCTGCTGGTGGCTCCCTGCTTCAGAGTTGCTGTATCCCTCCTGAGGCTCAGACAGCGTTCCCTGAGAGGACAGGTAGCTGGGGATGTCTACCGGCAGGTTCATCTCATCTGAGTTGGTGATGCTGTAGTCCTCGCTCTTCCTTCGCATGTGGTAGATGACGATGACCCAGACTAGCGAGGTTCCCACCACGCAGCAGACCACCACGATCACAACGATGCCCACCGTGTTCCAGCTATCCTGGTCGTAGCCGCCCGCAGTGTCACAGTTGGGAGAGGGTAACACGCTGAGGTAGATGTGGCCGCGCTCCGTGCCCAGCGTGTTGGACATGATGCACGTGTACTTCCCTGTGTCCGCCGACCCCGCGTCCACGATGATGAGGAGCTGGTTGGCGGCGGCGAAGAAGTGTCGCTCGGTGAGGACCAGGGGCCCGTCATCCTTGGTCCAGTTGAGGCGGGGTGCTGGGCTTCCGCCTGCGATACACTGGAGCACTGCCGTCTCCCCACGAGCTACCGCCCTGTCCTTCAGGGGACGCATGAAGGACGGAGTTTCTGGGAGGAGAGAGATTTACATTTAACATACAGTAGTTCACATTCAATGATCATTTATCAAATTATAAACAGATGTGATTCATAAAGAAACTCTAAGGTCAGTAAACTATGCCGGGCAGGTAAGAATGAAGCTCACCTAGCACAGTGAGTGTAGCGTTGGCAGACAGGCTCCCTGCAGCGTTCTGGGCTGTGCAGCTGTACACCCCCATATCCTCCGTCTTTACATTGGCAATGAAGAAGATGTCATCGTCTGGCATGACGTGCATCCTTCTCTCCCGGGCAGCAGGGAAGTCTGTGCCCCCGTCTTTCTGCCAGGCGATCTGGGGGGATGGGTGACCCTCGGCAGCACACTCCAGCCTGGCCATGGTGCCCGTGCGGATGGTCAGGTCCATCGGAGTCTTCAGAAAGGACGGCAGCTCTGAGGGAGAGGGAAAACGAGAAAAAAAAGAAGTTAAGAAACGGATGAAGACAGCTTTCAATAGATGTCTATCGAAACAACCATGCAAGCTCGAACGTCAACAGCTAAATACCAAGGAACAAGTCAGATATTAGTCAGTAAAAACTCTTTAGGAGAGAAAACCAAAAGTCTATTCACCATTGACTGTGAGCTTGGCCCTGTTGGAGTAGTTAGAGCCAAAGTGGTTCGAGACAACACACTGGTAGCGTCCCTCGTCTGTGAAGTTGACGTTGAGGAGATGCAGCACGGTGGTGTAGAACAGCTTTCCCTCCTGGTAGCGGGCGTAATTCTGCACCTCTGCATCGTACAGCACCTCCCCGTCCTTCCTCCAGGCCGTGGCCATGGGGGAGTCACTGCTGCTTGAAGCCAGGCAGCTCAGAGTCACATTGGTCCCACGCAGGGCGGTGGCGGTCTCAGGGTGGTCAGTGATCCGGGGCTTTGGGAAGTCATCTGTGGGAAAGAGTGGACAGAGGGGGCCATGATATTAAATAAATAAGTTATGGGATAATTGTCCCAGTACGTGAGATCTGGTCCAGACTAGATAAAGCAGGGTAGGTAGCTAGGTGACTGACCACAGACCAGCTCCTCCAGGCTGACAGACAGGACGTTACGGCCCAGCAGGCTGGCAGGGTGAGCACACATAGCGGAGACAGACTGCAGGAAGCGGTTGTCAGTCAACCATGGGCCCAGCCATTGCAGTTGGCAGTCACACAGCAGGCTGCTAGTGTTCAGAAAACTGAGGACAGGRCACACAGTCATAATATCACATTATTCCATCATTCTTGAATTTGTGAATGTATTCTATACAGAAAATATTATTGTAAAATCTGCCACAAGGACTCCCAAGACACCACCTCAGAAATTAGTACTTCTTACTCACAACACTTTTAAGTTCATGTGAGACAACGAATCAGGGTGGATGGACATGATCCCATTCTTGCTCAGGTCCCTGTTGGTGAAAATAAATATGAATGAAGTGCTTCGCTAGCACCATGACACTATCAAAGTGGCATCTTATGATACTAGCACAATAAAACAGATGCACTGGGGTAATCAGAAACATCTATCTCGGTCTTGAAGTGATAGCTGCTGAATCGTCTTAATGGAGACCAACCATCCCTCAGAGTGGCTTGGCTATGGCGGTACTTACAAGTGCTCTAGTTCCTCCAGACTCTCAAAGGCTTCCTTTGTGATAGATTTAATCTTGTTCCGCTGTAGAATCCTGGGGAATAAACAGATTAAATATGCCAACAAATATTCTGCCAATATCAGTATCCATAGCAACAAAAGTAATATATTATGCAGATGCAGCACGGTGGTGTAGAACAGCCTTACAATGTGTTCAGCTTCTTCATTCCAACAAACACACCAATGGAATCCTCAATGGCCCAAGAGATCTCATTATTCCGTATGTCTCTGAAACGCAAACAGAAATATGTAAGATTTTTTTTTTCTTTTCCCCAGAATAAGAAGCACAAAGATCACCCTGATCTGCATTGCTTGGTGACGACACAGTACAAGACAGATAGAAGTTCATTTCTGCTCCGGGTGTCCAAACCAATTTGATTCATTTGGCAAATGTGAAGTGGCATACTTTCCAGAGTGTCATAGCTCAGTGCTCCTGCAGTTCTGATGAGGGGATTAATTGGCTGTGTTTAGCATTGAACGGTTCATGTGTCCTTCTAAACCCACAGAGGGCTTGTGTTCACAGGACAGGTCATGGGCGCTTTTTCTCCTTGCTCATGCCTTGGTGGATCTCAAAGGGCCTTAACTCTCTAATTCCCCCTGCTACGGACAGCCCAGGGATGTGTGCTGACCCAGAGCCCTGACCTCCCTCTTTATGCAGCTCAATGCCTTCTTGGAACTCAGCATGTCAATGAATGTGTTAGTTCCCCCTCCTCCACTTCCCAGAAGTGGATGAAAAGGTAGTATTTTGTTAATTGAGCCTTTCTGGTATTCTTCATGCCTCAGAGGTCTTAAAAGCTAAATTATGCGAATGAGGGGTTCTATACTACATGTAAAGACAAAGACATGACGACGAGAACATAAACGTTCTACTTACTATACTGCAGTTTAGTGGTCTACCATACAACAGTCTAATAGAGTACCAGTACACTAGGGTACTACTAATTCAACAAAACGAAGACAGGACCAATCTGATATATTAAAAAACAAAGGTTTTTATAGAGTGGTGCGAGGTTCTTACAGTGAGCGCAGATTGGCCAGACTGCTGAAGACTCCCTCTCCCAGGTGGCTGATGGTATTCTCTCCTAGGTTCAGGTTCTCCAGAAGGCCCAGTCCAATGAACGCGGTCTCCTCCAACCGGGTGAGGTGGTTGAAGGACAGATCTCTAAGGAGGACATCCCCAGAAGACAAGCTTGGACAATAGTCTTCGGCAATCATACTGTACTAAAACATCTTGGCCCCTTAAGAATGAGCTGAAATCCATGTGTTAACATCAACATAAATGATCTGCAATACACCCTCCCCAAGTCCCAAATAGATACTGGTCTTTCAGCTTCATAAAGGGGTAACAATAAACCCTAACGCACTCCCGTCTCAAACAGTGGGAGAAAAGTGGGGTTGGGGTTAGAAAGAGAACACTCACAGCTCCTCCAGCKTTTGGCAGAACTCCCAGGCGTCTGGTCGGATGATGCTGATGGTGTTCTGGTTGACCCGCAGAACATGCAGCATGTGCAGGCCATACAGCCAGCCTTTGTTGACCTCCGTCAAATTGTTGTGCTCCAGCTCTCTTAGAAAACATACAATTATTTTTTGCCCAATAGAAATTACTGGTAAATAATATAGTGTCATTTTGGAGTCACTTTTACATTAATGTGGATACTACCATGATTACGGTTAGTCCTGAATGAATCGGGAATAATGTGTGAGAAAGTTACAGATCACAAATATCATACCCCCAAGACATGCTAACCGCTCACCTTTACAATAACAGGCGAAGTTAGTATTTTTTTGGGAGGGGGTATGACTGTCTCTTATACACATCTAGATGTGTATAAGAGACAGCTTTAAAGGTTAGCATGTTTTGGGGACATGATCCTTGTGCATCTAACTTTCTCATTCATCATTATTTACGATTCATTCAGGACTATCTGTAATCATTGTAGCATCCACATTAATTTAGAAGTGTTTAGAAACAGATTATATTCTTATTAAGAAAATGAAACAATACATTGTTTACCATTCATTTCTACTGGACACAAAATAATCTGAAACACAACCAAAACAAACAGCAAATGCATCCAACAATCATTACGTTCTAGGAATATGGGACCAAATACGAAACTTCAAACTACTTTAATAGACATAAGTTAATTTGTTCCAATACTTGTGGTCCCTTAAATGGGAGGACTATGTATAAAATGTGCTGTAATTTCTAAACTGTTCACCCGATATGGATGAAAATACCCTAAAATTAAACCTGACAGTCTGCACTTTAACCTCAGTCATTGTATCAAAGTGCTGGAGTCAAAACAACAAATGTGTCACTGTCCCAATACTTTGAGCTCACTAGGGTTGGACGATGTCTGGAATGGTCCCATCCAAACATCTTTGATATACGATTGTATCGTCAATTTTTTTTTTTTACCCGGGGGTGGGGGTGCATCGTTGTGTTGCCTAGCAACACAGTAACCAATCTGTAATGCAGCCTGTGTCAAGCATAAACCTCTGCTCATTAGACTACATTGTGGAAATCATCTTACCAATAGTGTATTTTCTTGTGTGCAAATAATTAAATAAATAAACCAATCAATATGGTGATATGTGGTACCGATAACTTTGAATGGTGATTTGGAACCAAACGTTGTAGGCCTACAGTGTGATACGAGACCCCTTTCATTGGTGATTTCGGACAATTTCAACTGAGATCGAGTACGCTTGTTCACCATAGCAGACGTCGCTGGAAAGTCTTCTTGGGAGAGCTAAGCAAACAGTCACTCAGTGAGCAATAGCAGGCCAGCACAGGAGGAGATGATGACACACTGGCATGGTGGAGGGGGAAAAAGGGTTGATTTCCACTCTTGGACAACGTCGCCCTCAAATACCTCCATCTGTGCAAAAAAGCGTTCCGTCTTAACGTGTTTTCAGTAGGCCCATAGCATGTAATAWTKTTACTCAAGTCCAGAATCTATTAAAGCCAKAAAAAGTGAACAGGCTTGTTTTCCTTGCCAGAAACCTTTAGAAAGGTTACCATATAATGAAAAGAAAAACAGTCTGGATGGTTATTCATTGCACTTTTTAATTTGTTTAATTTCCAAAGCCTRTATCCACAGACGCCTCTTATTTTAAATAAATGTAGCCTAGGTTAGAATATCTGTTGTATGCCTTACACTTTTTTGCACTGTAATTTGTGGTTAATTTAGAACTTATTTTATTTACTTTATTTATTGTCATTTGTAGCCCATCCAAATGTGGGTTATTCTTTTTATAAGCGGCATTTATTTATTGTTCCTGCTTATCGAAAGCACTGCTGTGGGAGCTTATGTAATGAGCACCGGTGATCAGCTCACTGGTCACCATAGCAACACCCACCCGTAGCACGCGCTTCAGCAGGTATATTTCACTGGTCATCCCCAAAGCCAACACTTCCTTTGACCGCCTTTCCTTCCAGTTCTCTGCTGCCAATGACTGGAAMAAATTGCAAAAATCACTGAAGCCTTATATCTCCCTCTCTAACTTTAAGCATCAGCTGTCAGAGCAGCTTACCGATCGATCACTGTACCTGTACACAGCCAATCTGTAAATAGCACACCCWACTACCTCATCCCCATATTGTTACTTATCCTCTTGCACCCCAGTACATCATCATCTGCACAGCTACTACTCCAGTATTAATGCTAAATTGTAATTATTTTACCTCCATGGCCTATTTATTGCCTTACCTCCCTACATTTGCACACACTTTACATAGACTTTMTATTGTGTTATTGACTGTACATTTGTTTATGTGTAAMTCTGTGTTGATGTTTTTGTCACACTGCTTKGCTTTATCTTGGCTAGGTCGCAGTTGTACTTGTTGCAACTGGCCTACCTGGTTAAATAAAGGTGAAAAAAATTAAATAATGAAATGCCCATTGCTCAATTCAAGGATATGAATAAACACYTCAGTGCTTGAGGCGTCACTACAGACACCCTGGTTCAATTCCAGGCTGTATCACAACCGKCCGTGATTGGGAGTCCCATAGGGTGGCGCACAATTGGCMCAGCATCGTCCAGGTTTGGCCRGTGTAGGCCGTCATTGTAAATAAGAATTTGTTCTTAACTGACTTGCCTAGTTATATAAATAAAAAAGGCTACATTTAAAAATATATATATCCCACAATAATATAAATATCTGTTTAGAAGTTTAACGTGTACAAGTTACATTTACTGCACATTTTATTGAATTACATTTTTTATTTMGTGTAGGCCTATATTATTGGCTGTTTGGTTTGCAAGGATTTTCCGGCGGCACACAATTTATTTTTCCTAAAGCTTTGGTCAGGTGGAGGCCAGAAACTTATAAGGTTTGTTTAAACTTCCCATTCGATTATTCTATCTTGCAATTATTGGTTCTCTCCCTCATTATTACCATATCATGTTGATATTTAGGCTATTCACAAACATTTCTGAGATAGAACTCTTTTACTGGGCTCCTAGATTCATTTGAAAGTAGATCATGAAATATATGCTTAGACCAACAAGTCATATTCAAATAAAATCGAGATTGGGAGAAAAAAAGGGAAATTAAGCTCATAAAACAAGCCAGACAAAAGGCGTGTCTGCGGTAAAAGGCCCATGATCATCCGACATTGGCAAGGTGAGCGAGATAAATGTTCTGACATTTTGCACAGCTTTTGACACTCTCCACTCCGTCTACAATATACATACATTGTAGGCCTACTCTTGCATTATGTTAAATAGTAGGCTAAGTCTACCTACATATTTATTGAAAAAGGCTTATGGCAAATAGGAATAAGTAGGTCATTTGGCTGCGAGCTGCACTGTTGTGCGCTGCCCGACTGCGGCGGTGCCAGACATGTTCAAATATGTAAAAAAAAGTTTTAATATATAAAAACTATCGTCTGTCACATCACGTTTTCGTCGACAACGTCTGTCAAACATAGTTGATTTCCGATTGTATCGTAATATAACCCAACCCTTAGARCTCACCATCTCATCGGTGTMATTTCCAATTGGAGCAAATTAAGCATAGTGGGCAGAACAAGCAAGGAGGTGGGCATAACCAAGTACAATCTAGCGAGAAACTATTGGCGTTTGTAACACTCCTAAACAATGCTATTTTTTTTTTTACTTTGGCAAAGGGTCAAGTCCACTAAACTTAGTGCACTCTGTTTGTAACAGATTGGAGTTTTGGGAAAGAAAACTGAATTGGGAGCAAACGTTTCAAAATGAGAAAATTTGCAGAATGTTGGCCAAGTATTATCTAGC
Organism: Salvelinus sp. IW2-2015; assembly: GCF_002910315.2. Classification (NCBI taxonomy): domain Eukaryota; kingdom Metazoa; phylum Chordata; class Actinopteri; order Salmoniformes; family Salmonidae; genus Salvelinus; species Salvelinus sp. IW2-2015. The sequence continues at coordinate 42,821,946 of NC_036838.1, forward strand.
TCCATATTCATATTCACTGGACTTTCTCTTATCACCATATTTGATGAACAGATGCTTCAGATTTATACATCCTGTGAGACATCTGGCTCCTCCTATCTGTGCAAATACTGTACTGATCTTTCTTATAAAAGACTAAAAGGCAGAAGAACTCACAGCTCCTCCATGTTGTTGAGCCCAAAGAAAGCGCCATCCATCAGCTTTGTGATGCCATTCCGCTGCATCTTCAGTGATTTCAGTAAGTCCATCCCTTTGAAGGTCAGGCTGTCCACCATCTTGATCTTGTTGCGCTTTAATTCCCTAGGGAAGAGTCAGAATCAGGCAGTTTAGAATAAGTTGTTTCAACTACTATAAAACAGTACTACATACTGAATCTGTGAAATCTAAAAATTCACAATCACGAATGCAAATTGTTTAAAGAAAATATATTTAACTAAGGATAGTCCCTCATGCAAAAGTATTGAACACATTCAAAAGCTTAACATATGTAGACTAAATCATGTAAGAAACCAACCATCTAGCGAGGGTCTGGTAATTAGGTTTGCACACTGCTCATCATTGCTATGGAAATAGTTTGACTGAAGCAGAACATTGACTTACAGGAACTGCAGCTGGGGAAGCCTGAACACTTTGTATGGTAGCAGTGTTATTCTGTTCCTGTTCAGCTTCAGAACCAGCAGGGAGCTGGAGATGTTGTCAAAGCAGCCAGGTTCAAGGACACTGATCTTGTTATTGCTTAAATTCCTGGGAGATAGAGATGCAGAAACATTCAATCAGGAAGGGCGATCAGTTTACTTTTACATTACACCTGCATGTATACATTCCAAACACTTTAAGTTCTTTATTTTGGATTAAGAAGTCACATTAATACAACATTAATAAGCCAATAACAAGTAAAGTAGAACACACCCTTTTGGTTGTAGCTGAAACAACCATCTCCTCCCTCCTTAGAAGTTGTCTACTATAGTTGGAAAACAATGCCACAGGCAGGACTCACAAGTATTTCAGCTGCATGGGTGGGAAGGCTCCAGCCTTGATCTCTGAGATGGAGTTAGATGACAGGTCAAGTGTCTCCAAGGAGATGTATGGATGCAGCTGATGCATCCACAGCTCCGAGATCCGGTTGTGGACCCTGTGCACAATGAGCAGTAATGTACATAATAATCAACATTAATCTACATAAATATACCATCAATGTGTATTTATGCCCAAATCATGGCATAAGAATGCAGGGTAGGACAGAAGTTACCCGGCCGGTGATTCCTTTCTTCCGAAACTTCCCCTATTGTATAGTGATGGTAAGTTCAGCTCTTTTTACTGACTTATCTTTTCAACTCATTCAGTCAAAATAACAAATCTTTCAACTCATTTCATTCATTGGAGTCAGTCATGCCCATAGCATGCGAACAATGAACTGACAACTTGAAAATCGTGTCATGATTCTACAAGCCTCTCGTTCACCATAGGGGGCTTATTGCAGCTGTTATTCGTGACAGACGTGTAAAACGTGTGCTTTAAACAACGTACATTTGTTGATAGGCATGCAAACACATAAGATTATTCCTTGATACATTAGAAACGAGGTCGAGACCAGTTGTGATCGCAACTGGACTAGGTTGTGAACGACTCTTGGCGGAATGCATTGCTTGACTGAGATGAGGGTGATAAGAACAATGTCGTTGGCGAACTGCAGCCCTCCAAATAATTCTGTCCAAAGTTTGTTGAGCAGAGGCTGTGTATGTTTTGGTTCTACAAAGCTGTGTCCATAACCGTCAATAAATTGCATTCATTCTTGCACCATGCGATTAATTGTCAGTTCTAAACATGCATTTTTCTTCTCTATGCTCATGATCTACACTGAACAAAAATATAAATGCAACATGCAATCATTTCACAGTTCATATAAGGAAATGAATGTATTAGGCCCTAATCTATGGATTTCACATGACTGGGCAGGGGCGCAGGCATTGGTGGGCCTGGCTCACCAATCAGAACGAGCTTCTCTCCACAAAGGCGCTTTATTACAGACAGAAATATTCCTCAGTTTCATCAGCTGCCCGGTCTTAGACGATCCCGTAGGTGAAGAAGCTGGATGTGGAGGTCCTGGGCTGGCGTGGTAACACGTGGTCTGCGGTTGTGAGGCCGGTTGGACGTAGTGCCAGATTCTCTAAAACAATGTTGGAGGTGGCTTATGGTAGAGAAATAAATATTAAATTATCTKGCAACAGCTCTAGTGGACATTCCTGCAGTTAGCATGCCAATTGCACACTCCCTCAAAATTTGAGACATCTGTGGCATTGTGTTGTTTGACAAAACTGCACACTGTCCCCTGCACAAGGTGCACCTGTGTAATGATCATGCTGTCTAATCAGCTTCTTGATATGCCACACCTGTCAGGTGGGTGGATTATCTTGGCAAAGGAGAAATGCTCACCAACAGGGATGTAAACAAATGTGTGCACCAAATTTTGGAGAAATAAGCTTTTGTGCGTATGAAATATAAGACCCCAGAAATGATTCAGTTTATGAAAAATGGGACCAACACTTTACATGTTTCGTTTATATTTTTGTTCAGTATATCTTCCTTCGAGCATWTGGCAGACAGTTGGTGGTCAAAACAAGTCTCTGGAGCCGCTGAGCCGGAGAAGCGTGTATTAATCCTGCTGTAGGACTCATTGTGGCCAGCACTCGCAGGTCAAACAAACTATGGCACGCATACTACGACAGGACACCTAGGAATCATAATCACACAACTTACAGAGAGGAGGAGAAAAATGTTTGACTTACAATGAGAGTGTTGTGATGTTTGGGGTAACTTCTCCAAGGTATGGAACAGTTGTCAGATCATTATGATTCATAGTGCTGAAAAAGATTCCATTAGTTATTACAGAGAATTCCAGACACCTTTCAGTGGACCTTGCAGCTGCTTTGGCATCTTTACAAGAAAAACTAAAATGATCACATCCAGATCAGTGGCGGTAAGTGCCTGTCATTCATATTCCATTCACCCAGCTCAATGTAACATCAATAGAATTAGGCTACTTCATGACACTCAATTTCACAACACTCATCGTGAGGTTGCTACAACCTAGTCTACGAATTAAAGTTTACAACGTAGGTGCACAGGTCGAGAGAGAAATTACTAATCCAGGACAGAGTGACACATTCAATACCGCCTATGCACACACTTGCATGCATCTAGTTGATCTAGGGTATAATTATTAGTTCAAACAGTTAAAGAGTTTCTATTGGACAAATTCAGGTATGTTTATCCCCGTTTGATTCTGTTTGCTTCCGTTTAAGAAACATTTTTCAAGAGAATCTGCGTAATGAATACCTGAATACATTGATCACACAAACACAGTTCACTTTCATAGCAGCCACATACAAACAGCATGATCACTTTGCTAGTTGTATAATTCATTCGACATCTACATGCTCTCCTCCTCTCACCATTTCCTTTCGCTTGTGGACTTCAGTKCACAGCACAGCTTTCCAAGCCAAAACGTCATACCCTAACTGCTAAACACAGTCTACATYATCATATTAGCTAACGTCATAACCAACATAACTACTAGAACTAATGTTTTAGTRAACCCGTTACAATCATGCAGTACAGTTTACAACAGCAAGCAGTTTTGCAGTTTATACCTGCGGGCCCCAGTGGCAATACATTTATAAAACCAAAAGATTACCTTGACTTGGAAGAGTTCCAGTGTTGGATAGCCTTGGCCAGCTAGCTAACATAGCACCCCTCTCTGTTTGAGTAGGCTAAACGAGCTAGCTGCTTTCGCTAACTAAGTAAGTGAAAGTTAAGCAAATACAAAATATAGCTAGTGCTCTCTCCCTCTTGCTTCTTCATTTTTTTATCAATTAATTTGTTCCAAACTGTTCAACTATTGTCTCTCTGAGTCAACTAACTTACTCACCACATTTTATGCACTGCAGTGCTACTAGCTAACTTTAGCTTATGCTTTCAGTACTAGATTCAATATCTTATCCTTTGAGAGGACAACATGTCAGTTCATGCTACAAGAGCTCTGATAGGTTCGAGCAGGACGTCATCATAGTTACTGTATAAGCCTTTGAAAGGGAGTATGAACCATGAGCCTCACGTTTTGTATTGAAGTCAATGTACCCAGAGGAGAAMGGAAACTAGCGGTCCTCCGCATACACCATGGTGCTATCCCRGAGATTGCGGTTGAGGTTACTGTAGCGCGTCATTGCAAAACAGTGTGTTTTAAATCAATTATTTGGTGACATTCATATATTTTGTATCGTTTTCTGTTTCACTGTTTTTATTTTTCTGAAATTCACTGAGGATGGTCCTCCCCTTACTCMTCTGAGGAGCCTCCACTGATCCACATATATATCTAGCTAAAGCACTTGACATAACGTTAGACTTCGCTAGCAAACTACCATGGCCAGGTAGCTTGAGGAGCCACTGCAGCTTGTAAACAAAGGTGCTAGCTTGTTACCGATAGGCTAGCTAATATTGGGCTACTTACAGATGAGTTATCCCATGAGGTGGATCCAGGGGGGCCGCTGACAACCTTTTCCTATTGCAATCCAGGATTTGGATTTCGTCTGACCCCCTTGGACAAGAGCATGGAGCAGGGCAGGAATCCAGTGCCCAGCAGGCACTCAAACACAACAACAAGAGGGCCGGGGGGATGGGCCAGCCTTCCGCCATTTTAAAAGTCTAACTATCAATACGAGGCTAGTTAGCTTCTGACAATTATAAAATGTCTAACCGACAACACCAACCGATTCATATAACTTCATATTAATAAAATAAACCCCCTCTTTCACATGAGTCGAATAACATTGCGAAAGATTTTCTTCCAACTTGCCCATGGCAGCCCAGCTCAGATTTTTCCTCCTTTCCCTTAGAATTTTCTTCCGCTTCCAATCTCATCACAAATCCCAAGATAAGTGGCTAGCAGCTAGCATTCTTAAAGTAAACCTGAATGTCGATGTTTCCACGGACCAAGTTCATTTGACTTCATATCAAACAGATGTGGATCGTGCAAAGTGTTCTGACTAAACATATTAATTATCTAGCTACCAAAGTATGATTATCGCGAATTATGTTTCGAAGGAACAACAATAGCGATAAAATATAGTGAATCCTGCCTCTTTAGAGCATGTTTACAGCTGTCCTATTGGTCAGTATGCATGCTTCTCAATTATTTTCTCTTAACTGATTCGATTTTCAATAATAAATAGCTAGGTACTGGTTGAGAGAACGTCAAAAGCTCTAATTTTATAAAGAGCTCATGTCATGCACACATTTGTTTTTGATGTTTTACAAAAGTAGAAGTTGTAGAGCAGTCTGGGCTGGGCTATATTATTATCCCGATAATAAGGCAAACTCAAGCGGCCTGGCCCCGGGCCACATTCAGTTGCAAAACGTTCTCGAACGTTGCAGATAGAAAACCATGAATAGAGCCGCAGTGATTCTTTATTCGCAATGTGGTTTCASAGCATGTAGTATTATTCTGTATGTAAATTCGAGACACCACGTTTAGAGTATGTTACCTTTTGTATGGTATGTATTTCACATTTTAGTCATTTGGCAGATGCTCTTATCCAGAGCGAGTGTATACATTTGTGTCAATTTCTTATATTTTAGTATTTGCAATTCGTTAAACATGTTACGAATTGCAATACGGACAATATGTTAAGAATTTGTTGTGGCTAACATTAGCTAGCTCTAGGGGTTATCAGAGGGTTAGGGTTAGCTAACATGCTAAGTAGTTGCAAAGTTGCTAATTAGCATGACATTTGAACATGCAACCTTTGGGTTACTAGACAGGTATTATAGACCCACCTACATACCTTTCATGTTTGCCTTAATAAGTAACCTATCTTATGTAACCATAACATACTCATTTGAGTGTCCTGGATTTGCGTGTGCTATGTTACAGTGGGGCAAAAACGTATTTAGTCAGCCACCAATTGTGCAAGTTCTCCCACTTAAAAAGATGAGAGAGGCCTGTAATGCCTGTAATTTTCATCATAGGTACACTTCAACTATGACAGACAAAATGAGGGAAAAAATCCTGAAAATCACATTGTAGGATTTTTTATGAATTTATTTGCAAATTATGGTGGAAAATAAGTATTTGGTCACCTACAAACAAGCAAGATTTCTGGCTCTCACAGACCTGTAACTTCTTCTTTAAGAGGCTCCTCTGTCCACTCGTTACCTGTATTAATGGCACCTGTCCACAACCTCAAACAATCACACTCCAAACTCCACTATGGCCAGACCAAAGAGCTGTCAAAGGACACCAGAAACAAAATTGTAGACCTGCACCAGGCTGGGAAGACTGAATCTGCAATAGGTWAGCAGCTTGGTTTGAAGAAATCAACTGTGGGAGCAATTATTAGGAAATGGAAGACATACAAGACCACTGATAATCTCCCTCGRTCTGGGGCTCCACGCAAGATCTCACCCCGTGGGGTCAAAATGATCACAAGAACGRTGAGCAAAAATCCCAGAACCACACGGGGRGACCTAGTGAATGACCTGCAGAGAGCTGGGACCAAAGTAACAAAGCCTACCATCAGTAACACACTACGCCGCCAGGGACTCAAATCCTGCAGTGCCAGACGTGTCCCCCTGCTTAAGCCAGTACATGTCCAGGCCCRTCTGAAGTTTGCTAGAGAGCATTTGGATGATCCAGAAGAAGATTGGGAGAATGTCAGATGAAACCAAAATATAACTTTTTGGTAAAAACTCAACTCGTCGTGTTTGGACGACAAAGAATGCTGAGTTGCATCCAAAGAACACCATACCTACTGTGAMGCATGGGGGTGGAAACATCATGCTTTGGGGCTGTTCTTCTGCAAAGGGACCAGGACGACTGATCCATGTAAAGGAAAGAATGAATGGGGCCATGTATCGTGAGATTTTGAGTGAAAACCTCCTTCCATCAGCAAGGGCATTGAAGATGAAACGTGGCTGGGTCTTTCAGCATGACAATGATCCCAAACACACCGCCCGGGCAACGAAGGAGTGGCTTCGTAAGAAGCATTTCAAGGTCCTGGAGTGGCCTAGCCAGTCTCCAGATCTCAACCCCATAGAAAATCTTTGGTGGGAGTTGAAAGTCCGTGTTGCCCAGCAACAGCCCCAAAACATCACTGCTCTAGAGGAGATCTGCATGGAGGAATGGGCCAAAATACCAGCAACAGTGTGTGAAAACCTTGTGAAGACTTACAGAAAACGTTTGACCTCTGTCATTGCCAACAAAGGGTATATAACAAAGTATTGAGATAAACTTTTGTTATTGACCAAATACTTATTTTCCACCATCATTTGCAAATAAATTCATAAAAGATCCTACAATGTGATTTTCTGGATTTTTTTCCCTCATTTTGCCTGTCATAGTTGAAGTGTACCTATGATGAAAATTACAGGCATTACAGGCCTCTCTCATCTTTTTAAGTGGGAGAACTTGCACAATTGGTGGCTGACTAAATACTTTTTTGCCCCACTGTACGTCTAGTCTATGAGACCAGTCTGTTATTCTACATGTCAGAGAGGGATGTTTGTGTAAAGGACATCACGCTGCTTTGCTTAGCAAGTAACAYTTCCTCCCGATTCGGCCCATWCCTGGCATGAACTCGGGACATCTTAACCAATCCGCAACCTCAAAAGCTAGCTAATGAGGCAATTCAAGCGGGAGAGGAATACGTTTCACACATCCCCATGTGCTACTACATTCACCCCACAAACTTACTCAACAGTGACCCCAGCGTTGAGCTGAGAGCAACTGTAGATACAGGTCACGGTACCACTGTAAAGGATGGCATGCTGCTTGCTTAGCAAGTACCACTTCCTCCCGATGCAGCCCATACCTGGCACGAACTCGGGACCTCTGCCTCATAAACACACTTGACCGCAGTCCTCAAGCGTCTTAGCCGATCACGTCACCTTAAAAGCTACCTAATGAGGCAATACAAGAGGGACACTTAAGGCTGAGGATATAGTTTCACACTGTATCTCAGTGCTAGAGGYGTCACTACAGACCCTGGTTTAATTCCAGGCTGTATCACAACCGGCCGTGGTTGGGATTCCCATAGGGCGGCACACAATTGGCCCAACGTCGTCCAGGTTTGGCCAGGTGTAGGCCGTCATTGTAAATAATAATTTGTTCTTAACTGACTTGCCTAGTTAAATAAAGGTTATAAAAATAAAAAATAAATTGAAATGTGCTACATTTGTTCTATAGCACATTTTTTATCCAAAACCTTAACTCCAGCTGAACATGCCCCGAGTTCCAAAAGCATCATAAAGGGATACTTCCCCCAAATTTCCAAATTACATAGGGCGATTTCAGAATAACTTTTTGCATTCCTGTCTTTTGTAACCTCTTTCGACATCTATCTCACATACATATTAGCCAACACRTGATACATTTCTGAAATCCTCATGATGTTTCCTACTCACACACACAACAGTTTGTTTGTATAACATATTCACAGGAGGCATGACACATCAATTTGTGTACACTGAGTCAAAACCATATTTTCACTTCGCATTTGGTAGACTGGGACAGCAGGTTAGATAAACTKGGACACCATTATTATAGTCCTAATTGTACCCCAGGGACAATTCAATTTTGTGTGATTAAGAAACATCTGATCTATATAGACCTATATTTATATTGATGTCTGAAGAGGTTACAGAAGATGGAAATGCCAAAAGTGTCCCACTTTTTCTGAATTAATTTAAATAACAGTACTAATTACAGTACTACGAGAAAATGTTTTAAGAATATAGTACTACAAAAACCAGAGCCCCGCCTAACCTAGGTACAGAGGGTCCCTAACGTAAACTGGATCTCTTTCTTCTGTTGAAAAAGCCTATAAGACTGTCAAACTATAGCTACTCCTTGCTGTCCTACTTTAGCTAGCTATGGCTGGTAAAGCTGAACAACAACAAAARAATGACTGAATTACAAAATGTAAACCTGATATTGGCAATTATGTATTTTGATGCACCAGTACACAGTATGCACATTTACATCACAATTTGGCACAGTGCATTATTAATGACAGTTTTATAATCTAAACATCACCTGAGAAAAAACTACAATATGTCACTGAGCTTACCATGTGCTTCGCAGGGTGAGCTTCCTGTTTGAAGCTTGCTCTGCACCCTTCTATGTCAAGTGATATGATTTTTATCATGTGGTTTCTCTGCAAAAGCTTAGAAACAATAGTTTAGATTGTCTTTTGTCAGACTAAGAAATAAATGTGCAAGGATTAAACTGTCTCAGTTTATATGATGTCCCACTCTTTCCCGAATTCACTGTTTTGGTTTCCTTACCCTGTAAGCAGTCTATGGACTAGGTATGACAGCAATCCATGCTTTGGTTTTGTTTACCTAGCCATTGTTTCAAATGCTACCATTTTAGCACTCGCGGCACAAATCCAATGCAAGCCAATGGTACCTATATTAGCATTTCCACGCTTCATGTCCAAATCATCTATGATGAATGAGAAAGTTTCAGACGCACAAATATTATACCCCCAAGAMATGCTAACCTCTCACCATTACAATAACAGGGGAAGCTAGCATTTATGGGGGGTTATGATATTTATGCCTTTGTAACTTTCTCACTCATCATTATTCACGATTCTTTCAGTATTGTCTGTAATCATGGTTGCATCTACATTCATGTATAAGTTAATGTAGAAGTGATCATAGTGATTCCAGAATATAATTAAAACAGGTTAATATGCCCCACCAACATTAGACAAAAAACTGTAATATCTTATGTTTCACCGAGTAGTGGCTGAATGACGACATGGATAACATACAGCTGGCGGGGTTTTCAGTCCATTGGCAAGATAGAACAGCTGCCTCCGGTGAGACAAGGGGTGGCGGTCTGTGTCTATTTGTAAATAACAGCTGGTGCACAAGACATTTTGAGGTTTTGCTCGCTTGAGGTAGAGTATCTCATGATAAGCTGAAGACCACACTATTTACCAAGAGAGTTTTCATCAATATTTTTCATAGCTGTCTATTTACCACCACAAACCGATGCTGGCACTAAGACGGCACTCAACGAGATGTATAGGGCCATAAGCAAACAGGAAAATGCTCATCCAGAGGTGGCGCTCCTAGTGGCCASGGACATTAATGCAGGGAAATTTAAAGCAGTTTTACCTCATTTCGACCAGCATATTAAATGTGCAACCAGAGGAAAAAAAACTCTAGACCACCTTTACTCTACACACAGACGCGTACAAAGCTCTCCCTCGCTCTCCATTTGGCAAATCTGACCATAACTTTATCCTCCTGATGCTAAAGAAGGAAGTACCAGTGACTCGCTCAATAAGGAAGTGGTCAGAGGACACAGATGCTAAGCTACAGGACTGTTTTGCTAGCACAGACTAGAATATGTTCCGGGATTCTTCTGATGGAGTTGAGGARTACACCACATCAGTCACTGGCTACATCAATAAGTGCATCGATGACATCGTCCCCACAGTGACCGTACGTACCCCAACCAGAAGCCATGGATTACAGGCAACATCCGCGCTGAGCTAAAGGGTAGAGCTGCCGCTTTCAAGGAGCGGGACTCTAACTCGCTGTGCCCTCTGACAAACCATCAAACAGGCAAAGCGTCAATACAGGACTAAGGTTGAATCGAACTACACCAGCTCCAAATCTTATCGGATGTGGCTGTGCTTGAAAACTATTAGGGACTAYAAAGAGAAGCACAGCCACAAGCTGCCCAGTGACACAAGCCTACCTACCAGAGCTAAATAACTTATATGCTCGCTTTGAGGCAAGCAACACTGAAGCATGCATGAGAGCATCAGCTGTTCCGGATGACTGTGTGATCACGCTCTCCGTAGCCGATGTGAGTAAGACCTTTAAACAGGTCAACATTCACAAGGCAGCTGGGCCAGATGGATTACCAGGACGTGTACTCTGAGCATGCGCTRACCAACTGGCAAGTGACTTCACTGACATTTTCAACCTGTCCCTGACCGAGTCTGTAATACCAACATGTTTCAAGCAGACCACTATAGTCCCTGTGCCCAGGAACACTAAGGTAACCTGCCTAAATGACTACCGACCTGTGGCACTCACGTCTGTAGCCATGAAATGCTTTGAAAGGCTGGTCATGGCTCACATCAATACCATTATCCCAGAAACCCTAGACCCGCTCCAATTTGAATACCGCCCCGACAGATCCACAGATGATGCAATTTATTTTGCAGTCCACACTGCACTTTCCCACCTGGACAAAAGGAACACCTACGTGAGAATGCTATTCATTGACTATAGCTTAGCGTTCAACACCATAGTGCCGTCAAAGCTCATCACTAAGCTAAGGACCCTGGGACTAAACACCTCCCTCTGCAACTGGATCCTGGACTTTCTGACGGGCTGCTCCCAGGTGGTAAGGGTAGGTAACAACACATCTGCCATGCTGATCCTCAACACAGGGGCCTATCAGTGATTGTGCTCAGTCCCTTCCTATACTCCCTGTTCACCCATGACTGCAWGGCCAAGCAAGACTCCAACAGTATCATTAAGTTTGACGACGACAGAACATCACTGACAACCTCTCCCTCAACGTGATCAAGACAAAGGAGATGATTGTGGACTACATAAAAAAGAGGACCGAGCACACTCCCATTCTCATCGACGGGGCTGTAGTGGAGCAAGTTCATTAGTGTCCAAGTCACCAACAAACTATCATGGTCCAAACACACCAAGACAGTCGTAAAGGGGGCACGACAAAACCTATTCCCCCTCAGCAGACTGAAAATATTTGGAAAAGTTCTACAGCTGCACCATCGAAAGCATCCTGACTTTGTTGCATCACCGCCTGGTATGGCAACTGCTCGGCCTCCGACCATAAGGCACTACAGAGGGTAGTGTGTACGGCCCAGTAGATCACTGGGGCCAAGCTTCGTGCCATCCAGGACCTCTATACCAGGCAATGTCGGAGGAAGGCCCATAAAATTGCCAAGGACTCCAGCCACCCTAATCATAGACTGTTCTCTCTGCTACCGCACAGCAAGCGGTACTGGAGCGCCAAGTCTAGGTCAAAAAGGCTTCTTAACAGCTTCTACCCCCAAGACATAAGACTCTTGAACAGTTAATCAAATGGCTACCCGGACTATTTCCGTTGTCCCCACCCAACCCCCCATTTTTACGCTGCTGCTACTCTCTGTTTATTATCCATGCATAGTCACTTTCCACTACCTACATGTACATATTACCTCAATTACCTYGACTAACCGGTGCCCCCGCACATTGACTCTGTACTGTAACTCCCTGTATATAGCCTCGCTACTGTTATTTTATTTTTGCTCCTTCATTATTTGTTATATATATATATATATGTATTTTCTTAACTACATTGTTGGTTAATGGCTTGTAAGTAAGCATTTCACTGTAAGGTCTACTACACYTGTTGTATTTGGCGCATGTGACAAATCAAACTTGATTTAATTGATAAATCAACAATAAAAGTATTTGATCAATGAATCTCAAATCAATGATGAGAGTATAGTCAGATTAACTGATACCTGATTTGGGAGGATGGGCTTGTGGTAATGGCTGAAGCGGACTCAGTGKAATGGTATCAAATACATCAGTGGAATGGTATCAAATACATCAAACACATGGTTTGAACAGTTTGAACATGCATATAACATTAGTGTGGGTTAAAACCTCTACTGGATCGGTGTCCCGTCAACGGGACAGTTGTTTCTGAATATACTATAACAACGTTTTAAACAACAACCAATTTTCAGGTACATATACATGTCTTATATGGGCAGTTTTTACCCCCCTCATCAATCAATACACAATATCCCATCATGACAAAGCAAAAACTGTCAACATTTAATTAATTAAACATAAAACATAAACATCTAATTTATTAAACATAAAAAATGGAAATATCAAATTTACATAAGTATTCAGACCCTTTACTCAGTACTTTGTTGAAGCAYCTTTGGCAGCGATTACAGCCTSTAGTCTTCTTGGGCATGACGCTACAAGCTTGGCACACCTGTATTTGTGGAGTTTCTCCCATTCTTCTCTGCAGATCCTCTCAAGCTCTGTGAGGTTGGATGGGGAGCATTGCTGCACAGCTATTTTCAGGTCTCAAGAGATGTTAGATCGAGTTCAAGTCCAGTCTCTGGCTAGGCCACTCAAGGACATTCAGAGACTTGTCCCAAAGCCACTCTTGCGTTGTCTTGGCTGTGTGCTTAGGGTTGTTGTCCTGTTGGAGGTGAACCTTCGCCCCAGTCGGAGGTCCTGAGCACTCTGGAGCAGGCTTTCATCAAGGATCTCTTTAATTTGCTCCATTCATCTTTGTCTTCATCGTGACTAGTCTCTGAGTCCCTGCCGCTGAAAAACATTCCCACAGCATGGTGCTGCCACCACCATGCTTCACCGTAGGGATGGTGCCAGGTTTCCTCCAGACGTGATGCTTGGCATTCAGGCAAAATAGTTCAATCTTGGTTTCATCAGACCAGAGAATCTTGTTTTTCATGGTCTGAGAGTCTTTAGGTGCCTTTTGGCAAACTCCAAGCTTGCTGTCATGTGCCTTTTACTGCGGAGTGGCTTCCGTCTGGCCACTCAACCATAAAGGCCTAATTGGTGGAGTGCTGCAGAGATGGTTGTCCTTCTGGAAGGTTCTCCCATCTCCACAGAGGKACTCTAGAGCTCTGTCAGTGACCACCGGGTTCTTGGTCACCTCCCTGACCAATGCCCTTCTCCCACAATTGCGCACTTTGGCTGGGCAGCCAGCTCTAGGAAGAGTCTTGGTGGTTCCAAACTTCTTCCATTTAAGAATGGTGGAGGTCACTGTGTTCTTGGGGACCTTCCAAGCTGTAGACATTTTTTGCTACCATTCTCCAGATCTGTGCCTGGACACAATCCTGACTTGGAGTTCTACTGACAATTCCTTCGACCTCATGGCTTGTTTTTTGCTCTGACATGCACTGTCAACTGTGTGACTTATATAGACAGGTGTGTGCCTTTCCAAATCATGTCCAATCAATTGAATTTACCACAAGTGGACTCCAATSAAATTGTAGAAACAGCTCAAGGATGATGAATGGAAACAGGATGCACCTAAGCTCAATTTCGAGTCTCATAGCAAAGGGTCTCAATACTTATGCAAACAAGGTTTTTCTGTTTTTAGTTTTTAATAAATTTGCAAACATTTCTAAAAACCTGTTTTCGCTGTGTCATATGGGGTATTATGTGTAGATTGCTGAGGAAATTGTTTTACTTAAATAATTTTAGAATAAGGCTGTAACGTAACAAAATGTAGAAAAAGTYAAGGGTCTGAATACTTTCCGAAGGCACTGTATAACTAGGAATAAAGTGATAGATAATAAACAGTAGCAGCATCGTATTTGATGAGTCCAACAATGACGTGCAAAAAGGCTAAATGCAGATAGTCCGGGTAGCTATTTAACTAACTATTAAGTAGTCTTATGGCTTGGGCTTAGAAGCTGTTCAGGGTCCTGTTGGTTCCAGACTTGGTGCATCGCCACCCAAGTTATGCAGTCTATGACTTGGGTGGCTGGAGTCTGACAATTTTTAGAGCCTTCCTCTGACACCGGTATAAAGGTCCTGGATGGCAGGGAGTTCGGCRCCAGTGATGTACTGGGCCGTACGCGCTACCCTCTGTAGCGCTTTGCCGTCAGATGCCAAGCTGTTGCCATACCAAGTGTTGATGCAGCCAGTCAAGATGCTCTCAATGGTGCAGCTGTAGAACTTTTTGAGGATCTGAGTGCCCATGCCAAATCTTTTCAGCCTCCAGAGGGGGAAGAGGCGTTGTCCTGCACTCTTCACAACTGTGTTGGTGTGTGTGGACCCAGAAAGATCCTTAGTGATGTGGACACGAGGAACTTGAAGCTCCCGACCYGCTCCACTACAGCCCCGTCGATTTGAATTTGGATGTGGGTAGTCCACGATCAGCTCCTTGTTTCGATTTGATCTTAGTCCTGTATTGACGCGTTGCCCGTTTGATGGTTCGTCAGAGGGCTTAGCGGGCTTTCTTATWWGTGTCCGGATTAGTGTCCTGCTCCTTAAAAGCGACAGCTCTAGCCTTAAGGATGTTGCCTGTAATCGATGGCCTCTGGTTTGAATATGTATGTAYGGTCCAGGTGAGGGGACAATTAATGGTGCCATGAAGGTCCAGACTCCTTGGCTCTATATAGAGGCCTGTGGCTAATGTCTAGCGACTGCATAGCCTTTGGGGCAGGGATTGATTTTTAGGACATATTTTTGTGATTCAAATATAGCCTTCAACATGACAATCAGTGTGACAACGAAAATTATACTGAGGCCTAGTTTAGGCCTATGCCTACATTATCCTGTTGCTATTCAAGTGCCGACTGCTATGACAGTGTGCACGTTTGGTTAGCTGGGTAATTGCAGCCTCCTCTGCCTCAAATGACTATTATCAATAGGGCCAAGCCTACCCTCCACTGCCATATCTCATTCCATCATTCTGCTCCTCTGCAATGTACTGTATCACCATGGATGTTTCACAGGAACAAGTTTCTATGACCAGACACCCTAATCTCCTTCAGCACCTTAATAAGAGAAAAGCAACCGACATGCCAGTACCGTATCAACAGACATTTCGTCTCGACATTGAGAAAACTTTGAGGGCTCTATATGTTGTTGGMACAGTGTTGAAAGTGAACCTAAACAGGTGAGTGTGTGTATCTATGCTAGGCTACTGCACCAATAGATGTCTTCAGGTGGTAGTAGGCTTTTGTTGGCTACAGTGTAGCCTATAACACGGTAGCGTGACAATACTATATTTTACATAGAAAAATATTTTTTTATGGCAATACATTGTTTCACCTGTTATGTACTGCTAGATAAACTATTTGGGGAGAATCTCTCAGTAGCCTACCCAGCTAGTACATTTGGTTTCTTGTAAGTTGTGAGAACATACGTTTTTGGTCATAAGATTCCTGACGGTTAAAACTGAACGTTTTTTAAGCGTTCAGAGAATGGAAATKAACATTTTGCATGTTCTAAGAACATACATTTTTAAGTTGAAGGGAGGTTCTGAGAAAGTTTTTCTATGGTTCCCTAACAGTTTTCCTGTGAGGTTTTATTAACATTCTGAGAACGGAAATTATAGGTTATTTGAAGGTAATTAAATAAAGTTACGAGAACATGTTTCAATAAGGCTGCTAACTTAATTTGTGTTAACTGTTTTGAACTACAAGCACAGATGGAAATCCATAGCTCCAGGATGGAGCTAGCATGCCATGTTTTTTTTTTACTCAAACAAAGCTGTTAATTTTTGTCTATTCAAAGAAAGAAAGCACTCACCAGCTGTGGCTAATTAGTGGGCGTGGCCAAAACACCTGAACACACTTAACAAGATAGAGGGGAAAATTTGTTTTGTTGATGCTGAGAACTGATTGTATAATGTTTTCAKTTTTTTTTTATGGAAMGTTTTCTTAATGTTCTGAGAACATGACTTTAAATATAACCACGAGGAAACATGTAGAAAGTTATGCTGAAGTACTGAAATTCCAACAGAAGACCGTTATTTCTTAACATTCTCGGACAAATTTGACAACATTACTTTAAATAGAACCATAGGAAACCCGTAGGACATGTTATGGGAAGGTTGTATGCAAGATAACCGTAGGACAACCACGCCTCACCAAGCTCTAAGAATTATATGGTTCTCATAATGTTATAGGCTAGCTGGRTAATTTGTCCCCGTTTTGGAGGCACACAATACTGAATAAACCTTTTGCTTTATTAAATGTGTTAAGGCGGATACAATATTGCACCTCTGTCATGTCTCGTATTGCCGACTGGGGCTGGCTGCATACATACAGTTACAGTAACTGCGCGAGACCATTTGTAACCAATCATCAGATGACGCGAGACATTCACCTGCGTTATAATCAGCTGGTCACTAGAGACAGCCCAGCAGCATGCAGCTACTTCCTGCCAATACTGTATATCAGGGTGAAGGAATTGCGGTACAATTCTATTTTATCATAGCCAACAGCAAACAACTAATTTTGCCGCTGCCGCAGGGAAAGTCATGATCATCCACCCTCGGACACTGAGAATTGAGTATGGAAAAACGACCAAWGTCATGTGCGTGGTTGGCACGGAACTTACTGTAAACATGGACAGGTAATGTTAGGCCAGTTCTCCAAGGCATCAAGTATGGGTCGTCATTTATTGATTAATTTATTAGAAATATAATCAAATATTTACTAATGTCATGCATTGGTAAGGACGGTTGATTATCTCTGTTATTGTTTGGAAAATCGTACCCCTCGTGTTATTATTCACAGTTATTATTGAAATGACAATTCATCTAATGTAAAGGGGTGTGGTGCTGTTATTAATATWAAAAATATAGCCTAGTAACTTAAATCAAATGTCAATAGTATTTCTCTCACACCTATTAATAGTTTTTTAATCTTATTCCACTTGTAGGTCCTGCAGTGATAATGTATTTTTTAATTATTGATTACATCCACTGACTATTTTGTTGTCATTTTACTTCTTGGATATTCCAACTGCAAAAGGAGTTGGATGATCATGCCCCGATATTGGGCTGAAAGAACTGTTTGTGGATGGCATTTGTATTCAGCGGAGGAGTCAGACCTCTTGTTCTTAGCGGAGGGAGTCTGCATCAGTCACGTCTTTCTGCTAGTCAACAGACTCTCGTTTGTTGTCCTTACAAGCTGTCAATTCATATGACTCCAGTGCAACAGAATTCGATGGGTTATAATCTGTTGCTATGGCCTATGGTTTCCAAGTTAACATGATAGATAATTTACAAAGTTAGATAGTAAAGAGTGGTAAGCCCAACACAAATCGCCAACCTGAAGAATTAAACATATTGTGGTACTATCATGACTACGGCTGCAGTTAGTTTATCAGACACTCCACATGGTATGATTACACAGCAGATACAGATGGTTTCACAACATCGGTGTGTGTAACAACTTCAATACTTATTGTTAAGAAACACTTCTCCTTGTGCTATTGCTTAGAGAAGCATAGGCTCTGTTCGGGCAAATATTATCCCTCCTCCAAAAATCTAATGTTCCTTTGGTGTGGACCACCTCCAGGGCTTAGCCTGGACTCCAGGTGTTAGGTTTTACAGCTAAGCCTAATGTTTATAAACAAGTGTCATACTGAGTATAACAACTTGGGATGTTGGTTGATACTTTGACATATAAGTACAATCCTTTTTGCCAGTATTCTTGTGTAGGTTGATAGTCCAGTATTTCTCCCTCTTTGGTACGTTACTCATTGTAGAGGCATGTAGAAGACATCATATCTCTCCGATTACTGTAGCAATGTAACTTTAGAACTAGCACTGCCACCTGTTGCTTCTGGAAATAGGGGATAATGAACTGCACTCACTGCTGGTGCTCCACTGCAGTATAGGTATGTCCTCTTTGTGTTTTCTGTGTTATTGCAATAGATTTGTATAAGAAAAGTATCATGGTGTGATGTGTAACTGTCACATGTATTTATTGTTCCCCTAGGAGTGCCCCTCCTAGCTCCAAGTACTTCTCTGTGCAATGCACTCCCAGAGTGCAGTACAGGATCACCCCACCCCCACTGGAGAGTGGGACCTTCCCCACCACTCTCAATGGTAATACAATGCTTCTTATCACCATGGACACTGCCAGCGAAGTGGGAAATGATAGCAAGGTAAATAAAGTAGGCCACTCCCACAGCCATGATAGCTACACTCTTAGAAAAAAAAGGTGCTATCTAGAACCTAAAAGGGTTMTTTGGCTGTCCCCAAAGGGGAACCCTTTGAATAACAATTTTTGGTTCCATGTAGAACACTATTGGGTTCTATTTAGAACCCTTTCCCCAGAGGGTTCTGCATGGAACCCAAAATARTTCTACCTGGGGACCCTGGAACACTTTTTTTCTAAGAGTGAACCCTGAGACTTCAGTATGTTAAATCTTATTAATAGAATCCTGATTTGAATATTTCCTTTTGGGACTGAACACGCTACAGTGAATTATGTTAATAAGAAACACAGATCAAGTATTTGCTGCTCCTACACCTCTTAAGAGTGRTGTGCAAACAACACTGAAATAATGCAAATGTGGCACTCTCAACCTGATACCAGAGAGATGTGGTTAATCACAGTGCCAGTTCTATTGATAAGGAATTGAAGGAGACTTTTTGTCAGTTCCAGAATGGGCCAGTTGTTTAGATTCTCCTCTGAAATAATGTACTGTACATATCTGGACATKAATATATCATAGAAGACCCCATCAAAACACAACCACTGCTTAGTCACCAGTGTTCTAGATGTTTAACTTTGTAAATGTTGTCCTTTGTTGTGCAGCTATCGGTCATGTATTATGGAGAGAAGACGGAGGTGTTAGGGAAAGCTGTCGTTCACCTCACCGCTGTTGGTATGTTGTGTTATGCTTAGGACAGGAGAGMACACCCATATAAACTACCACCYGCCCCCACCTTCAAAGCATACCTTTGTGAATGTCATTTGTACATTTTTATATTTCACTTGAGACCCCAAAGCAGCTCATGAGCTTCAGTGACACCCAGGGCCTCTCTGTCTTGTAGAGATTTCTCTGGACGTAGATGCTGATCGAGATGGCCAGGTGGAGAGGAACAACCCCAACAAGGTGGGTTATGTCTGCTGGGTCCGTCCAGGGAGGTCTCTTTCAGCTCAGAGGTCACTATMTTTGTTTCCTAACACAGCAGGGTACATAAGGAGATGTTCTAACATGAATAGGCATGTCAGAAGACTAGTGTTCATGCTGTATTYCAAAACACAAAGRAAGATTGCCAAGGCACTTCTAGGAAATTATCTGTCAACTAACACAGGGCACAGCCTTCCACTGATATTAATAGGTATATCAAAATACTGTTCATACTATATTCCTGGAAGTGGGAAATTCTTTTGAACGTTGTGCTTTTCCACTCAGCTGTAAGTCTAATCTTACTTCATGCAAACACATTGGTAAAAGCTAAATTGGCAGGGCAGTGTTAGTTCTTGTCTCTGAATAAYGAGTGTCCATCTCTCTACAGGGATCCTGGATGTGGGGGCCTAATGGCCATGGTGCCATCCTACTGGTCAACTGTGACTCAGAACGCACCTATGGGAAGAGGCGGGACAGTGAGTGTGCTGAGGTCAGCAGGGTTTCAGGTATATAACAACAGCAACAGCCAAGTCATCCTGGCCCACAGAGCTGATAGGCGGACAGTGCTGCAGGCATTGCAATAAATCAACATTTTTAAAGGCTGCAGGTCTGTCTTTTGTGTGTAGTCAGCAGAGGAGCAGTAGGGATGTGTATATTTATGTTGGCTAAACACAAAATGCCTGAGCTAGGGGTGTGTCTGGTGTGGTTTGATGGTTCCTTCACGACCACCATCCTCCTAGGATAAGTAGTTGTATTACACACTGTCCTACCTATGTTGTCATTGAGATGAGGTCACATTGATTATGATATTGATGGGTTGACACTTGATGTACAATAATGTCAGTATTTGTGAAATGTCAGATCTGAAAGACATGTCCCCAATGGTGCTGCGGACCAGTGGCCCTGCCAAGCTCCCAGAGGGCTACAAGCTGACCATGCACATCTCCCAGGGGGATGCAGAGAGTGTCAGGGTCTTCAGGACCAGGTCCACAGCAGGCATGCACCAAACACTRAGTGAGTCAAGGACATTTTGTCCAGTCAGATCTTTTATGTGTTCTTGTGGCTGTCCATGCATGTATAATGTGTATACAATAAGATTTTAATGCTGCATATGCATATAAATGGAGATACATTTGATCATCATTATTAAAATGATTTACTGCTGCAGAAAACCTGTTCTACAAGAGCTTTGTGAAGGACTACCCGCTGGTGCTGGGCAGTGAGGATTTGTCCAAGGAGGTCCAATACCGCGGGGGAAACGCTGAGATTAATTTCTACGTTGAGGGCCTGAGATTCCCTGACAAAGACTTTGAGGGCCTCATCAGCATCAGCCTCAGCCTGCTGGAGCCCAGCTCTCAGGTACATTGCAACTATTTCATTGTTCGTAGTTTAAAACTTCGAAGGGTATRCTGTACCTCTGTCGTGGAATCTATCGTTCATGTTTTTGTTCTGTTATTTTGCCAGGGCTTYCCTGAGACGCCCATCTTTACAGACAGGGTGGTGTTCCGTGTGGCTCCCTGGATCATGACACCCAACACACTCAACCCTGTGGAGGTCTTCGTCTGCAGGTGAGAGATGATGATGAAGAAGAAAATGATTATCAAATCACATTTTATTTGTCACATACACATGGTTAGCAGATGTTAATGCGAGTGCAGCGAAATGCTTGTGCTTCTAGTTCCGACAGTCCTGGCATTGATGTTGAGGGAAATAATGATGGCGCTGTCTGTAAACGTACTCAGACAACTGTTTCTGTGCATTTGGTTACCCAGCACATCTGATAACTACCAGTTCCTAAAGGGAATGAGGAGGCTGGTGGAAAACAATGGGTACAAGCTGAAGGTTTGCCATGASTACATGAACAGAGGAGACCGCTGGATGCAGGTAAGCAGTGGGATTCAGCTCCTAGCCTATCATGCAGRTTTTTTTTYCAATTCCAACCTTTTTTTAAACACAATTTATTTCACATCCTTTTACATCAATGTAAATCATTGTCAGTCTTGTCTCTCGGTTTTAAATAAAAGAAATCAGAACATAGACCGGTGTCTTTTTTTGTAACTGCATGAAAAATATAGAAATATAATAGACATGTAAAGAAGGTTTCTCTCTCAGG
Source organism: Salvelinus sp. IW2-2015 (assembly GCF_002910315.2). Taxonomy (NCBI): domain Eukaryota; kingdom Metazoa; phylum Chordata; class Actinopteri; order Salmoniformes; family Salmonidae; genus Salvelinus; species Salvelinus sp. IW2-2015. The sequence goes on from NC_036838.1 coordinate 42,843,757, forward strand.
ATGAGATAGAGTTTGGCTACATTGACTCTCCTCACCAACGTTTCCCTGTTGTGCTGGACTCCCCCCGAGACGGAGAACTACAGGATTTCCCTTATGATGTGCTACTGGTAAGAAAAGGCATTCACAACACCTGCAGTTAAAATGTWCTTATTTCCATACTGTGAGGGATGTGGTGGAACTCTTTCTCAACCTCTCTCTGCCTGGTGCCCTCAGGGCCCAGACTTTGGCTATGTGACGAGGACAGCATATAATGAGGAAGTGAGCAGCTTGGACTCGTTTGGTAACCTGGAAGTTAGCCCTCCAGTCACTRTAAATGGAAAGAACTACCCTCTGGGCAGGATCATAATTGGAGTGGCTTTCCCCACGTGAGTGTAACTTAGCCAGGGGTTAGTTGCTTCAACGGAAGAGAGTCTGGTTCTTAGATCCCAATATTTTCCGTTATTCCAAAGTTTATTTATTCATTAAATAACCTTGATGCTACTTCCTTCTATAAATCTTGAATACTGATTCATTAAAATTTGGAACAAAGATATGGGCTCCCAAGTGGCGCAGCGGTCTAAGGCACTGCATCTCAGTGCTAGAGGCGTCACTACAGACACCCTGGTTCGAATCTAGGCTATATCGTAACTGGCAGTGATTGGGAGTGCMATAGGGCAGCGCACAATTGGACCAGCRTCGGCCGGGTTTGGCCAGTGTAGGCCGTCATTGTAAATAAGAATTTGTTCTTAACTGACTTGCCTAGTTAAATAAAGGATAATTAAAAWAAAAAAATTAAATGGCTGTGAGCAGTGGTGATAAGGCTGTTTAACTTTTCAGGGCAACCAAGGGCCGCAACATGACCAAAGTAGTGCAAGACTTCCTTTGGGCACAGAAAGTCCAGGAGCCCATTGCACTGTTCTCTGATTGGCTTCTGGTTGGGCATGTGGATGAATTCATGACTTTTGTCCCAGCTCCTGACAAAAAGGTAATATAATTCTCAAGGAAGTATAGTTGCCCCCTCTATTTGAACATGTGAGTAAAAACACTATGCTCTTTAATATAGAGTAGAAATGACAGAGAGCAAAGAATTGTTAATGCCGTCCATTTGCACATAAAGCATTTAGACATGACGCAGGCTGTGGCTACCCTGTGGTTATGTGATAATGTAAAGTTGTCAGGAAGTCAAATGAAGCGCACAGCCAATGTTGTCTTTGTCCTCTGTTTCTCTGTGTAGGGATTCCGGCTGCTGCTCGCCAGCCCCGACGCAGGCTACAAACTATTCAGGGGCTTACAGAATGACGGGCATGGACAAGCCAAAATGTTTGACGGTAGGCCTTCAGTTAGGCGACTAATTTCACTGTGTCTCAGTGTGTATCACCTTAGTTATAATTGTATCAGTGGAGGCTCCTCAGAAGAGGAAGGGGAGGACCATCCTCAGTRAATTTCATAAAAATGGTGAAACATTGAAAAAGTTATCCTTTTTAGATAACTATACTAGATATATTCACATCAACAAAGAATTGATTAAAACACACTGTTTTGCAATGAAGGTCTACAGTACCCTCAACAACACTCTTTAGGGTAGCACCATGGTGTAGCCGGGGACAGCTAGCTTCTGTCCTCCTCTGTGTCGTGACGTGACTATCATTAATGTGATGACTGCTATTTGTAGAATAATTGCCTACTATGTTTAATTATTACTCGATTTAAATTCATTTAACAATKAACTAATTAGGAATTTGGGGCATCATGGGAACAGTTGCTTACCTAGTTACTATCTCCCGACTTAAACTCTAAAGATTATCTAAATATCATTAACAGTCAGTTATTAATTATTACATTCTGAACGTCGCATAATCCTTGGATATCTGCACGAACCCTAACCTAAGTGATGAATCAGCAATACACAAATTGGTTTAATTATTTATTTACTAACTAACTAAATCATCACACAAAATACGTAAACACACACAGCATAGGTTATTGATTACATACATAATAGAATGAAAWCAGGTTCCTAGTGGACTAACAAAAGCATGACCGTTTGGTTACGCAATGGAAAGRGGAGGGAGAGACAGAGTCAACTTCTCATATATACATTTGGAAGCTACGCTCACGGGATTATGAATACTTTGCACATGAACGACCGCTCATTCGGATAATAAATGCAATACAGTTGAAGTCGGAAGTTTACATCCATCTTAGCCAAATACATTTAAACTCAGTTTTTCACAATTCCTGACATTTAATCCCGTTAAAGATCAGTTAGGATCCCCACTTATTTTAAGAATGTGAAATGTCAGAATAATAGTAGAGATTATTTATTTCAGCCTTTCATTTATTTCATCACATTCCCAGTGGGTCAGAAGTTTACATCACTCAATTAGTATTTGGTAGCATCTCTTAAATTGTTTAACTTGGGTCAAACGTTTCAGGTAGCCTTCCACAAGCTTCCCACAATAAGCTGGGTGAATTTGGCCCATTCCTGGTTAACTGAGTCAGGTTGTAGGCCTCCTCGCTCGCACACCTTTTTTTCAGTTCTGCAACAAATGTTCTATTGGAGTGAGGCCAGGGCTTTGTGATGGCACCTCCAATAGCTTGACTTTGTTGTCCTTAAGCCATTTTGCCACAACTTTGGAAGTATGCTTGGGGTCATTGTCCATTTGGAAGACCCATTTGCGACTAAGCTTTAACTTCCTGACTGATGTCTTGAGATGTTGTTTCAATATATCCACATAATGTTCCTTCCTCATGATGCCATCTATTTTGTTAAGTGCACCAGTCCCTCCTGCAGCAAAGCACCCCACAAAACATGATGGTGCCACCCCCGTGCTTCACGGTTGGATGGTGTTCTTCGACTTGCAAGCCTCCCCTTTTTCCTCCAAACAAACGATGGTAATTATGGTCAAACAGTTGTATTTTTGTTTCATCAGACCAGAGGACATTTCTCCATTTTCAAACCACTCATACTGCAGGACAAGAGAGAAAGTTTACGACCGGCTGTTAAGTCATAAAACCGGCCCAACTCCCACCTCGGGTGGGAGAGAGGGGGGTCTGGCTATGTGTGGAGCTGATCTGGCACCTTTTGATCCTCATCAAGGAGAGAGCGTCATGACGTCTGGGTACATTGACTTCAATACAAAACCATGGAGGCTCATGTTTCTCACCCCCTTCCATAGACTTACACAGTAATTCTGACAACTTCCTCCAACCTATCAGAGCTCTTGCAGCATGAACTGACATGTTGTCCACCGACTCAAAGGATCAGAGAATCAATCTAGTACTGAATACAGCTAGCTAGCCCTGCAGTGCATAAAATGTGGTGAGTAGTTGACTCGGTTATGATAGGAAGGTTTGGCTTGGAAAGGTTTTTTCGCCTGATCACAGAAAGCTGATGTGTTGTGCACTGAAGTCCACAAGTGAAAGGAAATTGTGAGAGGAGGAGCGCGCGTATATGCAAGAAGTAATTATACAAAGATCAAAGGGATCATGSKGTTTGTATGTGGCTGCTAGGAAAGTGAACTGTTTGTGTGTGATCAGKGGTGTATTCATTCAGCCGATTCTGCAAAATGTTACTTAAATGGTATGAAACGGGGACAAACATACTTGAATTTWTCTAATAGAAACTCTCGTTTGCATCTGTTAGACTAATGATTACACCCTAGATCAGCTAGATACAGGCAAGAGTGTGCAACATGATATTGAATGTGTCAATGTTTGTTACTTTGATTACTCGAATTTGTCTTGACCTGTGCACCTACTTTCATAAGCTAGGTTGTAGCATCCTCAATAGGTATAGACAAAATTTGAGTATCATGTAGTAGCCTAAACCTATCGATGTAACATTTGTCTGGGTGAATGGAATATGAATGACAGTCATCCAATATGCTGTAATAGAAATAWRGCCACCCCCTAAAAAAAATAATCGTCCTCCCTCATCTTAAACGTCACCGACCACCCCTGAACTGTGTGTGTTAATAATCAACACGACTTCCTTCCCGATCCTAACAGGTCTTGGAGCAGAAGAAGAGATTACGGTAGATGAGATTTTGAGTGATGACAAACTCAGAGCAGAAAACGACTATGTCCAGGTGAGGGAAACTAAACGCCAGATGAACTAGTTACTCAGAGAGGCTAACAGAGCATTGCAGTGCTTGGTGAAATAACCATGTAGATGTTGTGACTGCTGCCGTYCCACAGAGCTGTATAGACTGGAACAGGGATGTCCTTAAGAGGGAGCTGGGTTTAGAYGACGATGATATCATTGATCTGCCCATCCTTTTCCATGTGATGGAGGAGAACAGGGCAGTGGCCTATTACCCAGACATGGTGAGCATACGCAAGTTCTACACTAGAACACCTCCAAACCAAAAGTACTTCTTATTTTATTTGTTATACATTTTACATTACATAATGGCAAACCTCAAAAATGCTGCCAAATCATTTTAGACATTTTGTGATGATTTTCTACATGTGATTAGGAAGTATGCTCAAATCCTCTACTACCCAAGTAGCGCAAGAAACAAATCCTAATTGAGGCATATGTCTCTACCTCCAGGTGAACATGATTGTGTTGGGGAAGAACCTGGGCATCCCTAAACCGTTTGGGCCCAAGGTGAATGGCTGCTGTGCCCTGGAGGCAGAGATGACCTCCCTCATGGAGGGCCTGGGACTCAGCTGCACATACATTGATGACTTTGCCTCCTACCACAAACTGCTGGGAGAGGTTCACTGTGGCTCCAACGTCCGCAGGGAACCCTTCTCCTTCAAGTGGTGGAACCTGGAGATGTGAGGGATTTGGGGCAAGGAATGGTTGTAGTTAGAAAGAGGGAATAAGGCTTGATGTTAACAGCAGCAACAATCGCCAGCAGCAGTCATCTTCAAACAACAACAGTAGTCCTTGTACTGTATTACCCCTTTGTCTTTATTAAACATGTATTTGCCTT